>NW_027327837.1:695172-1042758 GCF_047675955.1 Chlorocebus sabaeus
ACAGTCTTAGCGAAAGGCTTTTTGAGGGGGAAGCTGTAAGTATGTGAGATGAATTAACAGAACACAAAGCAGTTTCTCAGAAAACTTCTTTCCAGTTTTTAACCGAAGATATTTCCTTTTTCACCAAAGCCCTCTATAGGCTCCCAAATATCACCTTGCAAATTCCACAAGAACAGTCTTAGCGAAAGCTTCCTTGAGGGGAAAGCTGTACCTCTGTGCGATGAATTACCAGAACACAATGCAATTTCTCAGAAATCTTCTTTTCAGTTTTTATCTTAGGATATTTCCTTTCTCACCATAGCTCTCTGAGGGCTTCCAAATGTCACTTTGCAAATTACACACGAACATTCTTAGCCAATGGCTTCTTGAGGGGAAATCTGTAACCCTGTAGGATGAATTAACAGAACACAAAGCAGTTTCTCAGAAAGCTTGTTTGCAGTTTTTAACTGCAGACATTTCCTTTTTCACCATAGCCCACTATGGGATTCCAAATATCACTTTGCAATTTTCCCAAGAACAATCTTAGTGAACGGCTTCTTGAGGGGAAAGCTGTAACTCTGTGAGATGAATTAACAGAACACAAAGCAGTTTCTCAGAAAGCTTGTTACCAGTTTTTAACGGAAGATATTTCCTTTTTCAACATAGCCATCTATTGGCTTCCAAATATCACTTTGAAAATTCCAGAAGAACAGTCTTAGCGAATGGCTTCTTGAGGGGAAACTGTAACTCTGTGAGATGAATTAACACAACACAAAGCAGTTTCTCAGAAATCTTTTTTGCAGTGTTTAACGGAAGATATATTCTTTTTCAACTTACACCTCAATGGTCTTCGAAATATCACTTTTCAAATTCCACAAGAACAGTCTTACCGAAAGGCATCTTGAGGGTAAGCGGTAACCCTGTTAGATGAATTAACAGAACACAAAGCAATTTATCAGAGAGCTTCTTTCATGTTTTTTTACTGAAGATATTTCGGTTTTCATCATAGCCCTCTAAGGGCTTCCAAATATCACTTTGCAAATTCCACAAGAACAGTCTTAGCGAAATGCTTCTTGAGGGGAAAGCTGTAATTCTGTGAGGTGAATTAACAAAACACAAAGCAGTTTCTCAGAATGATTCTTTCCAGTTTTTAACTGAAGATATTTCCTTGTTCACCATAGCCCGGTCTGGGATTCAAAATATCACTTTGCAAATTCCACAAGAACATTCTTAGCGAAAGGCTTCTTGAGTGGGATGATGTAACTCTGTGAGATGAATTAACAGAATACAAAGCAGTTTCTCAGAAAGCTTCTCTCCAGTTTTTAACTGACCTTTTTCACCATAGCAGTCTCTCAGAAAGCTTCTTTCAAGTTTATAACGGAAGATATTCCTTTTTCACCATAGCCCCCTAGGGGCTTCCAAATATCACTTTACAAATTCCACAAGAACAGTTTTAGCGAAAGGCTTCTTGTGGGAAAACCTGTAACTCTGTGAGATGAATTAAGAGAACACAAAGCAGTTTCTCAGCAAGCTTCTTTTCAGTTTTTATCTTAGGATATTTCCTTTTTCACCATAGCCCTCTATGGGCTTACAAATATCACTTTGCAAATTCCACAAGAACAGTTTTAGGGAACGCCTTCTTGAGGGGAAAGTTTTAGCTCTGTGAGATGAAATAACAGAACACAAAGCAGTCTCTCAGAAAGCTTCTTTCCAGTTTTTAACGGAAGATGATTCCTTTTTTACCCTAGCCCTCTAGGGGTTTCCAAAAATCTCTTTGCAAATTCCACAAGACCAGACTTAGCGAACGGCTTATTAAGGGGAAAGCTGTAACTCTGTGAAATGAATTAACAGAACACAAAGCAGTTTCTCAGACAGTTTCTTTCCAGTTTTTAACGAAAGATATTTCCTTTTTCACCATAGCCCTCTACGGGCTTCCAAGTATCACTTTGCAAATTCCACAAGAACAGTCTTAGCGAATGGCTTCTGGAAGGAAAAGCTGTAACTCTGTGAGATGAATTAATAGAACACAAAGCAGTTTCTCAGAAAGCTTCCTTCCAGTTTTTAACTGAAGATGTTTCCTTTTTCACGACAGCCCTCCCTGGGCTTCCAAATATCACTTTGCAAATTCCACAAGAACAGTCTTAGCGAAAGGTTTCTTGAGGGGAAATTTGTAACTCTGTGAGATGAATTAACAGAACACAAAGCAGTTTCTCAGAAAGCTAATTCTCAGTTTTTACCTTAGGACGTTTCCATTTTCACCATAGCCCACTATTTGCTTCCAAATATCACTTTGCTAATTCCACAAGAACAGTCTTAGTGAAAGGCTTTTTGAGGGGGAAGCTGTAAGTATGTGAGATGAATTACCAGAACACAAAGCAGTTTCTCAGAAAACTTCTTTCCAGTTTTTAACCGAAGATATTTCCTTTTTCACCAAAGCCCTCTATAGGCTCCCAAATATCACCTTGCAAATTCCACAAGAACAGTCTTAGCGAAAGCTTCCTTGAGGGGAAAGCTGTACCTCTGTGCGATGAATTACCAGAACACAATGCAATTTCTCAGAAAACTTCTTTTCAGTTTTTATCTTAGGATATTTCCTTTTTCACCATAGCTCTCTGAGGGCTTCCAAATGTCACTTTGCAAATTACACACGAACATTCTTAGCCAATGGCTTCTTGAGGGGAAATCTCTAACCCTGTGGGATGAATTAACAGAACACAAAGCAGTTTCTCAGAAAGCTTGTTTGCAGTTTTTAACTGCAGAAAATTTCTTTTTCACCATAGCCCACTATGCGATTCCAAATATCACTTTGCAATTTTCACAAGAACAGTCTTAGTGAACGGCTTCTTGAGGGGAAAGCTGTAACTCTGTGAGATGAATTATCAGAAAACAAAGCAGTTTCTCAGAAAGCTTGTTTCCAGTTTTTAACGGAAGATATTTCCTTTTTCACCATAGCCTTCTATTGGCTTCCAAATATCACTTTGAAAATTCCAGAAGAACAGTCTTAGCGAATGGCTTCTTAAGGGGAAAGCTGTAACTCTGTGAGATGGATTAACACAACACAAAGCAGTTTCTCAGAAATCTTTTTTGCAGTGTTTAACGGAAGATATATTCTTTTTCAACTTACACCTCAATGGTCTTCGAAATATCACTTTTCAAATTCCACAAGAACAGTCTTACCGAAACGCATCTTGAGCGAAAGCTGTAACTCTGTTAGATGAATTAACAGAACACAAAGCAATTTATCAGAGAGCTTCTTTCATGTTTTTAACTGAACATACTTCCTTTTTCACCATACCCCTCTAAGGGCCTCCAAATATCACTTTGCATATTCCGCAACAGCAGGCTTAGCTAAAGGCTTCTTGAGGGGGAAGCTGTAACTCTGTGAGATACATTAACAGAACACAAAGCAGTTTTTCAGAAAGTTTCTCTCCAGTTTTTAACTGAAGATATTTCCTTTTTCACCATAACCCTCTATGGGCTTCCAAATATCACTTTGCAAATTCCACAAGAACAGTCTCAGCGAAAGGTTTCTTGAGGGGAAAGCTGTAACTCTGTGAGATGAATTAACAGAATACAAGGCAGTTTCTCAGAAAGCTTCTTTCCAGGTTTCAACGAAAGATATTTTCTTTTTCACAATTGCCCTCTATGGGCTTCCAAATATCACTTTGCAAATTTCACAAGATCAGTCTTAGCGAAAGGCTTCTTGAGGGGAAAACTGTAACTCTGTGACATGAATTAACAGATAACAAAGCAGTTTCTCAGAAAGATTCTTTCCAGTTTTTAACTGAAGATATTTCCTTTTTCACCTTAGACCTCTAAGGGCTTCCAAATACCACATTACAAAATTCCAAAGACCAGTCTTAGTTACCATCTTCTTGAGGGAAAACCTGTAATACTGTGAGATGAATTAACACAACACAAAGCAGTCTCTCAAAAAGCTTCTTTTCAGTATTTAACTGAGGATATTTCCTTTTTCACCATAGCCCTCTATGGTCTTCGAAATATCACTTTGAAAATTCCACAAGAACAGTCTTAGGGAATGGCTTCTTGAGGGGAAACTGTAACTCTGTGAGATGAAATAACAGAACACAAAGCAGATTCTCAGAAAGCTTCTTTTCAATTTTTTTCATAGGATACTTCCTTTTCCACCATAGCCCTCTGTGGGCTTCCAAATATCACTTTGCAAATTACACAAAAGCCGTCTTAGGGAATGGCTTTTTGAGAGGAAAGCTGTAACTCTGTAAGATGAATTAACAGAACACAAAGCAGTTTCTCAGAAAGCCTCTTTCCAGTTTTTTACGGAAGATATTTCCTTTTTCACCATAGCCCTCTATGGACTTCCAAATATCACTTTGCAAATTACACAAGAACAGTCTTAGTGAAAGGCTTCTTGAGGGGAAAGCTGTAACTCTGTGAGATGAATTAACATAACACAAAGCAGTTTCTCAGAAAGCTACTTTTCAGTTTTTATATTAGGATATTTCCTTTTCCACCATAGCCCTCTGGGGGTTCCATTAATCACTTTGCATATTCCTCAAGAACAGTCTTAGCGAAAGGCTTCTTGAGGAGAAAGCTGTAACTTTGTGAGATGCATTAACGGAACACAAAGCAGTTTCTCAGAAAGCTTCTTTTCAATTTTTATCTTAAGATATTTCCTTTTTCACCATAGCCCTATATGGGCTTCCATATATCACTTTGAAAATTCCACAAGAACAGTCTTTGGGAATGGCTTCTTGAGGGGAATGCTGTAACACCATGAGATGAATTAAGAGAACACAAAGCACTTTCTCAGGATGCTTCTTTTCAGTTTTTAACTTAAGATATTTCCTTTTTCACCCTAGTCCTCTTAGGGCTTCCAAATATCACTTTCCAAATTCCACAAGAACAGTCTTAGCGAAAGGCTTCCTGAGGGGGAAGCTGTAACACTCTGAGATGAATTAACAGAACACAAATCATTTTTTTCAGAAAGCTTCTTTCCGGTTTTTAACTGAAGCTATTTCCTTTTTCACCATAGCCCTCTATCGGCTTCAAAATATCACTTTGTAAATTCCACAAGAACAGTATTAGCAAAAGGCTTCCTTAGGGGAAAGCTGTAACCCTGTGAGATGATTTAACAGAACACAAAGCAGTTTCTCAGAAAGCTTTTTTTCGGTTTTTGTCTTAGGATATTTCGTTTTTCACCGTAGCCCACCATGGGCTCCCAAATATCACTTTGCATATACCACAAAAACAGTCTTAGCGAATGGCTTCTTGAGGGGAAAGCTGTAACCCTATGAGATGAATTAACAGAACACAAAGCAGTTTCTCAGAAAGCTTCTTTTCAGTTTTTACTACAGATATTTCGTTTTCCACCATAGCTCTCTATGGGCTTCCAAATATCACTTTGAAAATTCCACAACAACAGTCTTAGCGAAAGGCTTCTTGAGGGTAAAGCTGTAACTCTGAGAGATGTATTAACAGAACACAGAGCAGTTTCACAGAAGCTTCTATACAGTTTTTAACGGAAGATATTTTCTTTTTCCCCATAGCCATCTAAGGGCTTCCAAATATCACTTTGCAAATTCCACAAGAACAGTGTTAGCGGAAGGCTTCTTGTGGGGAAAGCTGTAACTCTGTGAGATGAACTATCATAACACAAAGCAGTTTCTCAGAAAGGTTCTTTTCAATTTATATCTTAGGATATTTCCTTTTTCACCATAGTCTTCTATGGGCTTCCAAATATCACTTTGTAAATTCCTCAAGAACACTTTATCGAAAGATTTCTTGAGGGGAAAGTGGTAACACTGTGGGATGAATTAACAAAACACAAAGCAGGTTCTCAGAAAGCTTCTTGTCAGTTTTTATCTTAGGGTATTTCCTTTTTCACCATAGCCCTCTATGGGCTTCCAAATATCACTTTGAAAATTCCACATGAACAGTCTTAGCGAAAGGCTTCTTCAGGGGAAAGCTGTAACTCTGTGAGATCAATTAACAGAACACAAAGCAGTTTCTCAGAAATCTTCTTTGCAGTTTTTAACGGAACATATTTCATTTTCACCATAACCCTCCACGGGCTTCAAAACATCACTTTGCAAATTCCACAAGAACAATCTTAGTGAACGGCTCCTTGAATGTAAAGCTTTATATCTGTGAGATGAATTAACAGAACACAAAACAGTTTCTCAGAAAGCTTCTTTACAGTTGTTAACGGAAGATATTTCCTTTTTCACCATATCACGCTATGGACTTCCAAATATCGCTTTGCAAATTCCACAAGAACAGTCTTAGTGAAAGGCTTCTTCAGGGGAGAATGTAACACTGTGAGATGAATTAACAGAACACAAAGCAGTTTCTCAGTAAGCTTCTTTCCAGTTTTTAGTTGAAGATATTTACTTTTTCACCATAGCCCTCTTTGGGCTTCCAACTATCACACTGTAAATTTCACAACACCACTTTAGCGAAAGGCTTCTTTAGGGAAAAGATGTAACTCTGTGTGATGAATTAACAGAACAAAAAGCAGGTTCTCAGTAAGCTTCTTGTCAGTGTTTTTCATACGATATTTTCTTTTTCAACATGGCCCTCTATGGGCTTCCAAATATCACTTTGCAATTTCCACAAGAACAGTCTTAGCGAATGGCTTCTTGAGGGGAAAGCTGTAACTCTGTGAGATGAATTAGCAGAAAAGAAATCAGTTTCTCAGAAAGCTTCTTTTCAGTTTATAACTGAAGATATTTCCTTTATCACCATAGCCCTCTATGGGCTTCCAAATATCACCTTGCAAATTCCACAAGAAGAGTCTTAGCGAAAGACTTCTTGACGAGAATGCAGTAACTCTGTGAGATGTATTAATGGAACATGAATCAGTTTCTCATAAAGCTTCTTTTCAGTTCTTATCTTAGGATATTTCCTTTTTCACTGTATTCCTCTATGGGATTTCAAATATCACTTTGCAAATTCCACAAGAACACTCTTCGCGAAAGGTTTCTTGAGGGGAAAGCTGTAACTCTGTGAGATGAATTAACAGAAAACATAGCAGTTTCTCAGAAAGCTTCTTTCCAGTTTTTAACTGAAGATATTTCCTTTTTCACCATAGCCCTCTGTGAGCTTCCAAATATCACTTTGCAAATTCCACAAGAACAACCTTAGAGAAAGGATTCTTGAGGGGTAAACTGTAACTCTGTGAGATGAATTAGCAGAACATAAAGCAGTTTCTCAGAAATCTTCTTTGCAGATTTTAACGGAAGATATCTCATTTTCACCCTTGCCCTCTATGGGTTTCCAAATATCACTTTGCAAATTCCACAAGAACAATTTAGCGAAAGGCCTCTTGAGGGGAAAGCTCTAACTCTGTGAGATGAATTAACAGAACACAAAGCAGTTTCTCAGAAACCTTCTTTGCAGTTTTTAACTGAAGATATTTCCTTTTTCACCATAGGCCTCCATGGGCTACCAAATATCACTTTGCAAATTTACAAGAAGACTCTTAGTGAACGGCTTCTTGAGGGGAAAGCTGTAACTCTGTGATATGTATTAACAGAACACAAAGCAGTTTCTCGGAAAACTTCTGTCCAGTTTTTAACGGAAGATATTTCCTTTTTCACCGTAGCCCTCTATGGCTTACAAATATCACTTTGTAAATTCCACAAGAACAGACTTATCGAAAGGCCTCATGAGGGGAAAGCTGTAACTCTGTGAGATGAATTAAGAGAACACAAAGTAGTTTCTCAAAAATCTTCTTTACTGTTTTTGACTGAAGATATTTCCTTTTTCAATGTAGTCCTCTATGGGTTTAAAATATCACTTTGCAAATTTCACAAGAAGAGTCTTAGTGAACGGCTTCATGAGGGGAAAGCTGTAACTCTGTGAGATGAATTAACGGAACACAGAGCAGTTTCTCAGAAAGCTTCTTTTCAGATTGTAACTGAAGATATTTTCTTTTTCACCATAGCCCTCTAAGGGCTTTCAAATATCACTTTGCAAATTACACAAGAAGAGTCTTAGCGGAAGACTTCTTGAGGAAAAAGCTGTAACTGTGTGAGATGAGCTAACAGAACACAAAGCACTTTCTCAGAAATCTTCTTTGCAGTTTTTACATGAAGATATTTCCTTAAACACCATAGCCCTCCAGGGGCTTCCAAATATCACTTTGAAAATTCCACAAGAACAGTCTTAGCGAAAGGCTTCTTGAGGGGAAACATGTAACTCTGTGAGATGAATTAACAGAATTCAAAGCCGTTTCTCAGAGACCTTCTTTGCAGTTTTTAACTGAAGATATTTCCTTTCTCACTGTAGCCCTCCATGGGCTTCCAAATATCACTTTGCAAATTTCACAAGAACAGACCTGGTGAATGGCTTCTTGAGGGGAAAGCTGTAACTCTGTGAAATGTATTAACAGAACACAAAACAGATTCTCAGAAAGCTTCTTTTCAATTTTTGTCTTAGGATACTTGCTTTTCCACCATAGCCCACTGTGGGCTTCCAAATACCACTTTGCAAATTCCACAAGAACAGTCTTAGCGAAAGGTTCTTGAGGGGAAAGCTGTAACTCTGTGAGATGAATTAACAGAACACAAAGCAGTTTCTCAGAAAGCTTCTTTCCAGTTTTTAACTGAAGATATTTCGTTTTTCACCGTATCCCTCTATGGGGTTCCGAATATCACTTTGCAAATTATACAAGAAAATTCTAAGCGAAAGTCTTCTTGAGGGGAAAGCTGTAATTGTGTAAGATGAATTAACAGAACATAAAGCAGTTTCTCAGAAATCTTCTCTGCAGTTTTTACCGGAAGGTATTTCACTTTCACCATAAACTTCTATGGGCTTCCAAATATCACTTTGCAAATTCCACAACAACAGTCTTAGAGAAAGGCTTCTTGAGGGGGAAACTGTACCTCTGTGAGATGCATTAACAGAACACAAAGCGGTTTCTCCGAAGGCTTCTTTTCCATTTTTATCTTAGGATGTTTTCTTCCTCACCATAGCCCTCTATGGGCTTCCAAATATCACTTTTCAAATTCCACAAAAGCAGTCTTAGGGAATGGCTTATTGAGAGGAAAGCTGTAACTCTATAAGATGAATTAACAGAACACAAAGCAGTTTCTCAGAAATCCACTATCCATTTTTTTACGGAAGATATTTCCTTTTTCACCATAGCCCTCTATGGGCTTCCAAATATCACTTTGCAAATTACACAAGAACAGTCTTAGTGAAAGGCTTCTTTAGGAGAAAGCTGTAACTCTGTGAGATGAATTAACATAACACAAAGCAGTTTCTCAGAAAGCTACTTTCCAATTTTTATCTTAGGATATTTCCTTTTCCACCATAGCCCTCTGTGGGCTTCCAAATATCACTTTGCAAATTCCACAAGAACATTCTTAGCGAAAGGCTTCTTGAGAGGAATGCTGTAACTCTGTGAGATGCATTAACAGAACACAAAGCAGTTTCTCAGAAAGCTTCTTTTCAATTTTTATCTTAGGATATTTCCTTTTCCACCATAGCCCTCTGTGGGCTTCCATATATCACTTTGCAAATTCCATAAGAACAGTCTCAGGAAATGGCTTCTTGAGGGGAAAGCTGTAACTCTGTGAGATGAATTAGCAGAACATAAAGCAGTTTCTCAGAAATCTTCTTTGCAGATTTTAACGGAAGATATCTCATTTTCACACTTGCCCTCTATGGGTTTCCAAATATCACTTTGCAAATTCCACAAGAACAGTTTAGCGAAAGGCCTCTTGAGGGGAAAGCTCTAACACTGTGAGATGAATTAACAGAACACAAAGCAGTTTCTCAGAAACCTTCTTTGCAGTTTTTAACTGAAGATATTTCCTTTTTCACCATAGGCCTCCATGGGCTACCAAATATCACTTTGCAAATTTACAAGAAGACTCTTAGTGAACGGCTTCTTGAGGGGAAAGCTGTAACTCTGTGAGATGTATTAACAGAACACAAAGCAGTTTCTCGGAAAACTTCTGTCCAGTTTTTAACGGAAGATATTTCCTTTTTCACCGTAGCCCTCTATGGCTTACAAATATCACTTTGTAAATTCCACAAGAACAGACTTATCGAAAGGCCTCATGAGGGGAAAGCTGTAACACTGTGAGATGAATTAAGAGAACACAAAGCAGTTTCTCAAAAATCTTCTTTATTGTTTTTAACTGAAGATATTTCCTTTTTCAACGTAGCCCTCTATGGGTTTAAAATATCACTTTGCAAATTTCACAAGAAGAGTCTTAGTGAACGGCTTCATGAGGGGAAAGCTGTAACTCTGTGAGATGAATTAACGGAACACAGAGCAGTTTCTCAGAAAGCTTCTTTTCAGATTGTTACTGAAGATATTTTCTTTTTCACCATAGCCCTCTAAGGGCTTTCAAATATCACTTTGCAAATTACACAAGAAGAGTCTTAGCGGAAGACTTCTTGAGGAAAAAGCTGTAACTGTGTGAGATGGGCTAACAGAACACAAAGCACTTTCTCAGAAATCTTCTTTGCAGTTTTTACATGAAGATATTTCCTTAAACACCATAGCCCTCCAGGGGCTTCCAAATATCACTTTGAAAATTCCACAAGAACAGTCTTAGCGAAAGGCTTCTTGAGGGGAAACATGTAACTCTGTGAGATGAATTAACAGAATTCAAAGCCGTTTCTCAGAGACCTTCTTTGCAGTTTTTAACTGAAGATATTTCCTTTCTCACTGTAGCCCTCCATGGGCTTCCAAATATCACTTTGCAAATTTCACAAGAACAGACCTGGTGAATGGCTTCTTGAGGGGAAAGCTGTAACTCTGTCAAATGTATTAACAGAACACAAAACAGATTCTCAGAAAGCTTCTTTTCAATTTTTGTCTTAGGATACTTGCTTTTCCACCATAGCCCTCTGTGGGCTTCCAAATACCACTTTGCAAATTCCACAAGAACAGTCTTAGCGAAAGGTTCTTGAGGGGAAAGCTGTAACTCTGTGAGATGAATTAACAGAACACAAAGCAGTTTCTCAGAAAGCTTCTTTCCAGTTTTTAACTGAAGATATTTCGTTTTTCACCGTATCCCTCTATGGGCTTCCGAATATCACTTTGCAAATTATACAAGAAAATTCTAAGCGAAAGTCTTCTTGAGGGGAAAGCTGTAACTCTGTAAGATGAATTAACAGAACATAAAGCAGTTTCTCAGAAATCTTCTCTGCAGTTTTTACCGGAAGGTATTTCACTTTCACCATAGACTTCTATGGGCTTCCAAATATCACTTTGCAAATTCCACAACAACAGTCTTAGAGAAAGGCTTCTTGAGGGGGAAACTGTATCTCTGTGAGATGCATTAACAGAACACAAAGCGGTTTCTCCGAAGGCTTCTTTTCCATTTTTATCTTAGGATGTTTTCTTCCTCACCATAGCCCTCTATGGGCTTCCAAATATCACTTTTCAAATTCCACAAAAGCAGTCTTAGGGAATGGCTTATTGAGAGGAAAGCTGTAACTCTATAAGATGAATTAACAGAACACAAAGCAGTTTCTCAGAAATCCACTATCCATTTTTTTACGGAAGATATTTCCTTTTTCACCATAGCCCTCTATGGGCTTCCAAATATCACTTTGCAAATTACACAAGAACAGTCTTAGTGAAAGGCTTCTTTAGGAGAAAGCTGTAACTCTGTGAGATGAATTAACATAACACAAAGCAGTTTCTCAGAAAGCTACTTTCCAATTTTTATCTTAGGATATTTCCTTTTCCACCATAGCCCTCTGTGGGCTTCCAAATATCACTTTGCAAATTCCACAAGAACATTCTTAGCGAAAGGCTTCTTGAGAGGAATGCTGTAACTCTGTGAGATGCATTAACAGAACACAAAGCAGTTTCTCAGAAAGCTTCTTTTCAATTTTTATCTTAGGATATTTCCTTTTCCACCATAGCCCTCTGTGGGCTTCCATATATCACTTTGCAAATTCCATAAGAACAGTCTCAGGAAATGGCTTCTTGAGGGGAAAGCTGTAACTCTGTGAGATGAATTAACAGAACACAAAGCAGTTTCTCAGGAATCTTCTTTTCGGTTTTTAACTGAAGATATTTCCATTAATACCATAGCACTCTAAGGGCTTCCAAATATCACTTTCCGAATTCCACAAGAACAATCTTAGCGAATGGCTTCTTGAGGGGAAGCTGTAACCATATGAGATGAATTAACAGAACACAAAGCAGTTTCTCGGAAAGCTTCTTTTCAGTTTTTAACTACAGATATTTCCTGTTTCACCATAGCTCTCTGTGGGTTTCCAAATATCACTTTGTAAAATCCACAAGAACAGTCTTAGCGAAAGGCTTCTTGAGGGGAAACCTGTAACTCTGTGAGATGTATTAACAGAACACAAAGCAGTTTCTCAGAAACTTCTCTCCAATTTTTAACGGAAGATATTTCCTTTTTCCCAGTAGCCATCTAAGGGCTTCCAAATATCACTGTGCAAATTCCACAAGAACAGTCTTAGCGAAAGGAATCTTGTGGGGAAAGCTGTAACTCTGTGAGATGAAATAAAATAACACAAAGCAGTTTCTCATAAAGCTTCTTTTCAGTTTTTATCTTAGGATATTTCCTTTTTCACCATAGCACTCTGGCATCAAAATATCACCTTGCAAATTCCACAAGAAGATTCTTAGCGAAAGACTTCTTGACGGGAATGCTGTAACTCTCTGAGATGAAGTTAGGGAACACGAAGCAGTTTCTCAGAAAGATTATTTTCATTTCTTATCTTAGGATATTTCCTTTTTCACCATGTTCCTCTATGGGCTTCCAAATATCACTTTGCAAATTCCACAAGAACACTCTTCGCGAAAGACTTCTTGAGGGAAAGCTGCAACTCTCTGAGATGAATTAACAGAACACATAGCAGTTTCTCAAAAAGATTCCTTCCAGTTTTTAACTGAAGATATTTCCTTTTTCACCATAGCCCTCCGTGAGCTTGCAAATATCACTTTGCAAATTCCACAAGAACAACCTTGGCGAAAGGATACTTGAGGGGTAAGCTGTAACTCTGTGAGATGAATTTGCAAAATATAAAGCAGTTTCTCAGAAATCTTCTTTGCAGATTTTAACGGAAGATATCTCATTTTCACCCTTGCCCTCTATGGGCTTCCAAATATCACTTTGCAAATTCCACAAGAACAGTCTTAGCGAGAGGATTCTCGAGGGGAATGCTGTAACTCTGTGAGATGAATTAACAGAATACAAAGCAGTTTCTGAGAAATCTTCTTTGCAGTTTTTAACTGAAGATATTTCCTTTTTCACCATAGCCCTCTATGGTTTTAAAATATCACTTTGCAAATTTCACAAGAACAGTCTTAGTGAACGGCTTCTTGAGGGGATAGCTGTAACTCTATGAGATGAATTAACGGAACACAAAGCAGTTTCTCAGAAACCTTCTTTTCAGTTTTTAACTGAAGCTATTTCCTCTTTCACCATAGCCCTCTATGGGCTTCCAAATATCACTTTGAAATTCCACAAGAAGAGTCTTAGCGAAAGGCTTCCTGAGGGGAAAGCTGTAACTCTGTGTGATGAATTAACAGACCACAAAGCAGTGTCTCAGAAATCTTCCTTCCAGTTCTTAGCTGTAGATATTTCCTTTTTCACGATAGCCCTCTAAGGGCTTAAAATATCACTTTGCTAATTTCACAAGAACTGTCAGTGAATGACTTCTTGAGGGGAACGCTGTAACTCTGTGAGATGAATTAACAGAACACAAAGCAGTTTCTCAGAAAGCTTCTTTCCAGTTTTTAACGGAAGATATTTCCTTAAACACCATAGCCCTCCAGGGGCTTCCAAATATCTCTTTGCAAATTCCACAAGAACAGTCTTAGCGAACCTCAGAAAGCTTCTTTTCCGTTTGTAACTAAGGATATTTCCTTTTTCAGCATAGCCCTCTATGGGCTTCCAAATATCAATTTGCAAATTTCACCAGAACACTCTCAGTGAAAGGCTTCTTGAGGGGAAACCTGTAACTCTGTGAGATGAATTAACAGAACACAAAGCAGTTTCTCAGAAAGCTTCTTTCCACTTTTTAACGAAAGATATTTCCTTTTTCACCATAGCCCTCTATGGGCCTCCAAATATCACTTTGCAAATTCCACAACAACAGTCTTAGCGAAGGGCTTCTTGAGGGGAAGCTCTAACTCTGTGCCATGAATTAACAGAACACAAATCAGTTTCTCAGAAATCTTCTTTTCAGTTTTTATCTTAGGATACTTCCTTTTTCACCATAGCCCGCTATGATCTTCCAAATGTCACTTTGCAAATTCCACAAGAACAGTCTTAGTGAAAGGCTTCTTGAGGGGAAAGCTGTAACTCTGTGAGATGAATTAACAGAACACGAAGAGGTTTCTCAGAAAGCTTCCTTCCATTTTTTAACGGAAGATATTTCCTTTTTCACCATAGCCCTCTATGGGCTTCCAAATATCACTTTGCAAATTCCACAAGAACAGTCTTAGGGAAAGGCTTCTTGAGGGTAAAGCTGTAACTCTGTGAGATGAATTAACAGAACACAAAGCAGTTTCTCAGAAAGCTTCTTTCCAATTTTTAAGGAAAGGTATTTCCTTTTTCACCATAGCCCGCTATGGGCTTCCAAATATTACTTTCCGAATTTCACAAGAACAGTCATAGTGAACGGCTTCTTGAGGGGAAAGCTGGAACTCTGTGAGATAAATTGACAGAACACAAAGCAGTTTCTCAGAAATCTTCTTTTCAGTTTTTATCTTAGGATATCTCCTTTTTCACCATAGCCCTCTTTGGGCTTCCAAATATCACATTTCAAATTCCACAAGAACAGTCTTAGGGAAAGGCTTCATGAGGGGAAAGCTGTAAGTCTCTGAGATGAATTAACAGAACACAAAGTAGTTTCTCAGAAATCTTCTTTCCAGATTTTAACGGAAGATACTTCCTTTTTCACCATAGCCCCCTATGGGCTTCCAAATATCACTTTTCAAATTCCACAACATCAGCCTTAGCTAAAGGTTTCTTGAGGAGAAATTTGTAACACTGTGAGATGAATTAACAGAACACAAAGCAGTTTCTCGGAAAGCTTCTTTCCACTTTTTAACGGAAGACATTTCTTTTTTCACCATAGCCCTCTATGGGCTTCCAAATATCACTTTGCAAATTCCAAAAGAACAGTCTTAGCGAAAGGCTTCTTGAGGGTAAAGCTGTAACTCTCTGAGATGAATTAACATAACACAAAGCAGTTTCTCAGAAAGCTTCTTTTCTGTTTTTAACGGAAGTTATTTCCTTTTCCACCGTAGCCGTCTATGGGCTTCCAAATATCACTTTCAAATTCCAGAAGAACAGTCTTAGCGAAAAGCTTCTTGAGGGGAAAACTGTATCTCTGTGAGATGAATTAACAGAACACAATGCAGTTTCTTAGAAGGCTTCTTTTCAGTTTTTATCTTAGGATAATTCCTTTTTCACCATAGCCCTCTATGGGCTTCCAAACATCACTTTGCAAATTCCACAAGAACAGCTTTAGCAAAAGGCTTACTGAGGGGAAAGCTGTAATTCTGTGAGATGAATTAACACTACACAAAGCAGTTTCTCAGAAAGCTTCTTTCCAGTTCTTAAAAGAAGATATTTCGTTTTTCATCATATACTTCTATGGCTTACCAAATATCACTTTGAAATTCCACAAGAACAGTCTTAGCGAAAGACTTCTTAAGGAGAAAGCTGTAACCCTGTGAGATGAATTAACAGAACACAAGGCAGTTTCTCAGAAAGCTTCTTTTCAGTTTTTATCTTAGGATATTTCCTTTTTTACCCTAGCCCTCCATGGGCTTCCATATATCACTTTGCAAATTTCACCAGAACACTCTTAGGGAAAGGCTTCTTGAGGGGAAAGCTGTAACTCTGTGAGATGAATTAACAGAACACAAAGCAGGTTCTCAGAAAGCTTCTTTCCATTTTTTAACGGAAGATATTTCCTTTTTCACCGTAGCCCTCTATGGGCTTCCAAATATCACTTTGCAAATTCCACAAGAACTGTCTTAGCGAAAGGCTTCTTGAGGGGAAAGCTGTAACTCTGTACGATGAATTAACAGAATACAAATCAGTTTCTCAGAAAGCTTCTTTTCAGTTTTTATCTTAGGTTATTTCCTTTTTCACCACAGCCCGCTATGGGCTTCCAAATGTCACTTTGCAAATTCCACAAGAACAGTCTTAGCGAAAGGCTTCTTGAGGCAAAGCTCTAACTCTGTGAGATGAATTAACAGAACACAAAGAGGTTTCTCAGAAAGCTTCTTTCCACTTTTTAACGGAAGATATTTCCTTTTTCACCATAGCCCTCTATGGGCTTCCAAATATCACTTTGCAAATTCCACAAGAACAGTCTTAGGGAAAGGCTTCTTGAGGGTAAAGCTGTAACTCTGTGAGATGAATTAACAGAACACAAGGCAGTTTCTCAGAAAGCTTGTCTCCAGTTTTTAAGGAAAGGTATTTCCTTTTTCACCCTAGCCCTCTATGGGCTTCTAAATATTACTTTCCGAATTTCACAAGAACAGTCTTAGTGAACGACTTCTTGAGGGGAAACCTGTAACTCTGTGAGATGAACTAACAGAACACAAAGCAGTTTCTCAGAAATCTTCCTTTCGGTTTTTATCTTAGGATATTTACTTTTTCAACATAGCCCTCTATGGGCTTCCAAATATGACTTTGCAAATTTCACAAGGACAGTCTGAGCGAAAGACTTCTTGAGGGGAAAGCTGTAACTCTCTGAGATGAATTAACAGAACACAAATCAGTTTCTCAGAAAGCTTCTTTCCACTTTTTTTTTTTAATATTACATGCTTAATTTCTTTTTTATTTATATAATTTTGTGTAACAATCACTCATGAAATATCAGAATTCTTATTACTTAGTACATATAGAATATTCAACAAATATTGTTGCAGTAGAAAGCTAGTCAAGTATGAGCAGGGCAGGAGAGGGCTCCCCTCTTCCACACACCAAATGTTTTGGGAGACCCTCAGGTGATGGTCAAGGGGTTGTTAACTGTTTCTCTAAAGTAGTAATTGGTCATACCTGGTGTCAAGGAAAGGCAGGCTTCTAATAGAAAACACCTGAAACTGATCAGCAACTTCCCAATGAGATCTCAGGAGTGAGGAGAAGTAAGGCAAGGTCCCGGAAGTATGCCAATGTATAAAACCCCAAGTTAAGAAGTCAAGCTGTGCACTTGGCTTCTCAAGTCTCCCACTCGGCCCTCTTCCAGGTTGTACTTCCCTTCTTTTCCTTTCTGTTTTAAAGCCTTTTAATAATCCTTCACTCCTACTCTGAGAATTACCTCTGTCTCACTTTCTGCCTTATGCCCCTTAGTGGAATTCCTTCTGAAGAAGCAAGAATGGAGGGTGCTGCAAACCTATACAGATTCGCCGCCAATGTCTCCAGAACTCGGATGTCTTCCACAGGTAATAACATTGCTTTAAATATCTTTCATAATTATATCATGCTAAAAAACTAAGTATAACAGTGTCAAATACAAATACAATTAAAGCTTTTTGAATTCTATTTTACTTTACAAGTTTTTAAAAATCAAGTATGATTTTTCCTGGTGCAATTAAATTATAATTCTTTTCATATTTATATTTAATCATTTTATATAGAATTATTTTATATTTCTAGTACTTATTATTCTAGTATATCTCTTTTAGGCTTACTTTATGTCTCACTTTTATAAAAATAAGTAAAATATATATTTGATACATTACAATAACTTAGCAAAATGCTCAGGTATAATGCTATTTAAAAATTAATATACCATATTTATATAATAATGCTATAATTTTCTCATAAAATAATAAATCTTTTTAATGTTTGAAATTATAGGATGATAAGTGGTCTTTAATTTATTCCCCTCGTTTGAATTTTCAGTAGTGAATATGTTCTTTCAAAAATATTTTTATGATAAATTCCAAATGCATACAATAGTGGATTACCTCTAGGTACTCATCATTCATTTCACCAACATCAACACTTGTCCAATTCCTTTTATCTTCACTCACTTCTCCCCATTTCCCCCAACCGCATTCGTGCCACAACTGCTGACTCAAACCGTTCAAAGGATTGTTTGGTCAATCCTTTTGTAACAATTTAGTTATGTGCTTTTCCTAAAAAATAAGTGGAAGATTAGTTTTTATTTTTTATTTTTTAAAATTATTTATTTCAATTTTGTGGGTATATAGTAGATGTATGTATTTATGGGGTGCATGAGATGTTCTGATTCAGGCATGCAATGAATAATAATCACACCATGTAAAATGGGGTATCCATTCTCTCAAGCATTTATCCTTTGTGTTACAAGCAATCCAATTAGACTCTTTTAGTTATTTTAAAATGCACAGTTAAATT
This sequence comes from Chlorocebus sabaeus, assembly GCF_047675955.1. Lineage (NCBI taxonomy): Eukaryota > Metazoa > Chordata > Mammalia > Primates > Cercopithecidae > Chlorocebus > Chlorocebus sabaeus. The sequence goes on from NW_027327837.1 coordinate 713,484, forward strand.
ATTACTGACTATAGTCGCCTTGTTGTGCTATCAAATACTAGATCTTATTTATTCTTTCTGTTTTTTTGTACCCATTAACCATCTCCAGCTTTGCCCCAAATCCCCACTACCCTTCCCAGCCTCTGGTAACCATGCTTCTACTCTCTATCTCCATGAGTTCAATTGTTTTGATTTTTAGATCTCACAAATAAGTGAGAACATGAAATTAGAATTATTATTAAACAGATCTCAAAATGTGGCTTAGTTGCGTATCTTCTCCTCCTCTCCCTGTATCAACCTGTTTCAGCCTGGAAGCCTCTAGTGGGAAGTGGGAAGGAGGGATGTGGTTGGTTGCTTCTTTTTTTTTTTTTTTTTTTTAAATATATTTTAAGTTCTAGGGTACATGTGCATAACGTGCAGGTTTGTTACATATGTATACTTGTGCCCTGTTGCTGTGCTGCACCCATCAACACGTCAGCACCCATCAACTCGTCATTTACATTAGGTATAACTCCCAATGCAATCCCTTCCCCCTCCCCACTCCCCATGATAGGCCCCGGTGTGTGATGTTCCCCTTCCTGAGTCCAAGTGATCTCATTGTTCAGTTCCCACCTATGAGTGAGAACATGCGGTGTTTGGTTTTCTGTTCTTGTGATAGTTTGCTAAGAATGATGGTTTCCAGCTGCATCCATGTCCCTACAAAGGACACAAACTCATCCTTTTTTATGGCTGCATAGTATTCCATGGTGTATATGTGCCCCTATTTCTCCACATCCTCTCCAGCACCTGTTGTTTCCTGACTTTTGAATGATCGCCATTCTAACTGGTGTGAGATGGTATCTCAGTGTGGTTTTGATTTGCATTTCTCTGATGGCCAGTGATGATGAGCATTTTTTCATGTGTCTGTTGGCTGTATGAATGTCTTCTTTTGAGAAATGTCTGTTCATATACTTTGCCCACTTTTTGATGGGGTTGTTTGGTTTTTTCTTGTAAATTTGTTTGAGGTCTTTGTAGGTTCTGGATATTAGCCTTTGTCAGATGAGTAGATTGCAAAAATTTTCTCCCATTCTGTTGGTTGCCTGTTCACTCTGATGGTAGTTTCTTTTGCTGTGCAGAAGCTCTTTAGTTTAATGAGATCCCATTTGTCAATTTTGGCTTTTGCTGCCGTTGCTTTTGGTGTTTTAGACATGAAGTCTTTGCCCATGCCTATGTCCTGAATGGTACTACCTAGGTTTTCCTCTAGGGTTTTTATGGTCTTAGGTCTAACGTTTAAGTCTCTAATCCATCTTGAATTAATTTTCGTATAAGGAGTAAGGAAAGGATCCAGTTTCAGCTTTCTGCTTATGGCTAGCCAATTTTCCCAGCACCATTTATTAAATAGGGAATCCTTTCCCCATTTCTTGTTTCTCTCAGGTTTGTCAAAATTCAGATGGCTGTAGATGCGTGGTATTGTTTCTGAGGACTCTGTTCTGTTCCATTGGTCTATATCTCTGTTTTGGTACCAGTACCATGCTGTTTTGGTGACTGTAGCCTTGTAGTATAGTTTGAAGTCAGGTAGCGTGATGCCTCCAGCTTTGTTCTTTTGACATAGGATTGTCTTGGAAATGCAGGCTCTTTTTTGGTTCCATATGAACTTTAAAGCAGTTTTTTCCAATTCTGTGAAGAAACTCATTGGTAGCTTGATGGGGATGGCATTGAATCTATAAATAACCTTGGGCAGTATGGCCATTTTCACAATATTGATTCTTCCTATCCATGAGCATGGTGTGTTCTTCCATTTGTTTGTGTCCTCTTTTATTTCATTGAGCAGTGGTTTGTAGTTCTCCTTGAAGAGGTCCTTTACATCCCTTGTAAGTTGGATTCCTAGGTGTTTTATTCTCTTTGAAGCAATTGTGAATGGAAGTTCATTCATGATTTGGCTCTCTGTTTGTCTGTTACTGGTGTATACGAATGCTTGGGATTTTTGCACATTAATTTTGTATCCTGAGACTTTGCTGAAGTTTCTTATCAGCTTAAGGAGATTTCGGGCTGAGACAATGGGATTTTCTAAATATACAATCATGTCATCTGCAAAGAGGGACAATGTGACTTCTTCTTTTCCTAACTGAATCCCCTTGATTTCTTTCTCTTGCCTGATTGCCCTAGCCAGGACTTCCAACACTATGTTGAATAGGAGTGGTGAGAGAGGGCATCCCTGTCTTGTGCCAGTTCTCAAAGGGAATTTTTCCAGGTTTTGCCCATTCAGTATGATATTGGCTGTGGGTTTGTCATAAATAGCTCTTATGATTTTGAGGTACGTTCCATCAATACCGAATTTATTGAGCGTTTTTAGCATGAAGGGCTGTTGAATTTTGTCAAAAGCCTTTTCTGCATCGATTGAGATAATCATGTGGTTCTTGTCTTTGGTTCTGTTTATATGCTGGATTATGTTTATTGATTTGCGAATGTTGAACCAGCCTTGCATCCCAGGGATGACGCCCACTTGATCATGGTGGATAAGCTTTTTGATGTGCTGTTGAATCCGGTTTGCCAGTATTTTATTGAGGATTTTTGCATCGATGTTCATCAGGGATATTGGTCTAAAATTCTCTTTTTTTGTTGTGTCTCTGCCAGGCTTTGGTATCAGGATGATGTTGGCCTCATAATATGAGTTAGCGAGGATTCCCTGTTTTTCTATTGATTGGAATAGTTTCAGAAGGAATGGTACCAGCTCCTCCTTGTACTTCTGGTAGAATTCAGCTGTGAATCCATCTGGTCCTGGACTTTTTTTGATTGGTAGGCTAATAATTATTGCCTCAATTTCAGAGCCGGCTATTGGTCTATTCAGGGATTCAACTTCTTCCTGGTTTAGTCTTGGAAGAGTGTAAGTGTCCAGGAAATTATCCATTTCTTCTAGATTTTCTAGTTTATTTGCGTAGAGGTGTTTATAGTATTCTCTGATGGTAGTTTGTATTTCTGTGGGGTCGGTGGTCATATCCCCTTTATCATTTTTTATTGCGTCTATTTGATTCTTCTCCCTTTTCTTCTTTATTAGTCTTGCTAGCGGGCTGTCAATTTTGTTGATCTTTTCAAAAAACCAACTCCTGGATTCATTGATTTTTTGGAGGGATTTTTGTGTCTCTATCTCCTTCAGTTCTGCTCTGATCTTAGTTATTTCTTGCCTTCTGCTAGCTTTTGAATGAGTTTGCTCTTGCTTCTCTAGTTCTTTTAATTGCGATGTTAGAGTGTCAATTTTAGATCTTTCCTGCTTTCTCTTGTGGGCATTTAGTGCTATAAATTTCCCTCTACACACTGCTTTAAATGTGTCCCAGAGATTCTGGTATGTTGTATCTTTGTTCTCATTGGTTTCAAAGAACATCTTTATCTCTGCCTTCATTTCGTCATGTACCCAGTAGTCATTCAGGAGCAAGTTGTTCAGTTTCCATGTAGTTGAGTGGTTTTGATTGAGTTTCTTAGTCCTGAGTTCTAGTTTGATTGCAGTGTGGTCTGAGAGACAGTTTATTACAATTTCTGTTCTTGTACATTTACTGAGGAGTGCTTTACTTCCAACTATGTGGTCAATTTTGGAATATGTGCGATGTGGTGCTGAGAAGAATGTATATTCTGTTGATTTGGGGTGGAGAGTTCTATAGATGTCTATTAGGTCTGCTTGCTGCAGAGATGAGTTCAATTCCTGGATATCCTTGTTAATTTTCTGTCTCGTTGATCTGTCTAATGTTGACAGTGGAGTGTTGAAGTCTCCCATTATTATTGTATGGGAGTCTAAGTCTCTTTGTAAGGCTCTAAGGACTTGCTTTATGAATCAGGGTGCTCCTGTATTGGGTGCATATATATTTAGGATAGTTAGCTCTTCCTGTTGAATTGATCCCTTTACCATTATGTAATGGCCTTCTTTGTCTCTTTTGATCTTTGATGGTTTAAAGTCTGTTTTATCAGAGACTAGTATTGCAACCCCTGCTTTTTTTTGTTCTCCATTTGCTTGGTAAATCTTCCTCCATCCCTTTATTTTGAGCCTATGTATGTCTCCGCGTGTGAGATGGGTCACCTGAATACAGCAGACTGATGGGTCTTGACACTTTATCCAGTTTGCCAGTCTGTGTCTTTTAATTGGAGCATTTAGTCCATTTACATTTAAGGTTAATATTGTTATATGTGAACTTGATCCTACGATTATGATATTAACTGGTTATTTTGCTCATTAGTTGATGCAGTTTCTTCCTAGCCTTGATGGTCTTTACATTTTGGCATGTTTGTGCAATGGCTGGTACCGGTTGTTCCTTTCCATGTTTAGTGCTTCCTTCAGGGTCTCTTGTAAGGCAGGCCTAGTGGTGACAAAATCTCTAAACATTTGCTTATCTGTAAAGGATTTTATTTCTCCTTCACTTATGAAACTTAGTTTGGCTGGATATGAAATTCTGGGTTGAAAATTCTTTTCTTTAAGAATGTTGAATATTGGCCCCCACTCTCTTCTGGCTTGTAGATTTTCTGCCGAGAGATCTGCTGTTAGTCTGATGGGCTTCCCTTTGTGGGTAACCCGACCTTTCTCTCTGGCTGCCCTTAAGATTTTTTTCTTCATTTCAACTTTGGTGAATCTGGCAATTATGTGTCTTGGAGTTGCTCTTCTCGAGGAGTATCTTTGTGGTGTTCTCTGTATTTCCTGGATTTGAATGTTGGCCTGCCCTACTAGGTTGGGGAAGTTCTCCTGGATGATATACTGAAGAGTGCTTTCCAACATGGTTCCATTTTCCCCCTCACTTTCAGGCACCCCAATCAGACGTAGATTTGGTCTTTTACATAATCCCATACTTCTTGCAGGCTATATTCATTTCTTTTTCTTCTTTTTTCTTTTGATTTCTCTTCTCGCTTCATTTCGTTCATTTGATCCTTAATCGCTGATACTCTTTTCCAGTTGATCAAGTCGGTTACTGAAGCCTGTGCATTTGTCACGTATTTCTCGTGTCATGGTTTTCATCTGTTTCATTTCGTTTATGACCTTCTCTGCATTAATTATTCTAGCCATCAATTCTTCCACTTTTTTTTCAAGACTTTTAGTTTCTTTGCGCAGGTTACGTAATTCCTCCTTTAGCTCTGAGAAGTTTGATGGACTGAAGACTTCTTCTATCATCTCGTCAAAGTCATTCTCCGTCCAGCTTTGATCCGTTGCTGGCGATGAGCGACGCTCCTTTGCCGGAGGAGATGCGCTCTTATTTTTTGAAATTCCAGCTTTTCGGCCATGCTTTTTCCCCATCTTTGTGGCTTTATCTGCATCTGGTTTTTAACGGAAGATATTTCCTTTTTCATCATAGCCCTCTATGGGCTTCCAAATATCACTTAGCAAATTTCACAAAAACAGTCCTAGTGAACGGATTATTGAGGTGAAAGCTGTAACTCTGTGAGATGAATTCACAGAACACAAAGCAGTTTCTCAGAAAGCTCCTTTCCAGTTTTTAACTGAAGATATTTCCTTTTTCACCGTAGCCCTCTATGGGCTTCCAAATATCACTTTGCAAATTCCACAAGAACAGTCTTAGCGAAAGGCTTCTTGAGGGAAAAGCTGTAATCAGAAAGCTTCTTTCGAGTTTTTAACTGAAGATATTTCATTTTACACCATAGCCCTCTAAGGACTTCCAAATATCACTTTGCAAATTCCACAAGTCTAAGGACTTCCAAATATCACTTTGCAAATTCCGCTAACAGTCTTAGCGAAAGGCTTTTGAGGGGAAAGCTGTAACTCTGCGAGATGAATTAAAAGAACACAAAGCAGTTTCTCAGAACTCCTCTTTCCAGTTTTTAACTGAAGAGATTTCCTTTTCCACCATAGCCCTCGATGGGCTTCCAAATACCACTTTGCAAATTCCACAAGAACAGCATTAGCAAAGGACTTCTTGAGGGGAAAGCTGTAACTCTGTGAAATGAATTAACAGAACGCCAAGCAGTTTCTAAGAAAGCTTCTTTTCAGTTTTTATATTAGGATATTTCCTTTTTCACCATAGACCTCTATGGGTTTCCAAATATCACTTTGCAAATTCCACAAGAACAGTCTTAGCGAAAGTCTTCTTGAGGGGAAAGCTGTAACTCTGTGAGATAAATTAAGAGAACACAAAGCAGTTTCTCCGAAAGCTGATTTTCAGTTTTTATCTCAGGCTATTTCATTTTTCACCATAGAACTCTATGGGCTTCTAAATATCACTTTCCAAATTCCACAAGAACAGCCTTAGGAAAAGGCTTCTTAAGGGCAAAGCTGTAACTCTGTGAGATGAATTAACAGAACACGAAGCAGTTTCGCAGAAAGCTTCTATCCAGTTTTTCACTGAAGATATTTCCTTTTTCCCCATAGCCCTCTATGAACTTCCAAATATCACTTTGAAAACTCCACAAGAACAGTCTTAGTGATCGACTTCTTGAGGGGAAAGCTATAACTCCGTGAGATGAGTTAAGAGAACACGATGCAGTTTCTCAGAAAGTTTCTTTTCGGTTTTTAGCGTAGGATATTTCCTTTTTAAACATAGCCCTCTATGTTCTTCCGAATATCACTTTGCAAATTCCACAAGAACATTCTTACTGAATGGCTTCTCGAGGGGAAAGCTGTAACTCTGTGAGATGAAATAACAGAACACAAAGCAGTTTCTCAGAAAGGTTCTTTCCGATTTTTAATGGAAGATAATACCTATTTCTCCAAAGCCCTATACGGGTTTCCAAATGTCACTTTGCAAATTCCATAAGAACAGTCTTAGGGAAAGGCTTCTTGAGGGGAAAGCTGTAACTCTGTGAGATGAATTAACAGAACACAAAGAAGTTTCTCAGAAAGCTTCTTTCGAGTTTTTAACGGAAGATATTTCCTTTTTCACCATAGCCCTCTAAGGTTTCAAAATATCACTTTCCAAATTCCACAAGAACAGTCTTAGCGAAAGGATTCTTGAGGGGAAAGCTGTAACTCTGTGAGATAAATTAATAGTACACAAAGCAATTTCTCAGAAAGCTTCTTTCCAGTTTTTAACTGAAGATATTTCATTTTTTACCATAGCCCTCTATGAGCTTCGAAATATCACTTTGCAAATTCCACAAGAACAGTCTTAGTGAAAGGCTTCTTGAGGAGAAAGCTGTAACTCTGTGAGATGAATTAACAGGACACAAAGCACTTTCTCAGAAAGCTTCTTTCCAGTTTATCACGGAAGATATTTCCTTATTCACCGTAGCCCTCTATGGCCTTCTAAATACCACTTTCCAAATGACACAAGAACAGTTCTATCGAAAGACTTCTTGAGGGGAAAGCTGTAACTCAGTGAGATGAATTAAGAGAACACAAAGCAGTTTCTCAGAAAGCTTCTTTCCAGTTTTCAACTGAAGATATTTCCTTTTTAACCATAGCCCTATGTGGGCTTCTAAATATCACTTTGCAAATTCCACAAGAACAGACTTAGTAAAGTTCTCCTTGAGGGGAAAGCTGTAACTCTGTGAGATGAATTAACAGAACACAAAGCAGTTTCTCAGAAAGCTTCTTTCCAGTTTTTAACGAAAGATATTTCCTTTTTCACCAAAGCCCTCTATGGGCTTCAAAATATCACTTTGAAAATTCCACAAGAACAGTCTTAGCCAAAGGCTTCTTGAGGAAAAAGCTGTAAGTATGTGAAATGAATTAACAAAACACTAAGCAGTTTCTCAGAAAGCTTCTTTCCAGTTTTTAACGGAAGAGAATTCCGTTTTCACCATAGTCCTCTCTGGGCTTCCAAATATCACTTTGCAAATCCCACAAGAACAGTCTTAGCAAAAAGGTTCTTGAGGGGAAAGCTGTAACTCTGTGAGATGAATTAACAGAACAAAAAGCAGTTTCTCAGAAAGCTTCTTTCCAGTTTTTAACGGAGGATATTTCCTTTTTCACCATAGCCCTCTATGGGTTTCTAAATATCACCTTTAAATTCCACAAGAAAAGTCTTAGCGAAAGGCTTCTTGAGGGGAAAGCTATAGCTCTGTGAGATAAAGTAACAGAACACGAAGCAGTTTCTCAGAAAGCTTATTTTCAGTTTTTATCTTAGGCTATTTCCTTTTTCACTGTAGACCACTGTAGGCTTCTAAATATCACTTTCCAAATTTCACAAGAACAGTCTTAGGGTAAGGATTCTTGACGGGAAAGCTGTAACTCTGTGAGACGAATTAACAGAACACAAGGCAGTTTCTCAGAAATCTTCGTTCCAGTTTTTAACGGCAGTTATTTCCTTTTTCACCATTGTCCTGTATGGGCTTTCAAATATCACTTTGCAAATTTCACAAGAAGAGTCTTAGTGAAAGGCTTCTTGGGGGAATGCTTTAACTCTGTGAGATGAATTAACAGAACACAAAGCAGTTTATCAGAAAGCTTCTTTACAGTTTTTAACGGAAGATATTTCCTTTTTCACCATAGCCCTCTATTGGCTTGAAAATATCACTTTGCAAATTCCACAAGAATTGTCTGAGCGAAAGGCTTCTTGAGGGGAAAGCTGTAACTCTGTGAGATGAATTAACAGAACACAAAGCAGTTTCTCAGAAAGCTTCTTTCCAGTTTTTAACGGAAGATATTTCCTTTTTCACCAAAGCCCTCTATGGGCTTCCAAATATCACTTTGCAAATTCCTCAAGAACTGTCTTAGCGAAAGGCTTCTTGAGGCAAATGCTGTAAGTCTGTGAAATGAATTAACAGAAAACAAAGCAGTTTCTCAGAAAGATTCTTTCCCGTTTTTAACTGAAGATATTTCCTTTTTCACCATAGCCCTTTCTGGGCTTCCAAATATCACTTTGCAAATTCCACAAGAACCGTCTTAGCGAAAGACTTCTCGAGGGGAAAGCTGTAACTCTGTGAGATGCATTAACAAAACACGAAGAAGTTTCTCAGAAAGCTTCTTTCCAGTTTTTAACGGAGGATATTTCCTTTCTCACCATAGCCCTCTATGGGATTCTAAATATCACGTTCTAAATTGCACAAGAACTGTCTTAGCGAATGGCTTCTTTAGAGGAATGCTGTAACTCTGGGAGATGAATTAAGAGAACACAAAGCAGTTTTTCAGAAAGCTTATTTTCAGTTTTTATCTTAGGCTATTTTCTTTTTCACCGTAGACCTCTTTAGGCTTCGAAATATCACTTCCCAAATTCGACAATAACAGTCTTAGGGAAAGGCTTCATGAGGGGAAAGCTGTAACTTTGTGAGATGAATTAACAGAACACTACGCAGTGTCTCAGAAAACTTCTTTTCCATTTTAAACCGAAGATATTTCCTTTTCACGATAGCTCTCTATGGCCTTCGAAATGTCACTTTGAAAGTTCCACAAGAACAGTCATAGCGAAAGGCTTCCTCAGGGGAAAGCTGTAACTCTGTGGGATGAATTCACAGATCAGAAAGCTGTTTCTCAGAAAGCTTCTTTCTCACTTTTATGGCGGATATTTCCTTTGGCCCTATAGTCTTCAAAGGGAACCGAATTATCCCTTCTCAGATTCCACAGAAAGAAGGTTAGCAAACAGCTCTATGACATATAGCTCTCACTCAGTGAGTGGAAGTCACATATCACAAAGCAGTTTCTCAGAAAGGTTCTTTTCAGTTTTTATCTTAGGACATTTCGTTTTTCACCATAGCCCTCTATGGGCTTACAAATACCACTCTGCAAATTCCACAAGAACAGTCTTACCGAAAGGCTTTTTAAGGGGAAAGCTGTAACTCTGTGAGGTGAATTAACAGAACACAAAGCAGTTTCTCAGAAAGCTTCTTTACAGCTTTTATCTTAGGATATTTCCTTTTTCACCTTAGCCCTATAAGGGCTTACAAATATCACTATGAGTATTACACAAGAAGAGTCTTAGCAAAAGTCTTTTTGAGGGTAAAGCTGTAACTCTTTGAGATGAATTAACAGAACACAAAGCAGTTTCTTAGATAGATTCTTTCCATTTTTTAACTGAAGATATTTCCCTTTTCTCCACAGCCGTCTATGGGCTTTAAAATATCACTTTGCAAATTCAAAAAGAACAGTCCTAGCGAAAGGCTTCTTGAGTGGAATGCTGTAACTCTGTGAGATGAATTCACAGATCTCAGAGAAGTTTCTCAGAAAGCTTCTTTCTCACTTTTAGCGGCGGATATTTCCTTTGGCCCTATAGTCTTCAAAGGGATCCAAAATAACAGTTCTCCGATTCCATAGAAATAAGGCTATCAAACAGCTCTAGGAAATACAGCTGTAACTAAGTGAGTGGAAGTCACATAATACTAAACCGTTTCTCAGAAAGCCTCTTTCAGTTTTTAACTGAAGCTATATCCTTTTTCACCATAGCCCTCTAAGGGCTTCAAAATATCACTTTGAAAACACAACAAGACCAGTTTTAGCGAAAGGCTTCCAGAGGGGAAAGCTGTAACTCTGTTAGGTGAATTAACAGAACACAAAGTAGTTTCTCAGGAATGTTCTTTACAGTTTTTATCTGAAGATATTTCCTTTTCACCATAGCGCTCTATGGGCTTCCAAATATCACATTTCACATTCCACAAGAACAGTCTTAGCGAAAGACTTCTTGAGGGGAAAGCTGTAAGTCTGTGAGATGAATTAAAAGAACACAAAGCAGTTTCTCAGAAAGCTTCTTTCCAGTTTTTATCTGTGGATATTTCGTTTTCACCATAGCCGTCTATTGGCTTCCAAATATCATTTTTCAAATTGCGCAAGAATAATCTTAGCGAAAGGCTTCTTGAGGGGAAAGCTGTAATTCTGTGAAATGAATTCGCAGATCACAAAGAAGTTTCTCAGAAAGCTTCCTTCTAACTTTTAGCGGCGGATATTTTCTTTGGCCCTACAGTCTTCAAAGGGATCCGAAATAAAAGTTCTCACATTCCACAGTAATAAGGCTGCCAAACAGCTCTACGAAATACAGCTGTAACTCAGTGAGTGGAAGTCATATATCAAAAAGCAGTTTCTCAGAAAGCTTCTTTTCAGTTTTTAACTGACGATATATCCTTCTTCTATATAGGTCACTATGAGCTTCCAAATATCACTTTGCAAATTCCACAAGAACTGTCTAAGCGAAAGGCTTCTTGAGAGGAAACCTGTAACTCTGTGAGGTGAATTAACAAAACACAAAGCAGTTTCTCAGAAAGGTTCTTTTCAGTTTTTATCTTAGGATATTTACTTTTTCACCATCGACTTCTATGGGCTTACAAATATCACTTTGCAAATTCCACAAGAACCGCCTTAGCGAAAGACTTCTGGAGGCGAAAGCTGTAACTCTGCGAGATGAATTAACAGAACACAAAGCAGTTTCTCAGAAAGCTTCCTTCCAGTTTTTAATTGAAGATATTTCCTTTTTCACCATATCCCTCCATGGGCTTCCAAATATCACATTGCAAATTCCACAAGAACAGTCTTAGCGAAATGCTTCTTGAGGGGAAAGCTGTAACTCTGTGAGATGCATTCACAGAACACAAAGCAGTTTCTCAGAAATCTTCTTTCCAGTTTTTATGTGAGGAAATTTCCTTTTTAACCGTATCCATCTATGGGTTTCCAAATATCACTGTAAACTCCACAAGAACAGTCTCAGCGAAAGGATTCTTGATAGGAAAGCTGTTACTCTGTGTATAAATTAACAGAACACAAAGCAGTTTCTCAGAAAGCTTCTCTCCAGTTTTTAACTGAAGATATTTCCTTTTTCACCATAGCGCTCCATGGGCTTCCAAATATCTCTTTGGAAATTCCACAAGAACAGTCTTAGTGAAGGGCTTCTTGAGGGTAGAGCTGTAATTCTGTGAGATGAATTAACAGAACACAAAGCAGTTTCTCAAAAAGCTTCTTTTCAGTTTTCATCTTAGGCGATTCCCTTTTTCACCATAGCCCTCGATGGGCTTCCAAATATCACTTCTCAAATCCCACAAGAATTGTCTTAGTGAAAGGCTTCTTGTGGGGAAAGCTGTACTCTGTGAGATGAACTCACAGATCACAAAGAAGTTTCTCAGAAAGCTTCTTTCTGACTTTCAGCAGCTGATATTTCTTTGGCCCTATAGTCTTCAAATTGATCCGAAATAACAGTTCTCAGATTCCACAGAAATTAGGCTAGCAAACAGCTCTATGAAATACAGCTGTAACTCAGTGAGTGGAAGTCATATATCAAAAAGCAGTTTCTCAGAAACCTTCTTTTCAGTTTTTACCTGAAGATATATCTTTTTTCACCATAGCCCTCTAAGGGCTTCCAAATATCACTTTGCAAATTCCAGAAGAACACTCTTTTCGTAAGGATTCTTGAGGGGAAAGCTGTAACTCTTTGAGATGAATTAGCAGATAATAAGGCAGTTTCTAAGAAAGCCTCTTTCCAATTTTTAACTGAAGATGATATTTCCTATTTCACCATAACTATCTATGGGCTTACAAATATGACTTTGCAAATTCCACAAGAACAGTCTTAGCGAAAGGCTTCTTGAGGGAAAAGCTGTAACTCTGTGAGATGTAATAACAAAACACAAAGCGGTTTCTCAGAAAGATTCTTTCCAGTTTTTATGTTAGGATATTTCCTTTTTCACCGTAGCCCTATATAGGCTTAAAAATATCACTTTGAAAATTAAACAAGAACAGTCTTAACAAAAGTCTTCTTGAGGGTAAAGCTGTAAGTCTTTGAGATGAATTAACAAAACACAGAGCAGTTTTTCAGAAAGCTTCTTTCCAGTTTTTAACTGAAGATATTTCTTTTTTCAAAATAACCCTCTATGGGCTTCCAAATATCACTTTGCAAATTCCACAAGAGCAGTCTTCGTGAAAGGCTACTTGAGGGGAAAGCTGTAACTCTGTGAGATGAATTAAAAGAACACAAAGCAGTTTCTCAGAAAGCTTCTTTCCAGTTTTTAACTGAAGATATTTCCTTTTTCACCGTAGCCCTCTATGGGCTTCCAAATATCACTTTGCAAATTTCAAAAGAACAGTCTTAGCGAAAGTCTTGAGGGGAAAGCTGTAACTGCCTGAGATGAATTAACAGAACACAAAGCAGTTTCTCAGCAAACGTCTTCTCAGTTTTTATCGTAGGATGTCTACTTTTTCACATTAGCCCTCTATGGGCTTACAAATATCACGTTGCAAATTCCACAAGAACGGTCTTAGCGAAAGACTTCTCGAGGGGAAAGCTGTAACTCTTTGAGATGAATTAACAGAACAGGAAGGAGTTTCTCAGAAAGCTTTTTTCCACTTTTTATCTTAGGATATTGCCTTTTTAACCATAGCCCTATTTGGGCTTAAACTATCACTTTGAAGATTACACAAAACAATATTAGCAAAAGTCTTCTTGAGGGTAAAGCTGTAACACTTTGAGAGGAATTATCAGAACACAAACCAGTTTCTCAGAAAGCTTCTTTGCAGTTATTCATTGAAGATATTTCCTTTTTCATCGTAGCCCTCTATGGGCTTCCAAATATCACTTTTCTAATTCCACAAGAACATTCTTAGCGAAAGGCTTCTTGAGGGGAAAGCTGTAACTCTGTGAGATGAATTACCAGAACACAAAGCAGTTTCTCAGAAAGCTTCTTTCCAGATTTTAACGGAAATTATTTCCTTTTTCACCATAGCCCTCTATGGGCTTCTAAATATCACGTTCTAAATTCCACAAGAACAGTCTTAGCGATAGGATTCTTGAGGGGAAAGCTGTAACTCTTTGAGATTAAATAACAGAACACAAAGCAGTTTCTCAGAAACCTTTTTTTGCAGTTTTTAACGGAAGGTATTTCCTTTTTCACCACAGCCCTCTATGGGCTTCTAAATATCACTTTACAAATTCCACAAGAACAGTCTTAGAGAAAGGGTTTTTTGGGGGAAAGCTGTAACACTGTGAGATAAATTAACAGAACACAAAGTAGTTTCTAAGAAAGCTTCTTTCAAGATTTTAACGGAAGATATTTCCTTTTTCATCATAGCCCTCTATGGGCGTCGAAATATCACCTTGAAAATTCCACAGGAACAATCTTAGTGAACAGCTTCTTGCAGGGAAAGCTATAACTCTGTGAGATGAATTAAGAGAACATAATGGAGTTTCTCAGAAAGCTTCTTTTCGGTTTTTATCTTAGAATATTTCCTTTTTGCCATAACCCTTATGGGCTTCAAAAATCAATTTGCAAATTCCACAAGAACAGTCTTAGCAAAAGGCTTCTTGAGGAGAAAGCTGTAACTCTGTGAGATGAATTAACAGGACACAAAGCACTTTCTTAGAAAGCTTCTTTCCAGTTTATAACGGAAAATATTTCTTTATTCACCATAGCCCTCTTTGGCCTTCTAAATACCACTTTCGAAATGAAACAAGAACAGTCCTAGAGAAAGACTTCTTGAGAGGAAAGCTGTAACTCTGTGAGATGAATTAACAGAACACAAAGCACTTTCTCATAAAGCTTCTTTCCAGTTTTCAAATAAAGATATTTCCTTTTTAACCATAGCCCTATATGGGCTTCCAAAAATCACTTTGCAAATTCCACAAGAACAGACTTAGTAAAGGTCTTCTTGAGGGGAAAGCTGTAACTCTGTGAGATGAATTCACAGAACTAAAAGCAGTTTCTCAGAAAGCTTCTTTCCAGTTTTTAACGGAGGATATTTCCTTTTTCACCATAGCCCTCTATGGGCTACTAAAGATCACGTTCTAAATTCCACAAGAACAGTCTTAGCGAAAGACTTCTTGAGGGGAAAGCTATAGCTCTGTGAGATGAATTAACAGAACACAAAGCAGTTTCTTAGAAAGCTTATTTTCAGTTTTTATCTCAGGCTATTTCCTTTTTCACCGTAGACCACTGTAGGCTTCTAAATATCACATTCCAAATTCCACAACAACAGTCTTAGGGTAAGGCTTCTTGACGGGAAAGCTGTAAATCTGTGAGACGAATTAACTGAACACAAGGCAGTTTCTCAGAAATCTTCAATCCACTTTTTAACGGCAGTTATTTCCTTTTTCACCATAGCCCTCTATGGGCTTTCAAATATCACTTTGCAAATTTCACAATAACAGTCTTAGCGAAAAGCTTCTTGGGGGAATGCTGTAACTCTGTGAGATGAATTAACAGAAAACAAAGCAGTTTCTCAGAAAGCTTCTTTCCAGTTTATATCGGAAGATATTTCCTTTTTCACCATAGCCCTCATTGGGCGTCCAAATATGACTTTGACTATCCCACAAGAACACTCTTAGCGAAGGCTTCTTGTGGGGAAAGCTGTAACTCGGTCAGATGTATTATTAACAGAACACACGGCAGTTTCTCAGAAAATTTCTCTTCAGTTTTTAACTGAAGATATTTCCTTTTTCATCATAGCCTTCAATGAGCTTCCAAATATCACTTTGCAAATTCAATAGGAACAGTCTTAGCGAAAGGCTTCTGGAAGGGAAAGCTGTAACTCTGTGAGATGAATTAACAGAACACAAAGCAGTTTCTATGAAAGCTTCTTTTCATTTTTTATCTTAGGATATTTCCTTTTTCACCATAGCCCTGAATGGGTTTTGAGATATCACCTTGCAAATTCCAAAACAACAGTCTTAGTGAAAGGTTTCTGGAGGTGAAAGCTGTAACTCTCTGAGATGAATTAACAGAACACAAAGCAGTTTCTCAGAAAGATTCTTTCCAGTTTTTAACGGAAGATATTTCTTTTTTCACCATAGCCTTCTATGGGCTTCCAAATATCACTTTGGAAATGCCACAAGAACAGTCTTAGCAAAAGACTTCTTGAGGCGAAAGCTGTAACTCTGTGAGACAAATTAGCAGAACACAAAGCAGTTTCTCAGAAAGCTTCTTCTCGGTTTTTATCTTAGGATATTTCCTTTTTCACCATAGCCATCTATGGGCTTCCAATTATCACTTTGCAAATACCACAAGAACAGTCTTAGCGGAAGGTGTCTTCAGGGGAAAGCTCTAATTCTTTGAGATGAATTAACAGAACACACAGGAGTTTCTCAGAAAGCCTTTTTTCAGTTTTTAACTGAAGATATTTCCTTTTTCACCGTAGCCCTCTATGGGCTTCCAAATATCACTTTGCAAATACCACAACAGCAGCCTTAGCGAAAGGCTTCTTGAGCGTAAAGCTGTAACTCTGTGAGTTGAATTAACGGAAATCAAAGCAGTTTATCAGAAAGTTTCTTTTCAGTTTTTATCTTAGGATATTTACTTTTTCACCATAGCCCTCTAAGGGCTTCCAAATGTCACTTGGCAAATTCCACAAGAACAGTCTTAGTGAACGGCTCCTTTAGCAGAAAGCTGTAAGTCTGTGAGATGAACTACCAGAACAGAAAGCAGTTTCTCAGAAAGATTCTTTTCGGTTTCTATCTTAGGATATTTCCATTTTCACCATAGCCCTTTATGGGATTCCAAATATCACTTTGCAAATTCCACAACAACAGCTTTCGCGAAAGGCTTTTTGAGGGGAAAGCTATAACTCTGTGAAATGAATTAACAGAACACAAAGCAGTTTCTCAGAAATCATCTTTCCAGTTTTTAACGGAAGATATTTCCTTTTTCACCATAGCCCTCTAGGGTTTCGAAATATCACTTTACAAATTCCACAAAAACACTCTTACCGAAAGTCTTCTTGAGGGGAGAACTGTAACTCTGTGAGATGAATTAACAGAACACAAAGCAGTTTCTCAGAAAGCTTCTTTCCAGTTTTTAACTGAAGGTATATCCTTTTTTACCATAGCCCTCTAAGGGCTTCCATATATCTCTTTGCAAATTCCACAAGAACAGTCTTAGCGAAAGGCTTCTTGAGGGGAAAGCTGGAACACTGTGAGATGAATTAACAGAACACAAAGCAGCTTCTCAAAAAGCTTGTTTTCAGTTTTTATCTTAGGCTATTTCCTTTTTCACCATAGCCCCCTGTTGGATTCTAAATATCACTATGCAAATTCCACAAGAGCAGTCTTAGCGAAAGGATTCTTGAGGGGAAAGCTGTAACTCTTTGAGATGTATTAACAGAACACAAAGCACATTCTCAGAAAGTTTCTATTCAGTTTCTAACTGAAGATATTTCCTTTCTCACCATAGCCCACTTAGGGGTTCCAAATATCACTTTGCAAATTCCAAAAGAATAGTCTTAGTGAATGGATTCTTGAGGGGAAAGCTGTAACTCTGTGAGATGAATTAACAGACCACAAAGCAGTTGCTCAGATAGCTCCTTTCCAGTTTTTAACTAAAGATATTTCCTTTTTCACCATTGCCCTCTAGAAGTAGGGGCTTCCAAATATCACTTTGCATATTCCACAAGAACAGACTTAGCGAAAGGCTTCTTGAGGGGAAAGCTGTAACTGTGTGACATGAATTAACAGAACACAAAGCAGTTTCTCGGAAACCTTCTTTCCACTTTTTAACAGAAGACATTTCCTTTTTCACTATAGCCCTCTATGGGCTTCCAAATATCACTTGGCAAATTCTACAAGAACAGACTTAGCGAAAGGCTTCTTGAGGGGAAAGCTGTAACGCTGTGACATGAATTATCAGAACACAAAGCAGTTTCTCAGAGAGCTTCTTTTCAGTTTTTGTATTACTGTATTCCCTTTTTCACCATAGCCCTCTCTGGGCCTCTAAATATCACCTTCCAATTTCCACAAGAACAGTCTTAGCGAAAGGCTTCCTGAGGGTAAAGATGTAACAGAGTGGGATGAATTAACAGAACACAAAGCAGTTTCTCAGAAACTTCTTTTCAGTCTCTAACTTAGTATATTTCCTTTTTCACCATAGACCTCTAAGGGCTTCCAAATATCACTTTGCAAATTCCACAGGAAAAGTCTTAGCGAAAGGCTTCTTGAGGAGAAATCTGTAACTCTGTGATGTTAATTAACAGAACACAAAGCAGTTTCTCAGAAAGCTTCTTTTCTGATTTAACGGAAGATATTGCTTTTCCACCGTACCCCTCTATGGGCTTCAAATTTCACTTTGCAAAATCCACAAGAACATTCTTAGCCAAAGGCTTCTTGAGGGTAAAGCTGTAACTCTGTAAGATGAATTAACAGAACACTAAGCAGTTTCTGAGAAAGCTTCTTTTCAGTTTTTTTCTTAGGATATTTCCTATCTCACCATAGCCCTCTATGGGCTTCCAAATATCACTTTGCAAATTTCACAAGAACAGTCTTAGTGAAAGGCTTCTTGAGGGGAAAGCTGTAACTCTGTGAGATGAATTAACAGAACACAAAGCAGTTTCTCAGAAAGCTTCTTTCCAGATTTTAACTGAAGAGATTTTCTTTTTCACCATAGCCTTCTATGGGCTTACTAATATCACTTTTCAAATCCCACAAGAACAGACTTAGTGAAAGGCTTCTTGAGGGAAAAGCTCTAACTCTGTGAGATGAATTAACAGAACACAAGGCAGTTTCTCAGAAAGCTTCTTTCCAGTTTTTAACTGAAGATATCTTCTTTTTAACCATAGCCCTCTATGGGCTTCCAAATATCACTTTGCATACTCCACAAGAAAAGTCTTAGTGAAAGGCTTCTTGATGGGAAAGCTGTGACTCTGTGAGATGAATTAGCAGAACACAAAGCAGTTTCTCAGAAAGCTTCTTGTCAGTTTTTAACTGAAGATATTTCCTTTTTCACCAAAGCCCTCTATGGGCTTCCAAATATCACTTTGCAAATCCCAGAAGAACAGTCTTAGCCAAAGACTACTTCTGTGGAAAGCTGTAACTTGGTGAGATGTATTAACAGAACACACGGCAGTTTCTCAGAAAGCTTCTTTCCAGATTTTAACGGAAGATATTTCCTTTTACACCATAGCCCTCTATCAGCTTCCAAATATCACTTTTCAAATTTCACAAAAACAATCTTAGTGAACGACTTCTTGCAGGGAAAGCTGTAACTCTGTGAGATGAACTAACAGAACACAAAGAAGTTTTCAGAAAGCTTCTTTTCGGTTTTCATCTTAGGATATTTCCATTTTCACCATAGCCATTTATGGGCTTCCAAATATCACTTTGCAAATTACACAAGAACAGTCTTAGCGAAATTCTTCTTCAGGGGAAAGCTGTAACCATTTGAAATGAATTAACAGAACACAAAGTAGTTCCTCAGAAAGCTTCTTTCCAGTTTTTAACTGAAAATATTTCCTTTTTCACCATAGCCCTGCATGGGCTTCCACTATCACTTTGCAAATTCCACAAAAACAGCCTTAGCGTAAGGCTTCTTGAGGGGAAAGCTGTAATTCTGTGAGTTGAATTAACAGAACACAAAGTAGTTTCTCAGAAAGCTTCTTTTCAGATTTTATCTTAGGCTATTTCTTTTTTCACCACAGCCCTCTATCAGCTTCCAAATATCACTTTGCAAATTCCACAAGAACAGTCTTAGTGAACGGCTTCCTGAGAAGAAAGCTGTAACTCTGTGAGATGAATTAACAGAACACAAAGCATTTTCTCAGAAATCTTCTTTCCAGTTTTTAACGGAACATATTTCCTTTTTCACCACAGCCTTCTATTGGCTTCCAAATATCACTTTGCAATTTCCACAAGAACAGTCTTTGCGGAGGGCTTCTGGAGGGGAAGGTTTTAACTCTGTGAGATGAATTAAGAGAACACAAAGCAGTTACTCAGAAACCTTCTTTCCAGTTTTTAACAGAAGATATTTCCTTTTTCACCATAGCCCTCTATGGGCTTACAAATATCACAATGCAAATTCCAGAACAACAGTCTTAGTTAAAGTCTTCTGGAGGGGAAAGCTGTATCTCTGTGAGATGAATTAACAGAACACAGAGCAGTTTCTCAGAAAGCTTCTTTCCAGTTTTTAACGGAGGATATTTCCTTTTTCACCATAGCCCTCTATGGGCTTCGAAATATAACTTTGCAAATTCCAGAAGAACAGCCTTAGGGAAAGGTTTCTGTAGGGGAAAGCTGTAGCTCCGTGAGATGAATTAACAGAACACAAAGCAATTTCTAAGAAAACTTTTTTCCAGGTTTTAACTGAAGAAATTTTCTTTTTCACAATTGCCCTCTATGGGCTTCCTAATATCACTGTGCAAATACCACCAAAACAGTATTAGCGAAAGGCTTCTTGAGGGGAAAGCTGTAACTCGGTGAGGTGTATGAACAGAACACACAGCAGTTTCTCTGAAAGCTTCTTTCCAATATTTAACGGAAGATATTTCCTTTTTCACCATAGCCCTCTATGGGTTTTCAAATATCACTTTGCAAATTTCACAAGAACAGTTTTAGTGAACGGCCTCTTGAGGAGAAAGCTGAAACTCTGTGAGGTGAACTAACAGAACACAAAGCGGTTTCTCAGAGCGCTTCTTTTCGGTTTTTAGCGGAAGATATTTCGTTTTTCACCATAGACCTCTATGGGCTTCCACATATCACTTTTCAAATTCCACAAGAACAGTCTTAACGAAGGGCTTCTGGAGGGGAAAGTTGTAACTCTGTGAGATAAATTAACAGAACACAAAGCAGTTTCTCAGAAAGCTTCTTTCCAGTTTTTAACTGAAGAATTTTCCTTTTTCACCATAGCGCTCTATGGGCTTCCAAATATCACTTTGCAAATCGCACAAGAACTGTCTTAGGGAAAGGCTTCTTGAGGGGAAAGCTGTAAATCTGGGAGATGAATTAACAGAACACAAAGCATTTTCTCAGAAAGCTTCCTTTCAGTTTTTACCTTAGGTAATTTCCTTTTTCACCATAGCCCTCTATTGGCTTCCAAATATCACTTTGCAAATTCCACAAGAAGAGTCTTTGCGGAGGGCTTCTGGAGGGGAATGTTGTAACTCTGTGAGATGAATTAACAGAACACAAAGCAGTTTCTCAGAAATCTTCTTACCAGTTTTTAACGGAAGATATTTCCGTTTTCACCTTAGCCCTCTATTTGCTTCCAAATATCACTTTGCATATTCCACAAGAACAGTTTTAGCGAAAGGCTTCTTGAGGTGAAAGCTGTAACTCTGTGAGATGAATTCACAGAACACAAAGCAGTTTCTCAGAAAGCTTCTTTCCAGTTTTTAAATGAAGAAATTTCGTTTTTCTGCATAGCCCTCTAGGGGCTTCCAAATACCACTTTGCAAATCCCACAAGAACCCTTTTAGCGAAAGGCTTCTTGAGGGGAAAGCTCTAACTGTGTGAGATGAATTAACAGAATAGAAATCAGTTTCTCAGCATGCTTCTATCCACAGTTTAACTGAAGATATTTCCTTTTTCACCATAGCCCTCTATGGGCTTCCAAATATCACTTTGCAAATCCCACAAGAAAAGTCTTAGCGAAAGGCTTCTTGAGGGGAAAGCTGTAACTCGGTGAGGTGTATTAACAGAACACATGGTAGTTTCTCAGAAAGCTTCTTTCCAGTTTTTAACGGAAGACATTGCCTTTTTCACCATATCCTCCTATGGGTTTCCAAATATCACTTTGCAGATTTCACAAGAGCAGTCTTAGTGAACGACTTCTTTAGGGGAAATCTCTAACTCTGTGAGATGAATTAAGAGAACCCAAAGCCGTTTCTCAAAAAGCTTCTTTTCAATTTTTATCTTAGGATATTTCCTTTTTCACCATAGCCATCTATGGGCTTCCAAATATCTCATTGCAAATTCCACAAGAAGTGTCTTAGTGAAAGGCTTCTTGAGGGGAACGCTGTAACTCGGTGAGATGTATTACACCAACACACGGCAGTTTCTCAGAAAGCTTCTTTCCTGTTTTTAACTGAAGTTATTTCCTTTTTCACCATCGCCCTCTATGGGCTTCCAAGTATCACTTTGCAATACTCTGGTTTCTCTTCAGATCGTATAAATCTTTCGCCTTTTACCAAATATCACTTTGCAAATTCCACAAGAACAGTCTTAGGGAAAGGGTTCTGGAGGGGAAAGCTGTAACTCTGTAAGGCAAATCAACAGAACACCAAGCAGTTTCTCATACAGCTTATTTCCAGTTTTTAACTGAAGATATTTCCTTTTTCACCATAGCCCTCTATGGGCTTCCAAATATCACTTCGCAAATTTCACAAGAATAGTCTTAGTGGTGCTTCTTGAGTGGAAAGCTGAAACTCTGTGAGATGAACTAACAGAACACAAAGAACTTTATCAGAAAGCTCCGTTTCGGTTGTTAACTGAAGATATTTCCATTTTCACTATAGCCCTCTATGGGATTCCAAATTTCATTTTTGAAATTCTACAAAAACAGTCTTAGTGAACGGCTTCTTGAGGGGAAAGATGCAACTCTGTGAGATGAATTAACAGAACACAAAGCAGTTTCTCAGAAAGCTTCTTTTCAGTTTTTATCTTAGGATATTTCCTTTTTCACCACAGTCCTCTGCGGGTTCCAAATATCACTTTGCAAATTCCACAGGAACAGTCTTAGTAAAAGGATTCTAGAGGGGAAAGCTGTAACACTGTGAGATGAATTAACAGAACACAAAGCAGTCTCTAATAAATCTTCTTTCCAGTTTTTAACGGAAGATATTTCCTTTTACACTATAGCCCTCTAAGGGCTTCCATATATCACTTTCCAAATTCCACAAGAACAGTCTTAGCGAAAGGCTTCCTGAGGTGAAAGCTGTAACTCTGTGAGATGAATTAACAGAACACAAAGCAGTTTCTCAGAAAGCCTCTTTCCAGTTTTTAACTGAAGATATTTAGTTTTTCACGATAGCCCTCTATGGGTTTCCAAATATCAATTTGCAAATTTCAAGAAAATAGTCTTAGTGAACGGCTTCTTGAGGGGAAAGCTGAAATTCTGTGTGATGAACTAACAGAACACAAAGCAGTTTCTCAGAAAGATTCTTTTCATTTTTTATCTTAGAATATTTCCTTTTTCACCATAGCCCTTTATGGGCTTCCAAATATAACTTTGAAAATGTCACAAGGGCAGTCTTAGGAAATGGCTTCTTGAGGTGAATGCTGTAACTCTATGAGATGAATTAACAGAAAACAAAGCAGTTTCTCAGAAAGCTTCTTTCCAGTTTTTAACGGAAGTTTTTTCCTTTTTCACCATAACCTTCTATGGGCTTCAAAATATCAATTTGTGAATTCCATAAGTCGAGTTTTAATGAAAGGTTTCTGGAGGGAAAAGCTGTATCTCTGTGAGATGCATTAACAGAACACACAACAGATTCTCAGAAACCATCTTTCCAGTTTTTACCTTAGGATATTTCCTTTTTCACCATAACCCTCTTTGGGCTTCCAAATATCACTTTGCAAATTTCACAAGAACAGTCTTAGCGAAAGGCTTCCTGAGGGGAAAGCTGTAACACTCTGTGATGAAATAAAAGAACACAAAGCATTTTCTCAGAAAGATTCTTTCCAGTATTTCATGGAAGACATTTCCTTTCTCACCATAGTCCTCTATGGGCTTCCAAATATCACTTTGAATATTCCACAAGAACAGTTTTAGCGGAAGTCTTCTTGAGGGGTAAGCTGTAACTCTGTGTGTTGAATTAACAGAACACAAAGCAGTTTCTCAGAAAGCTTCTTTCCAGTTTTCCACGGAAGATATTTCCTTTTTCACCAGAGACCTCCACGGGCTTCCAAATATCACTTTGCAAATCCCACAAGAACAGCCTTAGCGAAAGGCTTCTTTTGGGAAAAGCTGTAACTCGGTCACATGTAAGAACAGAACACTCGGCAGTTTCTCAGAAACCTTCTTTCCAGTTTTTAAGGGAAGATATTTCCTTTTTCACCATAGCCCTCTATGATATTCCAAATATCACTTTGTAGATTTCACAAGAACACTCTTATTGAACGACTTCTTGAGGGGAAAGCTGTAACTCTATGAGATGAAATAACAGAACACCAAGCAGTTTCTCAGAAAGCTTCTTTTCGGTTTTTATCTTAGGATATTCCCATTTTCAACATAGCCCTCTATGGGCTTCCAAATATCACTTTGCTTAATCCACAGGAACAGTGTTATCGAAAGGCTTCTGGAGAGGAAAGCTGTAAGTCTGTGAGATGTATTAACAGAACACACGGCAGTTTCTCAGAAAGCTTCTTTCAAGTTTTTAACGGAAGATATTTCCTTTTTCACCATAGCCCTCTATGGGGTTCAAAATATTAATATTCACATTTCAGAAGAATAGTCTTAGTGAACGGCTTCTGTAGGGGAAAGCTGAAACTCTGTGAGATTAACTAACAGAACACAAAGCAATTTCTCAGAAAGATTCTTTTCAGTTTTTAACCGAAGATATTTCCTTTTTCACCATAGCCCCCTAAGGGCTTCCAAGTATCACTTTGCAAATTCCACTAGAAGAGTCTTAGCGAAAGGCTTCTTGAGGGAAAGCTGTAACTCTGTGAGATGAATTAACAAAACACAAAGCAGTTTCTCAGAAATCTTCTTTCCAGTTTTTAACGGAAGATATTTCCTTTTGCACCATAGCCTTCTTTGGGCTTCCAAATATCACTTTGCAATTTCCACAAGAACAGTCTTTGCGGAGGGCTTCTGGAGGGGAAGGTTTTAACTCTGTGAGATGAATTAAGAGAACACAAAGCAGTTACTCAGAAACCTTCTTTCCAGTTTTTAACAGAAGATATTTCCTTTTTCACCATAGCCCTCTATGGGCTTACAAATATCACAATGCAAATTCCAGAACAACAGTCTTAGTTAAAGTCTTCTGGAGGGGAAAGCTGTATCTCTGTGAGATGAATTAACAGAACACAGAGCAGTTTCTCAGAAAGCTTCTTTCCAGTTTTTAACGGAGGATATTTCCTTTTTCACCATAGCCCTCTATGGGCTTCGAAATATAACTTTGCAAATTCCAGAAGAACAGCCTTAGGGAAAGGTTTCTGTAGGGGAAAGCTGTAGCTCCGTGAGATGAATTAACAGAACACAAAGCAATTTCTAAGAAAACTTTTTTCCAGGTTTTAACTGAAGAAATTTTCTTTTTCACAATTGCCCTCTATGGGCTTCCTAATATCACTGTGCAAATACCACCAAAACAGTATTAGCGAAAGGCTTCTTGAGGGGAAAGCTGTAACTCGGTGAGGTGTATGAACAGAACACACAGCAGTTTCTCTGAAAGCTTCTTTCCAATATTTAACGGAAGATATTTCCTTTTTCACCATAGCCCTCTATGGGTTTTCAAATATCACTTTGCAAATTTCACAAGAACAGTTTTAGTGAACGGCCTCTTGAGGAGAAAGCTGAAACTCTGTGAGGTGAACTAACAGAACACAAAGCGGTTTCTCAGAGCGCTTCTTTTCGGTTTTTAGCGGAAGATATTTCGTTTTTCACCATAGACCTCTATGGGCTTCCACATATCACTTTTCAAATTCCACAAGAACAGTCTTAACGAAGGGCTTCTGGAGGGGAAAGTTGTAACTCTGTGAGATAAATTAACAGAACACAAAGCAGTTTCTCAGAAAGCTTCTTTCCAGTTTTTAACTGAAGAATTTTCCTTTTTCACCATAGCGCTCTATGGGCTTCCAAATATCACTTTGCAAATCGCACAAGAACTGTCTTAGGGAAAGGCTTCTTGAGGGGAAAGCTGTAAATCTGGGAGATGAATTAACAGAACACAAAGCATTTTCTCAGAAAGCTTCCTTTCAGTTTTTACCTTAGGTAATTTCCTTTTTCACCATAGCCCTCTATTGGCTTCCAAATATCACTTTGCAAATTCCACAAGAAGAGTCTTTGCGGAGGGCTTCTGGAGGGGAATGTTGTAACTCTGTGAGATGAATTAACAGAACACAAAGCAGTTTCTCAGAAATCTTCTTACCAGTTTTTAACGGAAGATATTTCCGTTTTCACCTTAGCCCTCTATTTGCTTCCAAATATCACTTTGCATATTCCACAAGAACAGTTTTAGCGAAAGGCTTCTTGAGGTGAAAGCTGTAACTCTGTGAGATGAATTCACAGAACACAAAGCAGTTTCTCAGAAAGCTTCTTTCCAGTTTTTAAATGAAGAAATTTCGTTTTTCTGCATAGCCCTCTAGGGGCTTCCAAATACCACTTTGCAAATCCCACAAGAACCCTTTTAGCGAAAGGCTTCTTGAGGGGAAAGCTCTAACTGTGTGAGATGAATTAACAGAATAGAAATCAGTTTCTCAGCATGCTTCTATCCACAGTTTAACTGAAGATATTTCCTTTTTCACCATAGCCCTCTATGGGCTTCCAAATATCACTTTGCAAATCCCACAAGAAAAGTCTTAGCGAAAGGCTTCTTGAGGGGAAAGCTGTAACTCGGTGAGGTGTATTAACAGAACACATGGTAGTTTCTCAGAAAGCTTCTTTCCAGTTTTTAACGGAAGACATTGCCTTTTTCACCATATCCTCCTATGGGTTTCCAAATATCACTTTGCAGATTTCACAAGAGCAGTCTTAGTGAACGACTTCTTTAGGGGAAATCTCTAACTCTGTGAGATGAATTAAGAGAACCCAAAGCCGTTTCTCAAAAAGCTTCTTTTCAATTTTTATCTTAGGATATTTCCTTTTTCACCATAGCCATCTATGGGCTTCCAAATATCTCATTGCAAATTCCACAAGAAGTGTCTTAGTGAAAGGCTTCTTGAGGGGAACGCTGTAACTCGGTGAGATGTATTACACCAACACACGGCAGTTTCTCAGAAAGCTTCTTTCCTGTTTTTAACTGAAGTTATTTCCTTTTTCACCATCGCCCTCTATGGGCTTCCAAGTATCACTTTGCAATACTCTGGTTTCTCTTCAGATCGTATAAATCTTTCGCCTTTTACCAAATATCACTTTGCAAATTCCACAAGAACAGTCTTAGGGAAAGGGTTCTGGAGGGGAAAGCTGTAACTCTGTAAGGCAAATCAACAGAACACCAAGCAGTTTCTCATACAGCTTATTTCCAGTTTTTAACTGAAGATATTTCCTTTTTCACCATAGCCCTCTATGGGCTTCCAAATATCACTTCGCAAATTTCACAAGAATAGTCTTAGTGGTGCTTCTTGAGTGGAAAGCTGAAACTCTGTGAGATGAACTAACAGAACACAAAGAACTTTATCAGAAAGCTCCGTTTCGGTTGTTAACTGAAGATATTTCCATTTTCACTATAGCCCTCTATGGGATTCCAAATTTCATTTTTGAAATTCTACAAAAACAGTCTTAGTGAACGGCTTCTTGAGGGGAAAGATGCAACTCTGTGAGATGAATTAACAGAACACAAAGCAGTTTCTCAGAAAGCTTCTTTTCAGTTTTTATCTTAGGATATTTCCTTTTTCACCACAGTCCTCTGCGGGTTCCAAATATCACTTTGCAAATTCCACAGGAACAGTCTTAGTAAAAGGATTCTAGAGGGGAAAGCTGTAACACTGTGAGATGAATTAACAGAACACAAAGCAGTCTCTAATAAATCTTCTTTCCAGTTTTTAACGGAAGATATTTCCTTTTACACTATAGCCCTCTAAGGGCTTCCATATATCACTTTCCAAATTCCACAAGAACAGTCTTAGCGAAAGGCTTCCTGAGGTGAAAGCTGTAACTCTGTGAGATGAATTAACAGAACACAAAGCAGTTTCTCAGAAAGCCTCTTTCCAGTTTTTAACTGAAGATATTTAGTTTTTCACGATAGCCCTCTATGGGTTTCCAAATATCAATTTGCAAATTTCAAGAAAATAGTCTTAGTGAACGGCTTCTTGAGGGGAAAGCTGAAATTCTGTGTGATGAACTAACAGAACACAAAGCAGTTTCTCAGAAAGATTCTTTTCATTTTTTATCTTAGAATATTTCCTTTTTCACCATAGCCCTTTATGGGCTTCCAAATATAACTTTGAAAATGTCACAAGGGCAGTCTTAGGAAATGGCTTCTTGAGGTGAATGCTGTAACTCTATGAGATGAATTAACAGAAAACAAAGCAGTTTCTCAGAAAGCTTCTTTCCAGTTTTTAACGGAAGTTTTTTTCTTTTTCACCATAACCTTCTATGGGCTTCAAAATATCAATTTGTGAATTCCATAAGTCGAGTTTTAATGAAAGGTTTCTGGAGGGAAAAGCTGTATCTCTGTGAGATGCATTAACAGAACACACAACAGATTCTCAGAAACCATCTTTCCAGTTTTTACCTTAGGATATTTCCTTTTTCACCATAACCCTCTTTGGGCTTCCAAATATCACTTTGCAAATTTCACAAGAACAGTCTTAGCGAAAGGCTTCCTGAGGGGAAAGCTGTAACACTCTGTGATGAAATAAAAGAACACAAAGCATTTTCTCAGAAAGATTCTTTCCAGTATTTCATGGAAGACATTTCCTTTCTCACCATAGTCCTCTATGGGCTTCCAAATATCACTTTGAATATTCCACAAGAACAGTTTTAGCGGAAGTCTTCTTGAGGGGTAAGCTGTAACTCTGTGTGTTGAATTAACAGAACACAAAGCAGTTTCTCAGAAAGCTTCTTTCCAGTTTTCCACGGAAGATATTTCCTTTTTCACCAGAGACCTCCACGGGCTTCCAAATATCACTTTGCAAATCCCACAAGAACAGCCTTAGCGAAAGGCTTCTTTTGGGAAAAGCTGTAACTCGGTCACATGTAAGAACAGAACACTCGGCAGTTTCTCAGAAACCTTCTTTCCAGTTTTTAAGGGAAGATATTTCCTTTTTCACCATAGCCCTCTATGATATTCCAAATATCACTTTGTAGATTTCACAAGAACACTCTTATTGAACGACTTCTTGAGGGGAAAGCTGTAACTCTATGAGATGAAATAACAGAACACCAAGCAGTTTCTCAGAAAGCTTCTTTTCGGTTTTTATCTTAGGATATTCCCATTTTCAACATAGCCCTCTATGGGCTTCCAAATATCACTTTGCTTAATCCACAGGAACAGTGTTATCGAAAGGCTTCTGGAGAGGAAAGCTGTAAGTCTGTGAGATGTATTAACAGAACACACGGCAGTTTCTCAGAAAGCTTCTTTCAAGTTTTTAACGGAAGATATTTCCTTTTTCACCATAGCCCTCTATGGGGTTCAAAATATTAATATTCACATTTCAGAAGAATAGTCTTAGTGAACGGCTTCTGTAGGGGAAAGCTGAAACTCTGTGAGATTAACTAACAGAACACAAAGCAATTTCTCAGAAAGATTCTTTTCAGTTTTTAACCAAAGATACTTCCTTTTTCACCATAGCCCTCTAAGGGCTTCCAAGTATCACTTTGCAAATTCCACTAGAAGAGTCTTAGCGAAAGGCTTCTTGAGGGAAAGCTGTAACTCTGTGAGATGAATTAACAAAACACAAAGCAGTTTCTCAGAAATCTTCTTTCCAGTTTTTAACGGAAGATATTTCCTTTTGCACCATAGCCTTCTTTGGGCTTCCAAATATCACTTTGTAAATTACACAAGAACAGTCGTAGCGAAAGTCTCCTTGATGGGAAAGGTGTAACTCTGTGAGATGAATTAACAGAACACAAACCGTTTCTCAGAAAACTTCTTTCCAGTTTTCAACTGAGGATATTTCCTTTTTCACCAGAGCCCTCTATGGGCTTCCAAATATCACCTTGCATTTTCCACAAGAACAGTCTTAGCGATTTGCTTCTAGAGGGAAAAGCTGTAACTCTGTGAGATGAATTAAGAGAACACAAAGCAGTTTCTCAGAAAGATTCTTTCCAGTTTTTAACTGAAGATATTTCCTTTTTCTCCATAGCCGTCTATTGGCTTCAAAATATCACTTTGCCAATTTCACAAGAACAGTCTTAGCGATAGGTTTCTTGAGGGGAAAGCTATAACTCGGTGAGATGTATTAACAGAACACACGGCTGTTTCTCAAAATGCTTCTTTCCAGTTTTTAACACAAGATATTTCCTTTTTCACCATAGCCCTCTATGGGTTTCCAAATATCACTTTTCAAATTTCACAATAACAGTCTTAGTGAACGACTTCTTGAGGGGAAAGCTTTAATTCTGTGAGATGAACTAACATAACACAAAGCAGTTTATAAGAAAGCATCCTTTTCAGTTTTTATCTTAGGATATTTCCTTTTTCACCATATCCCTCTATGGGCTTCCAAATATCACTTTGCAAATTCCACAAGAACAGTCTTAGCGAAAGGCCTCTTAACGGAAAAGTTGTAACTCTGTGAGATGAATTAACAAAACACAAAGCAGTTTCTCAGAAATCTTCTTTTCGGTTTTCATCTTAGGATATTTCCTTTTTCACCGTAGCCCTCTATGGGCTTCCAAAGATTACTTTGCAAATTCCAAAAGAACAGTCTTAGCGAAAGGCTTCTTGAGGGAAAGCTGTAACTCTCTGAGATGAATTAACAGAACACAAAGCAGTTTCTCAGAAATCTTCTTTCCAGTTTTTAACGGAAGATATTTCCTTTTTCACCACAGCATTCTATGGGCTTCCAAATATCACTTTGAAAATTTCACAAGAACAGTCTTAGCAAAAGGCTTCTGGAGGGAAAGCTGTAACTCTGTGAGATGAATTAACAGAACACAAAACAGTTTCTCAAAAATCTTCTTTCCAATTTTAAATGGAAGATATTTCCTTTTTCACCATAGCCCTCTATGGACTTCCAAATATCACTTTGTAAATTCCACAAGAGCAGTCTTAGCGAAAGACTTCTTGAGGCAAATGTAGTAACTCTGTGAAATGAAATAACAGAACACAAAGGAGTTTCTCAGAAAGCTTCTTTCCAGATTTTAACTGAAGATATTTCCTTTTTCACCATAGCCCTCTATGGACTTCCAAATATCACTTTGCAAATTTCCCAAGAACAGCCTTAGCGAAAGGCTTCTTGAGGGGAAAGCTGTAACTCATTGAGATGTGTTAACGTAACACAGGGCAATTTCTCAGAATGCTTCTTTCCAGTTTTTAACGGAAGATATTTACTTTTTCACCCTAGCCCTCTATGGGCTTCCAAACATCACTTTTCAAATTTCACAAGAACAGTCTTAGCGAAAGGCTTCTTGAGGGGAAAGTCGTAACCCTGTGAGTTGAATTAACAGAACACAAAGCAGTTTCTCAGAAAGCTTCTTTCCAGTTTTTATCTTAGAATATTTCCTTTTTCTCCGTAGTCCTCTATGGGCTTCCAAATATCACTTTGCAAATTCCACAAGAAGGGTCTTAGTCAAAAGTTTCTTGAGGGGAAGCTGTAACTCTCTGAGATGAATTAATAGAACACAAAGCAGTTTTTCAGAAAACTTCCTTCCAGTTTTTAACCGAAGACATTTCCTTTTTCACCATAGCCCTCTATGGACTTCCAAACATGACTTTGAATATCCCACAAGAACATTCTTAGCGAAGGCTTCTTGATTGGAAAGCTGTAACTCGGTCAGTTGTATAATTAACAGAACACACGGCAGTTTTTCAGAAAGCTTCTTTTCAGTCTTTAACTGAAGATATTTCCTTTTTCAGCATAGCCCTCTATGGGTTCCAAATATCAATGTGCAAATTCCACAAGAACAGTCTAAGCGAAAGGCTACTAGAGGGGGAAGCTGTAACTCTTCGAAATGAATTAACAGAACACAACCAATTTCTCAAAACCTTCTTTCCAGTTTTTATCTGTAGATATTTCCTTTTTCACCATAGCACACTATGGGCTTCCAAATATCACTTTGTTAATCCCACAAGAACAGTCTTAGCGAAAGGCTTTTTGAGGGAAAAGCTGTAACTCTGTGAAATGAATTAACAGAACACAAAGCAGTTTCTCAGAAAGCTTCTTTAAAGTTTTTAACGGAAGATATTTCCTTTGTCACCATAGCCCTCTATGGGCTTCCAAAAATCACTTTGCAAATTCCACAAGAACAGTCTGAGCGAAAGGCTTCTGGAGGGATAAGCTGTAACTCTGTGAAATGAATTAACAGAAGACAAAGCAGTTTCTCAGAAAGCTTCTTTTTAGATTATATCTTAGGATATTTCCTTTTTCACCATAGCCTTCAATGGGCTTCCAAATATCGCTTTACAAATTCCACAAAAACAGTCTTATCGAAAGGCTTCTTGAGGGAAAAGCTGTAACTCTGTGAGATGAATTAACAGAACTCAAAGCAGTTTCTCAGAAATCTTCTTTCCAGTTTTTAACAGAATATATTTACTTTTTCACCATAACCCTCTATGGGCTTCCGAATATCACTTTGCAAATTCCACAAGAACAATCTTAGCGAAAGGCTTCTTGAGGGGAAAGCTGTGACTGTTTGAGATGAATTAACAGAACACAATGCAGTTTCTCGAAAATCTTCTTTCCAGTTTTTAATGGAAGATATTTCCTTTTTCACCATAGCCCTCTACGGGCTTCCAAATATCACTTTGCAAATTTCACAAGAACAGTCTTAGTGAACGGCTTCTTGAGTGGAAAGCTGTAACTCTGTGAGATGAAATAACAGAATGAAAAGCAGTTTCTCAGAAAGCTTCTTTTCTTTTTTTAACTTAGGAGATTTCCATTTTCACTATTGCCCTCTAGGGGCATCCAAATATCACTTTGCAAATCCCGCAAGAACAGTCTTACCGAAAGGCTTCTTGAGGTGAAAGCTGTAACTCGGTGAGATATATTAACGCAACAAACGGCGGTTTCCCACAATGCTTCTTTCCAGTTTTTACCCGAAGTTATTTCCTTTTTCACCATAACCCTCTATGGACTTCCAAATATCACTTTACAAATTTCACAAGAAAGGTCCTAGTAAAGGGCTTCTTGAGGGGAAAGCTGTAACTCTGTGAAATGAATTAACAGAACACAAAGCAATTTCTCAGAAAGCTTCTTTTCAGTTTCTTCCTAAGGATATAACCTCTTTCATCATAGTCCACTATGGGCTTCCAAATATCACTTTGCAATTTCCACAGGAACAGTCTTAGTTAAAGGCTTCTTGAGGTGAAAGCTTTAACTCGGTGAGATGTATTAACAAAACACACGGCAGGTTCTCAAGAAACTTCTTTCCAGTTTTTAACGGAAGATATTTCCTTTTTCACCATAGCCCTCTATGGGTTTTGAAATATCACTTTGCAAATTTCACAAGAATAGAGTTAGTGAACGGCTTCTTGAGGGGAAAGCTGAAACTCTGTAAGATGAACTAACAGAACACAAAGCAGTTTCTCAGAGAGCTTCTTTTCAGGTTTTTTCTTAGGATATTTCCTTTTTCACCATAGCCCTCTATAGGCTTCCAATATCACTTTGCAAATTCCACAAAACAGTCTTATCGAAAGGCTTCTTGAGGGAAAAGCTGTAACCCTGTGAGATGAATTATCAGAACTCAAAGCAGTTTCTCAGAAAGATTCTCTTCAGTTTTTATCTTAGGATATTTCCTTTTTCCCCGTAGCCCATTATGGCCTTCCAAATATCACTTTGCAAATTCCACAAGAACACTGTTAGCGAAAGGCTTCTAGAGGGGAAAGCTGTAACTCTCTTAGATGAATTAACAGACTACAAAGAAGTTTCTCAGAAATCTTCTTTCCAGTTTTTAACGGAAGATATTTCCTTTTTCACCATAGCCTTCTAAGTGCCTCCAAATATTACCTTGCATATTCCACAGGAACAGTCTTAGCGAAAGGCTTCTTGAGGGGAAAGCTGTGACTCTGTGAGATGAATTAACAGAACACAATGCAGTTTCTCAGAAATCTTCTTTCCAGTTTTTAATGGAAGATATTCCTTTTTCACCATAGCTGTCTACGGGCTTCCAAATATCACTTTGGAAATTTCACAAGAACAGTCTTAGTGAACTGCTTCTAGAGTGGAAAGCTGTAACTCTGTGAGATGAGCTAACAAAAAAAAAAGCGGTTTCTCCAAAAGCTTCTTTCCTTTTTTTATCTTAGGATATTTCCATTTTCACCTTTGCCCTCTAAAGGCTTCCAAATATTACTTTGCAATTTCCACAACAACAGCCTTAGCGAAAGGCTTCTTTAGAGGAAAGCTCAAACTCAGTGAGTTAAATTAACAGAATACAAAGCAGTTTCTCAGAAACCTTTTTTTCAGTTTTTAACTGAAGATATTTCCTTTTTCACGGAAGCCCTCTATGGGCTTCCAAATATCACTTTGCAAATCCCACAAGAACAGTCTTAGCGAAAGGCTTTTTGAGGGGAAAGCTGTAACTCGGTGAGATGTATTAACACAACACACGGCAGTTTCTCAGAATTCTTCTTTCCAGTTCTTAACGCAAGATATTTAATTTTTCACCATAGCCCGCTGCGGGCTTCCAAATAATTCTCAGCAAATTACACAAGAACAGCCTTAGTGAACAACTTCTTGAGTTGAAAGCTGTAAATCTGTGAGACGAACTAACAGAATACAAAGCAGTTTCACAGAAAGCTACTTTTTTTTTTTTATCTTATGATATTTCCATTTTCACCATACCCCTCTATGGGATTCCAAATATCACTTTGGAAATTACACAAGAACAGTCTTAGCGAAAGTCTTCTTCAGGGGAAAGCTGTAACTCTGTGAGATGAATTAACAGAACACAAAGGAATTTCTCAGAAATCTTCTTTCCAGTTTTTAACGGAAGATATTCCTTTTTCACCATAGCCCTCTAAGGGCTTCCAAATATCACTTTGGAAGTTCCACAAGAACAGTCTTAGCGACAGGCTCTTGAAGGGAAAGCTGTAAATCTGTGAGTTGAATTAAGAGAACACAAGGTAGTTTCTCAGAAAGCTTCTTTCCAGTTTTTAACTGAAGATATTTCCTTTTTCACCATAGTCCTCTAAGGGCTTCCAATATCACCTTGTAAGTTTCACAAGAACAGTCTTAGCGAAAGGCTTCTGGAGGGGAAAGCTCTAATTCGCTGAGATGTATTAACAGAAAACACACCAGTTTCTCAGAAAGCTTATTTCCCCTTTTTAACGGGAGATATTTCCTTTTTCACAATGGCCCTCTATGGGTTTCCAAATATGAATTTTCAAATTGCACAAGAATAGTCTTAGTGAACGGCTTCTTGAGGGGAAAGCTCAAACTCTGTGAGATGAACTAAGAGAACACAAAGCAGTTTCTCACAAAGCTTCTTTTCGGTTTTTAATGGAAGATATTCCCTTTTTCACCATAGCCTTCTATGGTCTCCGAAATTTCACTTTGCAAATTCCACAAGAACAGTCTTAGCGAAAGGCTTCTGCAGGGACAAGCTGTAACTCTGTGAGATGAATTAACATACACAAAGCAGCTCTCAGAAAGCTTCTGTTCAGTTTTTATCTTAGGATATTTCCTTTTTCCCAATAGCCTTCTAAGGGCTCCAAATATAACTTTACAAATTCCACAAGAACAGTCTTAGCGAACGGCTTCTTGAAGGAAAAGCTGTAACTCTGTGAGTTGAATTAAGAGAACACAAAGTAGTTTCTCAGAAAGCTTCTTTCCAGTTTTTAACTGAAGATATTTCCTTTTTCACCATAGCCCTCTATGGGATTCCAATATCACTTTGCAAATTTCACAAGAACAGTCTTAGTGAACGGCTTCCTTAGGGTAAAGCTGTAACTCTGTGAGATGAACTAAGAGAACACAAGGCAGTTTCTCAGAAAGATTCTTTTCGATTTTTATCTTAGGATATTTCCATTTTCACCATAGCCATCTATGGGCTTCCAAATATCACCTTGCAAATACCACAGAAACAGACTTAGCGACAGGCCTCTTGAGGGGAAAGCTGTAACTCTGTGAATTGAATTAATGGAAAATAAAGAAGTTTCTCAGAAAGCTTCTTTTCAGGTTTTATCTTAGGGTATTTCCTTTTTCACCATAGCCCAAAATGGGCTTCGAAATATCACTTTGCAAATTCCACAAGAACAGTCTTAGCGAAAGACTTCTGGAGGGGAAAGCTGTAACTCTGTGAGATGAATTAACAGAACACAAAGCAGTTTCTCAGAAGTCTTCTTTCCAGTTTTTAACGGAAGATATTTCCTTTATCACCGTAGCTCTCTCTGGGCTTCCAAATATCACTTTGCAAATTCCACAAGAACAGTCTTAGCGAAGGGCTTCTGGAGGGGAAAGCTGTAACTCTGTGAGACGACTTAACAGGACACAAAGCAGTTTCTCAGAAAACTTCTTTCCAGTTTTTAACGGAAGATATTTCCTTTTTCACCATATCCCTGTCTGGGCTTATAAATATCACTTTGCAACTTACACAAGAACAGTCTTCGCGAAAGGCTTCTTGAGGGTAAAGCTTTAACTCTGTGAATTGAATTAACAGAAACCAACGCAGTTTCTGAGAAAGCTTCTTTCCAGTTTTTAATGGAAGATATTTCCTTTTTCACAATAGCGCTCTATGGGCTTATAAATATTACTTTGCAAATTACATAAGAACTGTCTTTGCGAAAGGTTTCTTGAGGGTAAAGCTGTAACTCTGTGAGATGAATTAACAGAACACAAATCAGGGTCTCAGAAAGCTTCTTTCCAGGTTTTAACCTAAGATATTTCCTTTTTCACCATAGCCCTCTATCCACTTCCAAATATCACTTTGCAAATTCCACAAGAACAGTCTTATCGAAAGGCTTCTTCAGTGGAAAACTGTAACTCTGTGAGATGAATTAACAGAACACAACGCAGTTTCTCAGAAAGCTTCTTTCCAGTTTTTAACTGAAGATATTTCCTTTTTCACCATAGCCCTCTATGGGGTTCCCAATATCACTGCCAATTGCACAAGAACAGTCTTAGCGAAAGGCTTCTTGAGGGCAAAGCTGTAACTCTCTGAGATGAATTAACAGAATGCAACGCAGTTTCTCCAAAAGTTTCTTTCCACGAACGGTTTCCTGAGGGGAAAGCTGTAACTCTGTGAGATGAATTAACAGAACACGAAGCAGTTTCTCAGTAAACTTCTGTCCACTTTTTAATGGATGATATATCCTTTTTAACCATAGCCCTCTATGGCCTTCCAAATATCACTTTGTAAATTCCACAAGAACATTCTTAGCGAAAGGCTTCTTGAGAGAAAAAGTGTAACTCTGTGAGATGAATTAACAGAACACAACGCAGTTCCTCAGAAAGCTTCTTTTCAGTTTTTAACGGAAGATATTTCCTTTTTCACCATAGCCCTCTATGGGCTTCCAAAGATCACTTTGCAAATTCCCCAAGAACAGTCTTAGCGAAAGTCTTCCTGAGGGGAAACCTGTAACTCTGTGAAATGAATTAACAGAACACAAAGCAGTTTCTCTGAAAGCTTCTTTCCAGTTTTTAACGGAAGATATTTCGTTTTTCACCATAGCCCTCTATGGGCTTCGAAATATCACTTTGCAAATTCCGCAAGAACAGTCTTAGCGAAAGGCTTCCTGACGGGAAAGCTGTAACACTGTGAGATGAATTAACAGAACACAAAGCATTTTCTCACCAAGCTTCTTTCCTGTTTTTAACTGAAGATATTTCCTTTTTCACCATAGCCCTCTATGGCCTTCCAAATACTACTTTGCAAATTCCACAAGAACAGTCTTATCAAACGGCTTCTCCAGGGGAAAGGTATAACTCTGTGAGATGAATTAACAGAACACAAAGCAGTTTCTCCGAAGGCTTCTTTCCAGTTTTCAATGGAAGATATTTCCTTTTTCAGCATAGCCCTCTATGAGCTTCCAAATATCACTTTGCAAATTCCACAAGAACAGTCTTGGCGAAAGGCTTCCTGAGGGAAAAGCTGTAACACTGTGAGATGAATTAACAGAACACAAAGCAGTTTCTCACAAAGCTTCTTTCCAGTTTTTAACAGAGAATATTTCCTTTTTCACCATAGCTCTCTATGGCCTTCAAAATATCACTTTACAAATTCCACAAGAACTGTTGTAGAGTAAGGCTTCTTGAGGGGAAGAACACAAAGCAGTTTCTCAGAAAGCTTCTTTCCAGTTTTTAACTAAAGATATTTCGTTTTTCACCATAGCCCTCTCTGGGCTTCCAAATATCACTTTGTGAATTCCACAAGAACAGTCTTATCGAATGGTTTCCTGAGGGGAAAGCTGTAATTCTGTGAGATGAATTACTGAACACAACGGAGTTTCTCAGAAAGCTTCTTTCACGAACGGTTTCCTGAGGGGAATGCTGTAACTCTGTGAGATGAATTATCAGAACACAACGCAGTTTCTCCGAAAGCTTCTTTACAGATTTTAACTGAAGATATTTCCTTTTTCATCACATCTTTCTATGGGCTTCCAAATATCACTTTGCAAATTCCACAAGAACAGTCTTAGTGAATGGCGTCTTGAGGGAAAGCTGCAACTCTGTGAGATGAATTAACAGAACACAAAGCAGTTTCTCAGAAAGCTTCTTTCCAGTTTTTAACGGAAGTTATTTCGTTTTTAACCATAGCCCACTAAGGGCTTCCAAATATCTCTTTGCAAATTCCACAAGAGCAGTCTTAGAGAAAGGCTTCCTTAGGGGAAAGCTGTAACACTGTGAGATGCATTAGCAGAACAAAACACAGTTTCTCCAAAAGGTTCTTTCCATTTTTTAACTGAAGATATTTCCTTTTTCACCATAGCTCTCTATGGGCTTCCAAATATCACTTTGCAATTTCCACAAGAACAGTCTTAGAGAAAGGTTTCTTGAGGGGAAAGCTGTAACACTGTGAGATGAATTAACAGAACACAAAGCAGTTTCTCAGAAAGCTTCTTTCCAGTTTTAAAAGGAAGATATTTCCTTTTTCACCAGAGTCCTCTATGGGCTCCCAAATACCACTTTGCAAATTCCACAAGTACAGTCTTAGTTATAGACTTCTTTAGGGGAAAGCTGTAACCCTGTGAGATGAATTAACAAAACACAAAGCAGTTTCTCAGAATGCTTCTTTCCAGTTTTTAAGGGAAGATATTTCCCTTTTCATCATAGCACTCTATCGACTTCCAAATATCACTTTGCAAATTCCACAAGGACAGTCTTAGCGAAAGGCTTCTTGAGGGGAAAGCTGTAACTCTGTGAGGTGAATTAACAGAAGACAACGCAGTTCCTCAGAAAGCTTCTTTCCAGTTTTTAACGAAAGATATTTCCTTTTTCCCCATAGCCCTCTATGGACTTCCAAATATCACTTTGCAAATTACACAAGAACAGTCCTTTCGAAAGCCTTCTTGAGGGCAATGCTGTAACTTTGTGAGATGAATTAACAGATCACAACGCAGTTTCTCAGAAAGATTCCTTCCAGTTTTTAACTGAAGATATTTCCTTTTTCACCATAGCTCTCTATGGGCTTCCAAATATCACTTTGCAAATGCCACAAGAACAGTCTTAGCGAAAGGTTTCTTGAACGGAAAGCTGTAACACTGTGAGATGAATTATCAGAACACAACGCAGTTTCTCAGAAAGCTTCTTTCCAGTTTTGAACTGAAGATATTTCCTTTTTCACCATAGCCCACAATGGTCTTCCAAATATCACTTTGCAAATTCCACAAGAACAGTCTTAGCGAAAGGCTTCTTGAGGGGAACGCTGTAATTCTGTGAGATGAATTATCAGAACACAAAGCAGTTTCTCAGAAAGCTTCTTTCCAGTTTATAACTGAAGATATTTCCTTTCTCACCATAGCCCTCTATGGGCTTCCAAATATCACTTTGCAAATTCCACAAGAAGAGTCCTATAGAAAGGCTTCTTTAGGGGAAAGCTGTAATTCTGTGTGATGAATTAACAGAACACAAAGCAGTTTCTCAGAAAGTTTCTTTCCAGTTTTTAACTGAAGATATTTCCTTTTTCACCATAGCCCTCTGTGGGCTTCCTAATATTACTTTGCAAATTCCACAAGAACAGTCAAATCCGTTCCAAACCGGTATGGTCTGGCCTTGTTTGAGCCGGTAAAACCCGGTTTGTGGACCGGTTTTAGCCGGTGTTTTCCAGTCTTGTCCGGTTTGTTTCGGCTTCATCTGTTCTGGGACGGTCTGGTGCAGTTTCATCCGGTTTGATCCGGTCTTGTCCGGTTTTATCCTGTCTCATCCGGTCAAAACCAGTTTGAGTCAGTCTCTTCTGGTATGAACCGGTCAAAACCGGCTTGAGCCGGTTTGGTCTGGTTTGAGCCGGTCTGGTCTGGTTTGAGCCGGTCAAAATCTGATTGAGCCACTTTGGCCCAGTTTAAGCAGGTCTGGGGTGGTTTGAGTTGGTCAAAACCGCTTTGAGCCGGTCAAAACTGGATTGAGCCAGTCAAAACTGGTTTGAACCGGTCTGCTCTGGTTTGAGCCAGTCAAAACCGGTTTTAGCTGGTCTGGTCCGGTTTGAGCCGGTCTGGTCTCGTTTGAGACGGTCAAAACCGGTTTGAGCCAGTCTTGTCTGCTTTGAGCAGGTCAAAACCGGTTTGTGGCCCAGGTTTCGGCGGTCTGTGCTGGTCGGGTCCGGTTTGATCCGATTTTAGCCATTCTGGGCCGGTCATATTCGGTTTGATCCTGTCTCATCCGGTCAAAACCGGTTTTATCCGGTCAAAACCGGTTTCAGCCGGTCTGGTGTGGTTTGAGCAGGTCAAAACCGGCTCAGGCCGGTCACAACCGGTTTGAGCCGGTCTGGTCTGGTTTGAGCCGGTCAAAACCGGTTTGTTTCCTGCTTTTAGCCGGTCTGGCCCAGTCTCGTACCGTTTGCTCCGGCTTCAGCTGTTCTGGGCCGGTCTGGTGCGGTTTCATGTGGTTTAAGCCGGTCTGGTCTGGTTTTATCCTGTCTCAACTGGTCAAAAGCGGTTTGAGCCAGTCTCTTATGGTGTGAGCGGGTCAAAACCGGTTTGAGCCCGTCTGGTCTGGTTTGAGCCAGTCTGGTCTGGTTTAGCCAGTCAAAACCTGATTGAGCCGGTTTGGCCCGATTTTATCCTGTCTGGGCCCGTCTGGTTCGGATTGAGCCATTTAGAGCCGGTTGTGCTGGTCTGGTCCAGTATGATCCAGTTTGAGAAGGTCTGGTCTGGTTTGATCCCGTCTAATCCGGTCAAAACCAGTTTGAGCCAGTCAGGTCTGCTTTGAGCTGGTCAAAACAGGTTCCACCCGGTCTGGTCTGGTTTGAGCCGGTCAATATAAGTTTGAGCCGGTTTGGCACGGTTTTAAGCGTTCTGGGCCTATCCGGTCCGGTTGGATCCAGTTTGAGCCGGTCTGGACTGGTTTGAGCCGGTCAAAACTGGTGTGAGGCGGTCTGGTCTGGCTTAAGCCGATCAAAATAGGTTTGAGCCGGTTTGGCCCGGTTTTAGGCAGTCTGGGTCGGTCTGGTCCGGTTTGATCCGGTTTTAACCGGTCTGGGCTTGTCTGTTCCAGTTTGATCCGGTCTCATCCGGTCAAAATCGGTTTCAGCCAGTCAAAACTGGTTTGAACCGGTCTGGTGTGTTTTGAGCTGGTCAAAACGGGTTTGAGCCGGTCAAAACCGGTTTGAGCCGTTCTAAACCGGTTTAAGCTGGTCAAAACCGGATTGAACTGGTCTGGTCTGGTTTGAGCTGGTGAAAACCGATTTGAGCCGGTCTGGTCTGATTTGAGCCAGTCTGGTCTGGTTTGAGCCAGTCAAAGCCGGCTCAGGTCGGTGAAAACCGTTTTGAGCCGGTCTGGTCTGGTTTGAACCGGTCAAAACCGGTTTGTGGCGCAGTTTGAGGCGGTCTGGGACGCTCTGGTCCGGTTTGATCCGATTTTAGCCGGTCTGGGATGGTCTGATTCATTTTGATCTGGTCTCATCCGGTCAAAACCGGTTTTAGCCGGTCAAAACCGATTTCTTTAGGCCAAAGCTGTAACTCAGTGAGGTGAATTAACAGAACACAAAGCAGTTTCTCACAAAGCTTCTTATCAGTTTTTATGTTAGGATATTTCCTTTTTAACCATAGCCATCTATGGGCTTTCAAATATCACGTTGCAAATTCCACAAAAACAGTCTTAACGAAAGGCTTCCTGAGGGGAGAGCTGTAACCCTGTGAGATGAGTTAATAGACCATAAAACAGTTTCTCAGAAAGCTTCTTTCCAGTTTTCAACTGAAGATATTTCCTTTTCACCATAGCCCTCTATGGGCTTCCAAATACCACTTTGCAAAATCCACAAGAACAGTCTTAACGAAAGGCTTCCTGAGGGGAGAGCTGTAAACCTGTGAGATGAATTAACAGACCATAAAACAGTTTCTCAGAAAGCTTCTTTTCAGTTTTTATCTTAGGATATTTCCTTTTTCACCATAGCCCTCTATGGGCTTCCAAATATCACTTTGAAAATTGCACAAGAACAATCTTAGCGAAAGGCTTCTTGAGGGGAAAGCTGTAAGTCTGTGAGATGAATTAACAGAACCCAAAGCAGTTTCTCAGAAAATTTCTTTCCAGTTTTTATCTGAATATATTTCCTTTTCACAATCGCCCTCTATGGGGTACAAATATCACTTTGCAAACTCCACAAGAGCAGTCATAGTGATCGATTTCTTGAGGGGAAAACTGTAACTCTGTGAGATGAATTAACGGAACACAAAGTAGATTCTCAGAAAGCTACTTTGCGGTTTTT
Organism: Chlorocebus sabaeus; assembly: GCF_047675955.1. NCBI lineage: Eukaryota > Metazoa > Chordata > Mammalia > Primates > Cercopithecidae > Chlorocebus > Chlorocebus sabaeus. Next base: position 755,592 of record NW_027327837.1, read on the forward strand.
ATCTGAGGACACTTCCTTTTTCACCAGAGCCCTCTATGGGCATCCCAATATCACTTTGTAGATTACACAAGAACAGTCTTAGTGAACGACTTCTTGAGGGGAAAGCTGTAACTCTGTGAGAAGAATTAACAGAACACAAAGCCGTTTCTCAGAAAGGTTCCTTTCAATTTTTATCTTAGGATATTTCCGTTTTCACCATAGTTCTCTAAGGGCTCCCAAATATCACTTTGCAAATTCCACAAGAGCAGTCTTAGCGAAAGGCTTCTAGAGGGGAAAGCTGTAACTCTGTGAGTTGAAATAACAGAACACAAAGCAGTTTCTCAGAAATCTTCTTTCCCGTTTTTAACTGAAGTTATTTCCTTTTCCACCATAGTCCTCTAGGGCCATCCAAATATCACATTGCAAATTCCACACGAACAGTCTTAGTTGAAGGGCTCCTTGAGGGGAAAGCTGTATCACTGTGAGATGAATTAAGAGAACACAAAGCGGTTTCTCAGAAAGCTTCTTTCCAGTTTTTAACTGAAGATATCTCCATTTTCACTCTAGCCCTCTGGGTATTTCGAAATATCACTTTGCAAATTCCACAAGACCAGTCTTAGTGAACCACTTCTTGCGGGGAAAGGAGTAAATCTGTGAGATGAATTAACAGAACACAAAGCCGTTTTTCAGAAAGCTTTTTTCCATTTTTTAACTGAAGATATTTTCTTTTTCACCCTTAGCCCTCTTTGGGCTGTGAAATATCATTTTGCAAATTCCACAAGAACAGTCTTAGTGAACGGCTTCTTGAGGGGCAAGCTGTAATTCTGTGAGATGAATTAACAGAACACAAAGCAGTTTCTCAAAAAGCTTCTTTCCTGTTTTTATCTGAAGATATTTCCTTTGCACCGTAGCCCTCTATGGGCTTCCAAATATCACTTTGTAAAGTCCCCAAGAACAGTCTTACCGAAAGCCTTCTTGATGGGAAAGCTGAAACTCGGAGAGATGAATTCACAGATCACAAATAAGTTTCTCAGAAAGCTTCTTTCTCACATTTAGCGGTGGATATTTTCTTTAATCTTATAGTCTTCAAAGGGATACGAAATAACAGTTCTCATATTACACAGAAATAAGGCTAGCAAACAGCTCTACGAAATACAGCTGTAGCTCAGTGAGTGGAAGTCACATATCACAAAGCAGTTCCTCTGAAACCTTTTATTCAGTTTTTAACAGCAGATATATCTTTTTTTACCATAGCCCACTATGGGTTTCCAAATATCACTTTGCAAATTCCACAAGAACAGTCTTAGCGGGAGGCATCTGGAGGGGAAAGCTGTACCTCTGTGAGATGAATTGACAGAACACAAAGCAGTTTCTCAGAAAGCTTCTTTCCAGTTTTTAACTGAAGATATTCCTTTTTCACCGTAGCCCACTATGGGCTTCCAAATATCACTTAGAAAATTCCACAAGAACAGTCTTAGCGAACGGGTTCTTTAGGGAATAGCTGTAACACTGTGAGATGAATTTACAGAACACAAAGCAGTTTCTCAGAAAGCTTCTTTCCAGCTTTTAACTGAACATATTTCCTTTTTCACTGTAGCCCTCTATGAGCTTCCAAATATCACTTTGCAAATTCCAGAAGAACAGTCTTAGCGAAAGGCTTCTTGAGGGGAAACCTGTAACCCTGTGAGATGAATTAACAGAAAAGGTTTCTCAGAAAGCTTCTTTCCAGTTTTTAACTGAAGATATTTCCATTTTCACCATAGCCCTCTATGAGCTTCCAAATATCATTTTGCAAATTTCACAACAACAGTCTTAATGAACGGCTTCTTGAGTGGAAAGCTATAACTCTGTGAGATGAATTAACGGAATGCAACGCAGTTTCTCAAAAAGCTTCTTTTCGGTTTTTATCTTAGGATATTTCCTTTTTCACCATAGCCCTCTATTGTTTTCCAAATATCACTTTGCAAATTCCACGAGAACAGTCTTAGTGAAAGGCTTCTTGAGGGGAAACCGTAGCTCTGTGAGATCAATTCACAGATCTCAAAGAAGTTTCTCAGAAAGCTTCTTTCACACTTTAAGCAGCGGATATTTCCTTTGGACCTATAGACTTCTAAGAGATCCGAAGTAACATTTCTCAGATTCCACAGAAATAAGGCTAGCCAACAGTTCTACGAAATACAGCTGTATCTCAGTGATAGTAAATCACATATCACAAAGCATTTCCTCAGAAAGCTTCTTTTCACTTTATAACTGAAGCTATATCCTTTTTCACCATAGCGATCTATGGACTTCCAAAGACCACTTTGCAAATTCCACAAGAACAGTCTTGGTGAAAGGCTTCTTGAGGGGAAAGTTGTAACTCTGTGAGATGAACTAAGAGAACACAAAACCATTTCTCAGAATGCTTCTTTCCAGTTTTTAACTGAAGATATTTCCCTTTTCACCATAGCCCTCTATGGGCTTCAAAATATCAATTTGAAAATAACACAAGATCAGTCTTAGTGAACGGCTTTTTGTTCGGAAAGCTGTAAGTCTCTGAGATGAATTATCAAAACACAAAGCAGTTTCTCAGAAAGCTTCTTTTCAGTTTTTATCTTACGATATTTCCTTTTTCACCATAGTTCTCAAAGCACTTCCAAATATCACTTTGCAAATTTCACAAGAACAGTCTTAGTGAACGACTTCTTGAGGGGAATGCTGTAACTCTGTGAGATGGATTAACAGAACACAAAGCAGTTTCTCAGAACCGTTCTTTCCACTTTTTAACTGAAGATATTTCCTTTTTACCCATAGCACTCTATGGGCTTCCAAATATCACTTTGCAAAATCAGCAAGAACAGTCTTAGTGAACGGTTTCTTGAGGGGAAAGCTGTAAGTCTGTGAGATAAATTCAGAGAACACAAAGCAGTTTCTCAGAAATTTTCTTTTCAGTTTTTATCTTAGGATATTTTCTTTTTAACCATAGATCTCTATGGTTTTCCAAATATCTTTTTCCAAATTCCACAAAAACAGCTTTAGCGAAACTTTTCTAGAGGGGAAAGCCATAATTCTGTGAGATGAATTAACAGAACACAAAGCAATTTCTCAGAAAGCTTCTTTCCAGTTTTTATCTGAATATATTTCCTTTACACCATAGTCCTCTATGGGCTTCCAAATATCACTTTGCAAATTCCACAAGAACAGTCTTAGTGAACGACTTGTTGAGGGGAAAGCTGTAATTCTATAAGATGAATTAACAGAACACAAAGTCGTTTCTCAGAAAGCTTCTTTTCAGATCGTATCTTAGGAAATTTCTATTTCACCACAGCCCTCTAGGGGCTTCCAAATATCACTTTGCAAATTCCACAAGAACAGTCTTAGCGGAATGCTTCTTGAGGGGAAAGCTGTAACACTGTCAGATGAATTAACAGAAAACAAAGCAGTTTCTCAGAAAACTTCTTTCCAGTGTATAACTGAAGATATTTTCTTTTTCACCATAGCCCCCTAAGGTTTTCCAAATATCACTTTGAAAATTCCACAAGAACGGTCTTAGTGAACGGTTTCCGGAGGGCAAAGCTGTAACTGTGTGAAATGAATTAACGGAACACAAAGCAGTTTCTCAAGAAGCTTCTTTCTAGTTTTCATCTGAGGACATTAACTTTTTCACCATAGCCCTTTATGGGCTTCCAAATATCGCTTTGCAAATTCCACAAGAACAGTCTTAGCGAAAGACTTCTTGAGGGGAAAGCTGTAACTCTGTGAGATGAATTAACAGAAAACAAAGCAGTTTCTCAGAAAGCTTCTATACAGTTTCTAACTGAAGATATTCCTTTTTTCACCTTAGCCCTATAAGGGCTACCAAATATCACTTTGCGAATTACACAAGAAGAGTCTTAGCGAAAGGCTTCTCGAGGGGAAAGCTGTAACACTGTGAGATGAATTAAGAGAACACAAAGCAGTTTCTCAGAAAGCTTCTTTCCAGTTTTTATCTAAGGACATTACCTTTTTCTCCGTAGCCCTCTATGGGCTTCCAAATATCACTTTGCAAATTCCACAAGAACAGTCTTAGCGAAAGACTTCTTGAGGGAAAAGCTGTAACTCTTCGAGATGAAATAACAGAACACAAAGCAGTTTCTCAGAAAGCTTCTTTCAGGTTTTTAACTGAAGATATTTACTTTTTCACCATAACACTCCATGGGCTTCCAAATATCTCTTTTCAAATTCCAAAAGAACAGTCTTAGTGAACAGACTCTTGAGGGGAAAGCTGTAACTCTGTGAGAGGAATTAGAAGAACACAAAGAAGTTTCTCAGAAAGCTTCTTTCCAGTTTTTAACTGAAGGTATTTCCTTTTTCACCGTAGCACTCTATGGTCTTCCAAATATCACTTTGCAAATTTGACAAGAACAGTCTTAGCGAAAGGCTTCTTGAGGGGAAAGCTATAACTCTGTGAGATGAATTAGCAGTACACAAAACAGTTTCTCAGAAAGCTTCTTTCCAGTTTTTAACTTAAGATGTTACCTTTTTCACCATAGGCCTCTATAGGCTTCCAAATATCACTTTCCAAATTCCACAAGAACAGTCTTACGGAGAGGCTTCTTCAGGGGAAAGCTGTTACTCTATGAGATGAATTAACAGAACACAAAGTCGTTTCTCAGAAGGCTTCTATCCAGTTTTTAACGGAAGAGATTTCCTTTTTCACCATAGCCTTCTAAGGGCATCCAAATATCACTTTGCATATTCCACAAGAACAGTCTTAGCGAAAGGCTTCTTGAGGGGAAAGCTGTAACTCAGTGAGATGAATTAGCATAACACAATGCAGTTTCTCAAAAAGCTTCTTTCCAGTTTTTAACTGAAGAGATTTCCTTTTTCAACCTAGCCCTCTATGGGCTTCCAAATATCATTTTGAAAATTCCACAAGAACAGTCTTAGTGAAAGACTTCTTGAGGGGAAAGCTGTAACACTGTGAGATGAATTAACACAACACAAAGCAGTTTATCAAAAGGCTTCTTTTCAGTTTTTATCTGAGGATATTTCCTTTTCCACCACAGCTATCTATGGGCTTCCAAATATCACTTTTTAAATTCCACAAGAACTCTCTTAGCGAAAGGCTTCTTCAGGGGAGAGCTGTAACTGTGTGAGATGAATTAACAGAACACAAAGTAGATTCTCAGAACGCTTCTTTCCAATTTTAAACTGAAGAGATTTCCTTTTTCACCATAGCCCTCCATGGGCTTAGAAATATCACTTTGCAAATTCCACAAGAACAGTCTTAGTGAAAGGTTTCTCCAGGGGAAAGCTGTAACTCTCTGAGATAAATTAACAGAACACAAATCAGTTTCTCAGAGATCTTCTTTCCAGTTTTTAACTGAAGACATTACCTTTTTCAACATAGCCCTGTATAAGCTTCCAAATATCACTTTTAAAATTCCACAGGAACATACTTATCGAAAGGCTACTTGAGGGGAAAGCTTTAACTCTGTGAGATGAATTAACAGAACACAAAGCCGTTTCTCAGAAAGCTTCTTTCCAGTTTTTAACGGAAGAGATTTCCTTTTTCACCCAAGCCCTCTATGGGCTTCCAAATATCACTTTGCAAAATCCACAAAAACAGTCTTAGCGAAGGGCTTCTTGAGGGGAAAGCTGTAACTCTGTGAGATGAATTACAGAACACAAAGCAGATTCTCAGAAATATTCTTTCCAGTTTTTAAATGAAGATAATTCGTTTTTCACAACAGCCTTCTATAGGCTTACAAATATCACCTTGCAAATTAAACAACAACAGTCTTAGCGAAAGGCTTCTTGAGGGGAAAGCTGTAACTCTGTGAGATGAATTAAGAGAACACAAAGACGTTTCACAGAAAGCTTCTTTCAAGTTTTTAGCTGAAGATATTTCCTTTTTTACCATAGCCCTCTATGGGCTTCCATATATCACTTTGCAGATTCCACAAGAACAGTCTTAGTGGAAGACTTCTTGAGGGGAATGCTGTAACTCTGTGAGATGAATTAAAAGAACACAATGCAGTTTCTCAAAAAGCTTGTTACCAGTTTTTAACTGAAGATATGTCCTTTTTCACCGTAGTCTTCCATGGGCTTCCAAATATCACTTTGCCAGTTCCATAAGAACAGTCTTTGGGAAAGAATTCTTTAGGGGAAAGCTGTAACTCAGTGAGATGAATTAACAGAACACAAAGCAGTTTCTCAAAAACCTTCTTTTCAGTTTTTATCTTAGGATATTTACATTTTCTCCACAGCTCTCTATGGGCATCCAAATATCACTTAGCAAATTCTACAAGAACACTCTTAACGAAACGGTTCTTGAGGGGAAAGCTGTAATTCTGTGAGATGAATTAACAGAACACAAAGTACTATCTCAGATAGCTTCTTTCCAGTTTTTAACTGAACATATTTCCTTTTTCACAGTAGCCCTCTATGGGCTTCCAAAATATCACTTTGTGAATTCCACAAGAAGAGTCTTAGCAAAAGGCTTCTTGAGGGGAAAGCTGTATGTCTCTGAGATGAATTATCAGAACACAAAGCTGTTTCTCCGAAAGCTTCTTTCCAGTTTTAAACGGAAGAGATTTCCTTTTTCACAATAGCCCTCTATGGGTTTCCAAATATCACTTTTTAAATCCACAAGAACACCCTTAGCGAAAGGATACTTGAGGGGAAAGCTGTAAAACTCTGTGATGAATTAAGAGAACACAAAGCAGTTTTGAGAAAACTTCTTTGCAGTTTTTAACTGAAGATATTTCCTTTTTCACCATAGCCTTCTATGGGCTTTCAAATATCACTTTTCAAATTCCACAAGAACAGTCTTAGCGAATGGCTTCTTGAGGATAAAGCTGTAACTCTGTGAGATGAATTAACAGAACACAAAGCTGTTTTTCAGAAAGCTTCTTTCCAGTTTTTAACTGAAGATATTTCGTTTTTCACCATAGCCCTCTATGTGCTTCCAAATATCACTTTGCAAATTCCACAAGAACTCTATTAGCGAAAGGCTTCTTGAGGGGAACGCTGTAGCTCTGTGAGATGAATTAACAGAACACAATGCAGTTCCTCAAAAAGCTTATTTCAAGTTTTTAACTGAAGATATTTCCTTTTTCACCGTAGTCCTCTATGGGCTTCCAAATATCACTTTGCAAATTCCACAAGAACAGTCTTAGAGAAAGACTTCTTGAGGAGAAAGCTGTAACTCTTTGAGATGAATTAACAGAACACAAAGACGTTACTCTGAAAGCTTCTTTCCAGTTTTTAATGAAGAGACTTCCTTTTTTACCATAGCCCTCTATGGTCTTCCAAATATCACTTTGCAAATTCCACAAGAACAGTCTTAGCAAAAGGCTTTTTGAGGGGAAAGCTGTTACTCAGTGAGATGAATTCACAGAACATGAAACAGTTTCTCAGAGACCTTCTTTCCAGTTTTTAACGAAAGAGATTCCCTTTTTCTCCATAGCCCTCTAGGCGCTAACAAATATCACTTTGAAAATTCCACAAGAGTCTTAGCGAAAGACTTCTTGAGGGGAAATCTGTAACTCTGTGAGTTGAAGTAACAGAACAGAAAGCAGTTTCCCCAAAAGCTTCTTTTCAGTTTTTATCTTAGGATACATCCTTTTTCACCACAGCGCTCTATGGGCTTACAAATATCACTTTTTAAATTCCACAAGAACACTCTTAGCAAAAGGCTTCTGGAGGGGAAAGCTGTAACTCTGTGAGATGTATTGGCAGAACGCAAAGAAGTTTTTCAGAGAGACTCTTTCCAGTTTTTTAACGGAAGTTATTTCCTTTTTAACCATAGCCCTCTAAGTTCTTCCAATTATCATTTTGCAAATTCCACAAAAGGAGCATTAGCAAAGAGCTTCTTGAGGGGAAAGCTGTAACTCTGCGAAATGAATTAACAGAGCACAAAGCAGTTTCTCAGAAAGCTTCTTTTCAATTTTTATTTTAGGATATTTCTTTTTTCACCATAGACGTCTATGGGCTTCAAATATCACTTTGCAAATTCCACAAGAACAGTCTTAACGAAAGGCTTCTGGAGGGGAAAGCTGTAATTCTGTGAGATGAAATAACAGAACACAAAACATTTTCTCAGAAAGCCTCTTTCAAGTTCTTAACGGAAGATATTTCCTTTTTCACTGTAGCCCTATATGGGCTTCCAAATATCACTTTGCAAATTCCACAAGAACAGTCTTAGCGAAAGACTTCTTGAGGGGAAAACTGTAACTCTGTGAGATGAATTAACAGAAAACAAAGCAGTTTTTCAGAAAGATTCTTTCCAGTTTTTAACGGAAGATATTTCCTTTTTAACCGTAGCCCTCTATGGGCTTCCAAATATCACTTTGCATATTCCACAAGAACAGTCTTAGCGAAAGGCTTCTTGAGGGGAAAGCTGTAACTATGTGAGATGAATTGACAGAACACAAAGCAGTTTCTCAGGCAGATTCTTTTCAGTTTTTAACGAAAAATATTTCCTTTTTCACAGTAGCACTCTATGGGCTTCCAAATATCACTTTGAAAATTCCACAAGAACTGTCTTACGAAAGACTTTTTGAGGAGAAATCTGTAACTCTCTGAGATGAATTAACAGAACACAAAGCAGTTTCTCAGAAAGCTTCTTTCCAGTTTTTAACTGAAGATAATTCCTTTTTCACCATATCCCTCTAAGAGCTTCCTAATATCACTTTGCAAATTCCACAAGATCAGTCTTAGCGAATGTCTTCTGGAGGGAAAAGCTGTAACTCTGTGAGATGAATAAACAGAACACGAAGTAGTTTCTCAGGAAGCCACTTTCCAGTATTTAACGGAAGATATTTCCTTTTTCACCGTAGCCCTCTATGGGCTTCCAAATATCACTTTGCAAATTCCACAAGACAGTCTTACCGAAAGACTTCTTGAGTGGAAATCTGTAACTCTGTGAGATGCATTAACAGAACACAAAGCAGTTTCTCAGAAAGCTTCTTTCCAGTTTTTATCAGAAGATATTTCCTTTTTCACTATAGCCCTGTATGGGCTTCCAAATATCACTTTGAAAATTCCACAAGAACATACTTAGCGAATGGCTTCTGGAGGGGAATGCTGTAACTCTTTGAGATGAATTAACAGAACACAAAGCAGTTTCTCAGAAAGATTCTTTCCAGTTTTTAACTGAAGATATTTCCTTTTACACCATAGCCCTCTATGGGCTTTCAAATATCACTTTGCAAATTTCATAACAACAGTCTTAGTGAACGACTTCATGAGGGGAAAGCTGTGATTCTGTGCGATGAACTAACAGAACACAAAGCAGTTTCTCAGAAAACTTCTTTTCTGTTTTTATCTTAGGAGATTTCCATTTTCACCACAGTCCTCTAAGGGCTTCCAAATAACACTTTGCAAATTCCACAAGAACAGTCTAAGCGAAAGGCTTATTGAGGGAAAAGATGTAACCCTTTGAGATGAATTAACAGAACACAAAGCAGTTTCTCAGAAAGCATACTTTCAGATTTTAACTGAAGATATTTCCTTTTTCACCATAGCCCTCTAGGGGTTCCAAATATCACTTTGCAAATTCCACAACAACAACTTTAACGAAAGGCTTTTTAAGGGGAAAGCTGTAGTTCTGTGAGTTGAATTAACAGAACACAAATCAGTTTCTCAGAGAATTCTTTTAAGTTTTTATCTTAGGCTATTTCCTTTTTCACCATAGCCTTCCAGGGGCTTCTAAATATCACCTTGAAAATTCCACAAGAACAGTCTTAGTGAACGGCTTCTTCAGGGGAATGCTGTAACTCTGTGAGATGAATTAACAGAACACAAAGCAGTTTCTAAGAAATCTTCTTTCCAGTTTTTAACGGAAGATATTTCCTTTTACACCATAGCCCCCTAGGGGCTTCAAAATATCACTTTGCAAATTCCACAAGAACAGTCTTAGCGAAGGGCTTCTTGAGGAGAGAGCTGTAACTCTCCGAGATGAATTAACAGAACACAAAGCAGTTTCTCAGAAAGCCTCTTCCCAGGTTTTATCTGAAGATATTTCCTTTTTCACCCTAGCCCTCTATGGGCTTCCAAATACCTCTTTGGAAATCCCACAGGAACAGTCTTAACGAAAGGCTTCTGGGAGGGAAAGCTGTAACCCTGTGAGATAAAATAACAGAACACAAAGCAGTTTCTCAGAAAGCTTCTATCCAGTTTTTAACGGAAGATATTTCCTTTTTCACCATAGCGCTCTATGGTCTTCCAAATATCAGTTAGCAAATTCTACAAGAACAGACTTAGGGAAAGGCTTCTGGAGGGGAAAGCTGTAACTCTGTGAGATGAATTAACAGAACACTAAGCAGTATCCCAGAAAGCTTCTTTCCAGTTTTTAACTGAAGATATTTCCTTATTCACCATAGTCATCTATGGGCTTCCAAATATCTGTCTGCAAATCCCACAAGAACAGTCTTAGCGAAAGGCTTCTTTAGGGGAAAGCTGTAACTCGGTGAGATGTATTAACAGAACACACGGCAGTTTCTCAGAAAGCTTCTTTCCACTTTTTAACGGAAGATATTTCCTTTTTCACCATAGCCCTCTAGGGGCTTCCAAATATCACTCTGAAAATTCCAATAGAACAGTCTTAGCGAAAGACTTCTTGAGGGGAAATCTGTAATTTGGTGAGATGTATTATCAGAACACACGGCAGTTTCTGATTAAGTTTCTTTTCAGTTTTTAACGGAAGATATTTCCTTTTTCACCAAAGCCCTCTATGGGCTTCCAAATATCACTTAGCAAATTTCACAAGAACAGTCTTAGTGAACGGCTTCTTGAGGGGAAAGCTGTAACTCTGTGAGATGAACTAACAGATCTCAAATCAGTTTCTCAGAGAGCTTCTTTCCAGTTTTTAACTGAAGATATTTTCTTTTTAACCATAGCCCTCTATGGGCTTCCAAATATCACTTTGCATATTCCACAAGAAGTGTCTAAGCGAAAGACTTGTTGAGGGAAAAGCTGTAACTCTGTGAGATGAATTAACAGAACACAAAGCTGTTTCTCAGAAAGGTTCATGCCAGTTTTTAACTGAAGATATTTCCTTTTTCATCAAAGCCCTCTATGGTCTTCCAAATATCACTTTAAAAATTCCCAAGAACAGTCTTAGCCAAAGACTTCTTTTGGGGGAAGCTGTAACTTGGTGAGATGTATTAAGAGAACACAAGGCAGTTTCTCAGAAAGCTTCTTTCCAGATTTTAACGGAAGATATTTCCTTTTACACCATAGCCCTCTAACGGCATCCAAAGTTCACTTTTCAAATTTCACAAGAACAGTCTTAGTGAACGACTTCTTGAAGGGAAAGGTGTAACTCTGTGAGATGAACTAACAGAACACTAAGAATTTTTCAGTAAGCTTCTTTTCGGTTTTCATCTTAGGATATTTCCATTTTCACCATAGCCATCTATGGGCTTCCAAATATCACTTTGCAAATTCCACAAGAACAATCTTAGCGAAAGGCTTCTTGAGGGGAAAGCTGTAACTCTTTGAGATGAATTTACAGAACACAAAGCAGTTTCTCAGAGAGCTTCTTTTCAGTTTTTAACTGAAGATATTTCCTTTTTCACCATAGCCCTGCATGGGCTTCCAAATATCACTTTGCAAATTCCACAACAACTGCCTTAGCGTAAGGCTTCTTGAGGGAAAAGCTGTACTACTGTTAGATGAATTAAGAGAACAAAAAGTAGTTCATCAGAAAGCTTCTTTTCCGATTTTATCTTAGGCTATTTCCTTTTTCACCACAGCCCTCAATCCGCTTCCAAATATCACTTTGAAAAATCCACAAAAACAGTCTTAGTGAACGGCTTTTTGAGAAGAAAGCTGTAACTCTGTGAGATGAATTAACAGAACACAAAGCAGTTTCCGAAAAGCTTCTTTACAGTTTTTTTCTTAGGTAATTTCCTTTTTCACCATAGCCCTCTAAGGGCTTCCAAATATCACTTAGCAAATTCCACAAGAACAGACTTAGCGAAGGGCTTCTGGAGGAAAATGCTGTAACTCTGTGAGATGAATTAACAGAACACAAAGTAGTTTCTCAGAAATCTTCTTTCCAGTTTTTAACGGAACATATTTTCTTTTTCACCATAGCCCTCTATGGGCTTCCAAATATCACGTTGCAATTTCCAGAAGAACAGTCTTTGCAAAGGGCTTCTGGAGGGGAACGTATTAGCTCTTTGAGATGAATAAAGAGAACACAAAGCAGTTTCTCAGAAATCTTCTTTCCAGTTTTTAACGGAAGATATATCCTTTTTCACCATAGCCCTCTACGGGCTTCCAAATATCACTATGCAAATTACACAAGAACAGTCTCAGCGAAAGGCTTCTTGAGGGGAAGCCTGTAACTCGGTGAGATGAATTAACAGAACAGAAAGCAGTTTCTCAGAATGTTTCTATCCACAGTTTAAATGAAGATATTTCCTTTTTCACCGTAGCCCTCTATGGGCTTCCAAATATCACTTTGCAAATCCCACAAGAGCAGTCTTAGCAAAAGGCTTCTTGAGGGGAAAGCTGTAACTCGGTGAGGTTTATTAATAGAACACATGGCAATTTCTGAGATAACTTCTTTCCAGTTTTTAACGGAAGACATTGCCTTTTTCTCCATAGCCTCCTATGGGTTTCCAAATATCACTTTGCAAATCTCACAAGAGCAGTCTTAGTGAACGACTTCTTGAGGGGAAAGCTCTAACTCTGTGAGATGAATTAAGAGAACCCAAAGCCGTTTCTCAGAGAGCTTCTTTTCAATTTTTATCTTAGGATATTTCCTTTTTCACCATAGGCCTCTATGGGCTTCCAAATATCACATTGCAAATTACACAAGAACAGTTTTAGTGAAAGTCTTCTTGAGGAGAAAGCTGTAACTCGGTGAGATGTATTACACCAACACACGGCAGTTTCTCAGAAAGCTTCTTTCCAGTTTTTAACTGAAGATATTTCATTTTTCACCATAGCCCTCTGTGGGCTTCCAAGTATCACTTTGCAATTCTCTGGTTTCTCTTCAGATCGTATAAATCTTTCGCCTTTTACCAAGTATCCCTTTGCAAATTCCACAAGAACAGTCTTAGGGAAAGGCTTCTGCAGGGGAAAATTGTAACTATGAAAGGTAAATTAACAGAACACAAAGCAGTTTCTCATACGGCTTCTTTCCAGTTTTTAACTGAAGACATTTCCGTTTTCACCGTAGCCCTCTATGGGCTTCCAAATATCACAGTGCAAATCCCACAAGAACAGTCTTAGCGAAAGGCTTCTTGAGGGTAAAGCTGTAATCAGTGAGGTATATTAACAGAACACACGGCAGTTTCTCAGAAAGGCTCTTTCCAGTTTTTAACGGAAGAGATTTCCTTTTTCACCATAGCCCTCTATGGGCTTTCAAATATCACCTTGCAAATTCCAAAAGAACAGGCTTAGGGAAAGGTTTCTGTAGGGGAGAGCTGTAACTCTGTGAGATGATTTAACAGAACATAAAGCAGTTTCTCAGAAAAGTTCTTTCCAGTTTTAAACTGAAGAAATTTCCTTTTTCACCATAGCCCTCTATGGGCTTTCAAATATCACTGTTCAAATCTCACAAAAACAGTATTAGTGAAAGGCTTCTTGAGGGGAAAGCTGTAACTCGGTGAGGTGTATTAACAGAACATACGGCAGTTTCTCAGAAATCTTCTTTCCAGTTTTTAACGGAAGATATTTCCTTTTTCACCATAGCCCTCTATGGGCTTCCAAATATCACTTTGCAAATTCCACTAGAAGAGTCTTAGCCAACAGCTTCTTGAGGGGAAAGCTGTAACCCGGTGAGAAGTATTAACAGAACGCACGGCAGTTTCTCTGAAACCTTCTTTCCAGTATTTAACGGAAGATATTTCCTTTTTCACCGTAGCCATTTATGGGTTTCCAAATATCACTTTGCAAATTTCACAAGAACAGTCTTAGTGAACGGCTTCTTGAGAAGAAAGCTGAAACTCTGTGAGATGAACTAACAGATCACAAAGCAGTTTATCAGAAAGCCTCTTTACAGTTTTTAACGGAAGATATTTCCACTTTCACCATAGCCCACTATGGGCTTCCAAATATCACTTTGCAAATCGCACAAGAACAGTCTTAGCGAAAGGCTTCATGAGGGGAAAGCTGTAAATCTGTAAGATGAATTAGCAGAACACAAAGCAGTTTCTCAGAAAGCTTCCTTTCAGATTTTATCTTAGGTAATTTCCTTTTTCACCATAGCCCTCTACGGGCTTCCAAATATCACTTTCCAAAATCCACAAGAAGAGTTTTGCGGAGGGCTTCTTGAGGGGAATGTTGTAACTCTGTGATATGAATTAACAGAACACAACGCAGTTTCTCAGAAAGCCTCTTTACAGTTTTTAACGGAAGATATTTCCGCTTTCGCCATAGCCCTCTGTGGGCTTCCAAATATCACTTTGCATATTCCACAGGAACAGTCTTAGCGAAAGACTTCTTGAGGGGAAAGCTGTAACTCTGTGAGATGAATTAACAGAACACGAAGGAGTTTCTCCGAAAGCTTCTTTACAGTTTTTAATGGAAGATATTTCCTTTTTCACCATAGCCCTCTACGGGCATCCAAATATCACTTTGCAAATTCCAGAAGAACAGTCTTAGTGAAATGTTTCTGGAGGGGAAAGCTGTAATTCTGTGAGATGAATTAACAGAACACAAAGCAGTTTCACAGAAAGCTTCTTTCCAGTTTTTAACTGAAGAAATTTCCTTTTTCAACATAGCCCTCTATGGGCTTCCAAATACCGCTTTGCAAATCCCACAAGAACACTCTTAACGAAAGGCTTCTTGAGGGGAAAGCTGTAACTCCGTGAGATGAATTAACAGAACACAAAGCAGTTTCACAGAAAGCTACGTTTCTTTTTTTATCTAATGATATTTCCATTTTCACCATTGCCCTCTGTGGGCTTCCAAATATCACTTTGTAAATACCACAAGGACAGTCTTAGCGGAAGGCTTCTTGAGGGAAAAGCTGTAACTCTGTGAGATGAATTAACAGAACACAAAGAAGTTTCTCAGAAATATTTTTTTCTGTTTTTAACTGAGGATATTTCCTTTTTCACCAAATCTGTCTACGGGCTTCCAAATATCACTTAGCAATTTCCACAACAACAGCCTTAGTCAAAGGGTTCTTGAGGGGAAATCTGTAAATCTGTGAGTTGAATTAACAGAACAAAAAGCAGTTTCTCAGAAAGCTTCTTTTCACCATTTAACTGAAGATATTTCCTTTTTCACCAAAGCCCTCTATGGGCTTCCAAATAACACTATGCAAATTACACAACAACAGCCTTAGTGAAAGGCTTCTTGAGGGGAAAGGTGTAACTCTGTGAGTAAAGTTAACAGAACACAGAGTAGTTTCTCAGAAAGTTTTTTCCAGTTTTTAACTGAAGATATTTTCTTTTTCACCGTAGCCCTCTATGGGCTTCCAAATATCACTTTTCAAATTCCACAAGAACAGTCTTAGTGAAAGGCTTCTTGAGGGGAAAGCTGTAACTCTGTGAGATGAATTAACAGAACACAAAGAAGTTTCTCAGAAATCTTTCCAGTTTTTAACGGAAGATATTACTTTTACACCATAGCCCTCTAAGGGCTTCCAATTATCACTTTGGAAGTTCCACAAGAACAGTCTTAGCGACAGGCTTCTTGAGAGGAAAGCTGTAACACTCTGAGATGAATTAACAGAACACAAAGCAGTTTCTCAGAAAGCTTCTTTCTAGTTTTTAATTGAAGTTATTTCTTTTTCACCATAGCCCTCTATGGGGTTCCAAATATCACTTTGCAAATTTCACAAGAACAGTCTTAGTGAACGGCTTCTTGAGGGTAAAGCTGTAACTCTATGAAATGAACTGACAGAACACAAGGCAGTTACTCAGAAAGCTTCTTTTCGATTTTTATCTTAGGATATTTCCATTTTCACTATAGCACTCTATGGGCATCCGAATATCACTTTCCAAATTCCACAAGAACAGTCTTAGCGAAAGGCTTCTTAAGGGGAAAGCTCTAACTCTTTGAGATGAATCAACAGAACACACAGCAGTATTTCAGAAGGCTTCTTTTCAGTTTTTTTCTTAGGCTATTTCCTTTTTCACCATAGCCCTCTATGGTCTTCCAAATATCACCTTGCAAATTCTACAAGAACAGTCTTAGTGAAAGGCTTCTGGAGGGGAAAGCTGTAATTCGGTGAGATGTATTAACAGAAAACACGACAGTTTCTCAGAAAGCTTCTTTCCCCTTTTTAACGGGAGATATTTCCTTTTTCACCATAGCCCTCTATGGGATACCAAATATGAATTTGCAAATTGCACAAGAAGAGTCTTAGTGAACGGCTTCTGGAGGGGAAAGCTCAAACTCTGTGAGATGTACTAACAGAACACAAAGCAGTTTCTCAGAAAGATTCTTTTCGGTTTTTAATGGAAGATATTCCCTTTTTCACCATAGCCCTCAATGGGCTTGGAAATTTCTCTTTGCAAATTCCACAAGAACAGTCTGATCGAAAAGCTTCTGCAGGGACAAGCTGTAACTCTGTGAGATGAATTAACAGTACACAAAGCAGTTTCTCAGAAAGCTTCTGTTCAGTTTTTATATTAGGATATTTCCTTTTTCACCATAGCCTTCTAAGGGCTCCAAATATCACTTGCAAATTCCACAAGAACAGTCTTAGCGAAAGGCTTCTTGAGGGGAAAGCTGTAACACTGTGTGTTGAATTAAGAGAACACAAAGTAGTTTCTCAGAAAGATTCTTTCCAGTTTTAAACTGAAGATATTTTCTTTTTCACCATAGCCCTCTACTGGCTTCCAATATCACTTTGAAAATTTCACAAGAACAGTCTCAGTGAACGGTTTCTTGAGGGTAAAGCTGTAACTCTGTGAGATGAACTAACAGAACACAAGGCAGTTTCTCAGAAAGCTTCTTTTCGATTTTTAACTTAGGATATTTCCATTTTCACCATAGCCGTCTATGGGCTTCCAAATATCACTTTGCAAATTCCACAAAAACAGCCTTAGCGACAGGCTTCTTCAGGGGAAAGCTGTAACTCTGTGAGATGATTTAACAGAAAAAAAAGCAGTTGCTCAGAAAGCTTCTTTTCAGTTTTTATCTTAGGGTATTTCCTTTTTCACCATAGCTCTCTATGGGCTTCGAAATATCACTTTGCAAATTCCAAAAGAACAGTCTTAAAGAAAGACTTCTGGAGGGGAAAGCTGTAACTCTGTGTGATGAATTAACAGAACAGAAAGCAGTTTCTCAGAAATCTTCTTTCCAGTTTTTAACGGAAGATATTACCTTTTTCACAGTAGCCCTCTCTGGGCTTCCAAATATCACTTTGCAAATTCCACAAGAACAGTCTTAGTGAACGGCTTCTTGAGGGGAAAGCTGTAAATCGGTGAGATGAATAAACAGAACACAAACCAGTTTCTCATAAAGCTTCTTTCCAGTTTTTAACTAAAGAAATTTCCTTTTTCACCATAGCCCTGTACGGGCTTCCAAGATCACTTTGCAAATTCCACAACAACACTCTTACCGAAAGGCTTCTGGAGAGCAAAGCTTTAATTCTGTGAGATGAATTAACAGAACACATAGCAGTTTCTCAGAAATCTTCTTTCCAGTTTTTATCTTAGGATATTTCCTTTTTCACCATAGCCCTCTATGGGCTTCCAAATATCACTATGCAATTCCCACAGGAACAGTCTTAGTTAAAGGCTTCTTGTGGAGAAAGCTGTATCTCAGTGAGATATATTAGCAGAACACGCGGCAGTTTCTCAGAGTGCTTCTTTCTAGTTTTTAGGGGAAGATATTCCCTTTTTCACCATAGCCCACTCTGGGATTCCAAATATCACTTTGAAAATTTCACAAGAACAGTCTTACTGAATTGCTTCTTGAGGGGAAAGCGGTAACACTGTGAGATTAATTAACAGAACAGAAAGCAGTTTCTCAGAAAGCTTCTTCTTGTTTTTTATCTTAGGATATTTCCTTTTTCACCACAGCCATCTGTGGGCTTCGAATTATCACTTTGCAAATTCCACAAGAACAGTCTTAGAGGCAGGTGTCTTCAGGGGAAAGCTCTAATTCTTTGAGATGAATTAAGAGAACACACAGCAGTTTCTCAGAAAGCTTCTTTTCAGTTTTTAACTGAAGATATTTCCTTTTTCACCGTAGCCCTCTATGGTCTTCCACATATCACTTTGCAAATACCACAACAGCAGCCTTAGCGAAAGGCTTCTTGAGGGTAAAGCTGTAACTCTGTGAGTTGAATTAACAGGAAACAAAGCAGTTTCTCAGAAAGTTTCTTTTCAGTTTTTACCTTAGGATATTTACTTTTTCACCATAGCCCTCTAAGGGCTTCCAAATGTCACCTGGCAAATTCCACAAGAACAGTCTTACTGAACGGCTCCTTGAGCGGAAAGCTGTAACTCTGTGAGATGAACTAACAGAACAGAAAGCAGTTTCTCAGAAAGGTTCTTTTCGGTTTTTATCTTAGGATATTTCCATTTTCACCATAGCCCTCTATGGGATTCCAAATATCACTTTGCAAATTCCACAACAACAGCCTTAGCTAAAGGCTTTATGAGGGGAAAGCTATAACTCTGTGAGATGAATTAACACAACACTAAGCAGTTTCTCAGAAAGCCTCTTTTCCGTTTTTATCTTAGGACATTTCCTTTATCACCAGAGACCTCAAAGGGCTACCAAATATCACTTTGCAAATTCCTAAAGAACAGTCTTAGCGAAGGGCTTCTGGAGGGGAAATCTGTAACTCTGTG
Source organism: Chlorocebus sabaeus (assembly GCF_047675955.1). Taxonomy (NCBI): domain Eukaryota; kingdom Metazoa; phylum Chordata; class Mammalia; order Primates; family Cercopithecidae; genus Chlorocebus; species Chlorocebus sabaeus. The sequence goes on from NW_027327837.1 coordinate 774,311, forward strand.
AGATGAACTAACAGGACACAAAGTAGTTTCTCAGAAATCTTCTTTCCAGTTTTTAACGGAAGATATATCCTTTTTCACCATAGCCCCCTAAGGACTTCCAAATATCACTTTGCAAATTCCACAAGAACAGTCTTAGCGAAAGGCTTCCTGAGGGGAAAGTTGTAACTCTGTGAGATGAATTAACAGAACACATAGCAGCTTCTCAGAAAGCTTCTTTTCAGTTTTTAACTGAAGATATTTCCTTTTTCACCATAGCCCTGTATGGGCTTCAAAATATCACTTTGCAAATTCCAAAAGAACAGTCTTAGGGAAAGGCTTCTGGAGGGGAAGCTGTAACCCTGTGAGCTGAATTAACAGAACACAAAGCAGTTTCTGAGAAAGCTTCTATTCAGTTTTTATCTTAGAATATTTCCATTTTCACCGTTGCCTTCTATGGGCTTCCAAAAATCACTTTGCAAATTCCACAAGAACAGTCTTATTGAAAGGCTTCTTGAGGGGCAAGCTGTAACTCTGTGAAATGAATTAACAGAACACAAAGCAGTTTCTCAGAATCTTCTTTCCAGTCTTTAACTGAAGATATTTCCATTTTCACCATAGCCCTCTATGGTCTTCCAAATATTACTTTGCAAATCCCTCAAGAACAGTCTTAGCGAAAGGCTTCTTGAGGGTAAAGCTGTAACTCGGTGAGATGTATTAACATAACACACGGCAGATTCTCAGAAATCTTCTTTCCAGTTTTTAACGGAAGATATTTCCTTTTTCACCATAGCCCTCAATGGGTTTCCAAATATCACTTTGAAAATTTCACAGCAACAGCCTTAGCAAAAGGCTTCTTGAGGGGAAAGCTGTAACTCTGTGAGTTGAATTAACAGAACACAAAGCAGTTTCTCAGAAAGCTTCTTTTCAGTTTCTATCTTAGGATAATTCCTTTTTCAAAATAGACTTCTATGGGCTTCCAAATATCACTTTGCAAATTCCAGAAGAACAGTCTTAACGAAAGGCTTCTGGAGGTGAAGCTGTAACTCTGTGAGATGAATTAACAGAACAAATAGCAATTTCTCAGAAATCTTCTTTCCTGTTTTTAACGGAACAAATTTCCTTTTTCACCATAGCCCTCTACGGACTTCCAAATATCACTTTGCAAATCCCACAAGAACAGTCCTAGCGAAAGTCTTCTTGAGGGGAAAGCTCTAACTCGGTGAGGTGCATTAAGAGAACACATGGCAGTTTCTCAAAAAGCTCATTTCCAGTTTTTAAGGGAAGATATTTCCTTTTTCACCATAGCCCTCTACGGACTTCCAAATATCACTTTGCAAATACAGCAAGAACAGTCTTAGCGAAAGACTTCTTGAGGGGAATGCTGTAACTCTGTGAGACGAATTAACAGAACAGAGTGCAGTTTCTCAGAAAGCTTCTTTCCCGTTTTTAACGGAAGATATTTCCTTTTTCTCCACAGCCCTCTAAGGGCTTAAAAATATCACTTTGCAAATTCTACAAAAACATTCGTAGTGAAAGGCTTCTTGAGGGGAAAGTTTTAACTCTGGGAGATGAATTAACAGAACACAAAGCAGTTTCTCAGAAAGCTTCTTTCCAGTTTTTAACTTAAGATATTTCCTTTTTCAAAATAGCCCTCTATGGGCATACAAATATCACTTTGAAAATTCCACATGAACAGCCTTAACGAAAGGCTTCTTGAGTGGAAAGATGTACCTCTGTGAGATAAATTAACAGTACACAAAGCCCTTTCTCAGAAAGCTTCTTTCCTGTTTTTAACTGAAGATATTTCCTTTTTCACCATTGTCCTTTATGGGCCTCCAAATATCACTTTGCCAATTCCACAAGAACATCCTTAGCGAAAGGCTAATAGAAGGGAAAGCTGTCACTCTGTGACATGAATTAACAGAACACAAAGCAGTTTCTCAGAATTCTTCTTTTCAGTTTTTAAGTTCGGATATTTCCTTTTTCACCGTAGCCCTCTTAGGGCTTCCAAATATCACTTTGCAAATTCCACAAGAACAGTCTTAACGAAAGGCTTCTTGAGGGGAAAGCTGTAAATCTTCGCGATGAATTAAGAGAAAACAAAGCAGTTTCTCAGAAAGCTTCTTTCCAGTTTGTAATGGAAAATATTTCCATTTTCACCGTCGCCCTCTATGGGCTTCCAAATATCACTTTGCAAATTCCACAAGAACAGTCTTAGCGAAAGGCTTCGTGAGGGGAAAGCAGTAACTCTGTCAGATGAATTAACAGAACACCAAACATTTTCTCAGAAAGTTTCTTTCCAGTTTTTAACGGAAGATATTTCCTTTTACACCTTGGCGCTCTATGGGCTTCCAATATCACTTTGCAAATTCCACAAGAACAGTCTTAGCGAAAGGCTTGTTTAGGGGAAATCTGTATATCTGCGAGATGAATTAACAGAACACATAGTAGTTTCTCAGAAAGCTTCTTTCCCGTTTTTAACGGAAGATATTTCTTTTTTCACCGTAGCCCTCCATTGGCTACAAATATAACTTTGCAAACTCCACAAGAACAGTCTTAGGGAAAGGCTTCTTGAGGGGATAGCTGTAAATCGGTGAGATGAATTAAGAGAACACAAAGCAGTTTCTCAGAAAGCTTCTTTCCAGTTTTTAACGGAAGATATTTCCTTTTTAACCATAGCCCTCTAGGGGCTTCCAAATATCACTTTGCAAATTCCACGAGAACAGTCTTAGCGAAAGGCTCCTTGAGGGGAAAGCAGTAAATCTGTGAGAGGAAATAACAGAATACAAAGTAGTTTCTCAGAAAGCTTCTTTCCCGTTTTTAACGGAAGATAATTCCTTTTTCGCCGTAGCCCTCTGTGGGCTTCCAAATAGCACTTTGCAAATTCCACAAGAACAGTCTTAGCGAAAGGCTTTTAGAGGGGAAAGCTGTAAGACTGTGAGATGAATTAACAGAACACAAAGCAGTTTCTCAGACAGCTTCTTTCCACTTTTTAACTGATGATATTTCCTTTTTCACCATAGGCCTCTCTGGGCTTCCAAATATCTCTTTGCAAATTCCACAAGAACAGTCTTATCGAAAGACTTCTTGAAGGGAAAGGTAACTCAGAAAGCTTCTTTCCCGTTTTTAACAGAAGATATTTCCTTTTTCACCAAAGCCATCTATGGGTTTCCAAATATCACTTTGCCAATTCCACAAGAACAGTCTTAGAAAAAGGCTTCTTAAGTGGAAATCTGCAACTCTGTGAGATGAATTAACAGAACACAAAGCAGTTTCAAAGAAAGCTTCTTTCCAGTTTTTAACAGAAGATATTACCTTTTTCACTATAGCCCTCTATGGGCTTTCAAATATCACTTTCAAAATTCCTCAAGAACAGTCTTAGCGAAAAGCTTCTAGAGGGGAAAGCTGTAACTGTGTGAGATGAATTAACAGAACACAAAGCAGTTCCTCAGACAGCTTCTTTCCAGTTTTTAACTGAAGATATAACTTTTTCACCATAGCCCTCTATGGTCTTCCAAATATCACCTTGCCAATTCCAAAAGAACAAGCTTAGAAAAAGGCTTCTTGAGGGGAAAGCTGTAACTCTGTGAGATGAATTAACACAGCACAAAGCAGTTTCTCAGACTGCTTCTTTCCAGTTTTTAACTGAAGATAATTCCTTTTTCAGCATAGCCCTCTATGGGCTTCCAAATATCACTTTGTAAATTCCACAAGAACAGTCTTAGCGAATGGCTTCTTGAGGGGAATGCTGTAACTCTTTGAGATGAATTAACAAAGCAAAAAGCAGTTTCTCAGAAAGCTTCCTTCCAGTTTTTAACGGAAAATATTTCCTTTTTCACCATACCCTCTATGGTCTCCCAAATATCACTTTGATAATTCCATAAGAACTGCCTTAGCAAAAGGCTTCTTGAGGGGAAAGCTGTACCTTTGTGAGATGAATTAACAGAACACAAAGCATTTTCTCAGAAAGCTTCCTTCCGGTTTTTAACGGAAGATATTTTCTTTTTCACCATAGCCCTCTATGGGCTTCGAAATATCACTTTGCAAATTCCACAAGAACAGCCTTAGCGAAAGGTTTCTTGAAGGGAATGATGTAACTCTGTGAGATGAATTAACAGATCACAAAGTGGTTTCTCAGAAAGCTTCTTTCCAGTTCTTAACGGAAGATATTTCCTTTTTCACCGTAGACCTCTATAGGCTTCCAAATATCACTTTGCAAATTCCACAAGAACAGACTTAGCGAAAGGCTTTTTTGAATGGAAAGCTGTAGCTCTCTGAAATGAATTTACAGAACACATAGCAGTTTCTCAGAAAGCTTGTTTCCAGTTTTTAGCTGAAGATATTTCCTTTTTCACCATACCCTTCTATGGGCATCCAAATATCACTTTGCGAATTCCACAAGAACAGCCTTAGGGAAAGACTTCTTGAAGGGAACGCTGTAACTCTGTGAGATGATTTAACAGAACACAAGCAGTTTCTTCGAAAGCTTCTTTCCAGTTTTTAACGGAAGATATTTCCTTTTTCAATATAGCAGTCTAAAGGCTTCCAAATATCACTTTGCCAATTCCACAAGAACAGCCTTAGCGAAAGGCTTCTTGAAGGTAAAGATGCAACTCTGTGAGATGAATTAACAGAACACAAAGCAGTTTCTCAGAAAGCTTCTTTCCAGTTTTTAACGGAAGATATTCCCTTATTCACCATAGCCCTCTTAGGGTTTCCAAATATCACTTTGCCAATACCACAAGAACAGTCTTAGCGAAAGGTTTCTAGAGTGGATACCTCTTACTCTGTGAGATGAATTAAGAGAAAAGAAAGCAGTTTCCCAGAAAGCTTCTTTCCAGTTTTTAACGGAAGATACTTCCTTTTTCGCCATAGCCCTCTGTGGGCTTCCAAATATCACTACTCAAATTTCACAAGAACAGCCTTAGCTGAAGGCTTCCTGAAGGGAACGCTGTAACTCTGTGAGATGAATTACCAGAACACCAAGCAGTTTCTAAGACAGCTTCTTACAGTTTTTAACTGAAGATATATCCTTTTTCACCATAGCCCTCTATGTGCTCCCAAATATCACTTTGCAAATTCCAAAAGAACAGTCTTAGCTATAGGCTTTTGAAGGCAAAAGCTGTAACTCTCTGACATGAATTAACAGAACACAAAGCAGTTTTTCAGAAAGCTTCCTTACAGTTTTTAACAGAAGATATTTCGTTTTTCACCATAGCCCTCTGTGGGCTTCAAAATATCACTTTCTAAATTCCACAAGAACAGCCTTAGCGAATCGCTGCTTGAAGGGATAGCCTTATCTCTGTGAGATGAATTAACGGAACACAAAATAGTTTCTCAGAAACCTTCTTTCCAGTTTTTAACGGAAGATATTTCCTTATTCACCATAACCCCACTATGTGCTTCCAAATATCACTTTGCAAATTCCACAACAATAGTCTTAGCGAAAGGCTTCTTGAGGGGAAAGCTGTAACTCTGTCAGATGAATTAACAGAACACAAAGCAGTTTCTCAGAAAGCTTCTTTCCAGTTTTTAACGGAAGATATTTTCTTTATCACCACAGCCCTCTGTGGGCTTCCAAATATCACTTTGCAAATTCCACAAGAACAGCCTTAGCGAAAGGTTTCTTGAGGTGAGAGCTGTAACTCTGTGAGATGAATTAAAAGAACACAAAGCAGTTGATCAGAAAGCTTCTATCCAGTTTTTAACGGAAGATATTTCCTTTTCCACCATAGAATTCTATGGGCTTCCAAATATCACTTTGTAAATTCCACAAGAACATGCTTTGCGAAAAGCTTCTTGAGAGGAACGCAGTAACTCTGTGAGATGAATTAAGAGAACACAAAGCAGTTTCTCAGAGAGATTCATTCCAGTTCTTAACTGGAGATATTTCCTTTTTCACCATAGCCCTGTATGGGTTTCCAAATATCACTTTGCCAATTCCACAAGAACTGTCTTAGCGAAAGGCTTCTTGAGGGGAAAAATGTTACTGTGTGAGATGAATTAACAGAACCTAAAGCAGTTTCTCAGAAAGCTTCCTTCCAGTTTTAACAAAAGATATTTCCTTTTTCACCGTAGCCCTCTATGGCCTTCGAAATATCACTTTACAAATTCCACAATAACAAATTAAGCGAAAGGATTCTTGAGAGGAAAAATGTAACTCTGTGACATGAATTAACAAAAACTAAAGCAGTTTCTCAAACGGCTGCTTTCCAGTTTTTAACTGAAGATATTTCCTTTTTCAACTTAGACCTCTATGGTCTTCCAAATATCACTTTGCAAATTCCACAAGAACAGTCTTTGCGAAAAACTTCTTCAAGGGAAAGCTGTAACTCTGTGAGATGAATTAACAGAACACAAAGCAGTCTCTCAGAAAGCTTCTATCCAGTTTTTATAGGAAGATATCTCCTATTTCACCATAGCCCTCTATGGGCTTCCAAATATCACTTAGCAAATTCCACAAGAACAGTCTTAGCGAAAGGTTTCTTGAGGGAAAAGCTGCAACTCTGTGAGGTGAATTAACAGTACACGAAACAGTTTCTCAGAAAACTTCTATACAGTTTTTAACTGAAGATATTTCCTTTTTCACCATAGCCCTGTATGGGCTTCCAAATATCACTCTGCAAGTTCCACAAGAACAGTCTTAGGGAAAGGCTTCTTGAGGGGAAAGCTGTAACTGTGTGAGATGAATTAACAGAACACAAACCAGTTTCTCAGAAAGCTTCTTTCCAGTTTTTAGCGGAAGATATTTCCTTTTTCACCATAGTACTCTATGGGATTCCAAATATCACTTTGGAAATTCCACAAGAACAGTCTTAGCGAAAGTCTTCTGTAGGGGAAAGCTCTAACTCTGTGACATGAATTAACAGAGCACAAAGTAGTATCGAAGACAGATTCTTTTCAGTTTTTGTCTTAGGATATTTCTTTTTTCACCGTAGCCCTCTATGGGCTTCTAAGTATCCCTTTGCAATTTCCACAAAAACTGTCTTAAGGAAAGGCTTCTTGAGAGGAAAGGTGTAACTCTGTGAGATGAATTAAGAGAACACAAAGGAGTTTCTCAGAATGCCTCTTTCCAGTTTTTAACGGAAGTTATTTCCTTTTTCACCATAGCCCTCTATGGGCTTCCAAATATCACTTTGCAAATTCCACAATAACAGTCTTAGCGAAATTCTTATTTAGCGGAAAGCTGTAACTCTGTGAGATGAATTAACAGAACACAAAGCAGTTTCTTAGAAAGTTTCTATCCAGTTTTTAACGGAAGATATGTCCTTTTTCACCATAGCCCTCTATGGGCTTCCAAATATCACTTTGCAAATCCCGCAGGAACAGTCTTAGCCAAAGACTTCATGAGTAGAAAGCTGTAATTCTGTGAGATGAATTAGCAGAACACAAAGCAGTCTCTAAGAAAGCTTCTATCCACTTTTTAACGGAAGATATTTCCTTTTTCACCGTAGCCCTCTATTGGCTACTAAATATCATTTTCCAAAATCCACATGAACAGTCTTAGCGAAAGATTTCTTGAGGGGAAAGCTGTAACTCTGTGAGATGAATTAACAGAACACAAAGCAGTTTCTCAGAATGCTTCTTTCCAGTTTTTAACGGAAGATATTCCCTTTTTCACCAAAGCCCTCTAGGGGTTCTATTTATCACATTCCAAATTCCACATGAACAGTCTTAGCGAAAGGCTTCTTGAGGGGAAAGCTGTAACACTGTAACATGAATTAAGAGGACACAAAGCAGTTTCTCAGAAAGCTTCTTTTCAGTTTTTAGCTGAAGATATTTCCTTTTTCCCCATAGCGCTCTATGGGCTTCCAAATATCACTTTGTAAATTCCACAAGAACAGCCTTAGCGAACGGCTTCTTGAAGGGAAAGCTGTAACTCTGTTAGGTGAATCAACAGAACACAAAGCAGTTTCTCAGACAGCTTCTTTCCAGTTTTTAAAGGAAGATATTTCCTTTTTCACCCTAGCCCTCTAAGGGCTTCCAAATATCAGTTTGTAAATTCCACAAGAACAGTCTTACCGAAAGGCTTCTTGAGGGGAAAGCAGTAACGCTGTGAGATGAATTAACAGAACACAAAGCAGTTTCTCAGAAGTTTCTTTCCAGTTTTTAACTGAAGATATTTCCTTTTTCACCATAGCCCTCTAGGGGCTTCCAAATATCACTTTGCAAATTCAACAAGAACAGTCTTAGAGAAAGGCTTCTTGAGGGGAAAGTTCTAACTCTGTGAGATGGACTAACAGAACACAAAGCAGTTTCTCAGAAAGCTTCATTCCAGTTTTTAACTGGAGATATTTCATTTTTCACCATAGGCCTCTATGGGCTTCCAAATATCACCTTCCAAGTTCAACAAGAACAGCCTTAGCGAAGGGCTTCTTGAAGGGAAAGCTGTAATTCTGTGAGATGAATTAACAGAACACAATGCAGTTTCTCAGAAAGCTTCTTTCCAGTTTTTTACGGAAGATATTTCCTTTTTCACCTTTGCCCTCTAAAGTCTTCCAAATATCACTTTTCATATTCCACAAGAACAGTCTTAGCGAAAGACTTCTTGAGGGGAAAGCTGTAACTCTGAGATGAAATAACGGGACACAAAGCAATTTCTCAGAGAGCATCTTTCCTGTTTTTAACGGAAGATATTTCCTTTTTCAGCATAGCCCTCTATGAGCTTCCAGATATCACTTTCCAAATTCCACAAGAACAGTCTTTGTGAAAGACTTCTTGAGGGTAATGCTGTAACTCTGTGAGATGAATTAACAGAACTCATAGCAGTTTCTTAGACAGCTTCTTTCCAGTTTTTAACTGAAGATATTTCCTTTTTCACCAAAGCCCTCTATGGGCTTACAAATATCACTTTGCAAATTCCACAAGAAAAGACTTAACGAAAGGCTTCTTGAGGGGAAAGCAGTAAATCTGTGAGATGAAATAACAGAACACAAAGCAGTTTCTCAGAAATCTTCTTTCCAGTTTTTAACTGAAGATATTTCCTTTTTCACCAGAGCCCTCTATGGACTTTCAAATATCACTTCGCACATTCCACAAGAACTGTCTAGCGAAAGGCTTCTGGAGGGGAAAGCTGTAACTCTGTGAGATGAATTAACAGAACACAAAGCAGTTTCTCAGAAAGCTTCCCTCCAGTTTTTAACGGAAGATATTTCCTTTTTCACCATAGGCCTCTATGGGCTTCCAAATATCACTTAGCAAATTCCACAAGAACAGTCTTAGCGAAAGGTTTCTTGAGGGAAAAGCTGCAACTCTGTGAGGTGAATTAACAGTACACGAAACAGTTTCTCAGAAAACTTCTATACAGTTTTTAACTGAAGATATTTCCTTTTTCACCATAGCCCTGTATGGGCTTCCAAATATCACTCTGCAAGTTCCACAAGAACAGTCTTAGGGAAAGGCTTCTTGAGGGGAAAGCTGTAACTGTGTGAGATGAATTAACAGAACACAAACCAGTTTCTCAGAAAGCTTCTTTCCAGTCTTTAGCGGAAGATATTTCCTTTTTCACCATAGTACTCTATGGGATTCCAAATATCACTTTGGAAATTCCACAAGAACAGTCTTAGCGAAAGTCTTCTGTAGGGGAAAGCTCTAACTCTGTGACATGAATTAACAGAGCACAAAGTAGTATCGAAGACAGATTCTTTTCAGTTTTTGTCTTAGGATATTTCTTTTTTCACCGTAGCCTTCTATGGGCTTCTAAGTATCCCTTTGCAATTTCCACAAAAACTGTCTTAAGGAAAGGCTTCTTGAGAGGAAAGGTGTAACTCTGTGAGATGAATTAAGAGAACACAAAGGAGTTTCTCAGAATGCCTCTTTCCAGTTTTTAACGGAAGTTATTTCCTTTTTCACCATAGCCCTCTATGGGCTTCCAAATATCACTTTGCAAATTCCACAATAACAGTCTTAGCGAAATTCTTATTTAGCGGAAAGCTGTAACTCTGTGAGATGAATTAACAGAACACAAAGCTGTTTCTTGGAAAGTTTCTATCCAGTTTTTAACGGAAGATATGTCCTTTTTCACCATAGCCCTCTATGGGCTTCCAAATATCACTTTGCAAATCCCGCAGGAACAGTCTTAGCCAAAGACTTCATGAGTAGAAAGCTGTAATTCTGTGAGATGAATTAGCAGAACACAAAGCAGTCTCTAAGAAAGCTTCTATCCACTTTTTAACGGAAGATATTTCCTTTTTCACCGTAGCCCTCTATTGGCTACTAAATATCATTTTCCAAAATCCACATGAACAGTCTTAGCGAAAGATTTCTTGAGGGGAAAGCTGTAACTCTGTGAGATGAATTAACAGAACACAAAGCAGTTTCTCAGAATGCTTCTTTCCAGTTTTTAACGGAAGATATTCCCTTTTTCACCAAAGCCATCTAGGGGTTCTATTTATCACATTCCAAATTCCACATGAACAGTCTTAGCGAAAGGCTTCTTGAGGGGAAAGCTGTAACACTGTAACATGAATTAAGAGGACACAAAGCAGTTTCTCAGAAAGCTTCTTTTCAGTTTTTAGCTGAAGATATTTCCTTTTTCCCCATAGCGCTCTATGGGCTTCCAAATATCACTTTGTAAATTCCACAAGAACAGCCTTAGCGAACGGCTTCTTGAAGGGAAAGCTGTAACTCTGTTAGGTGAATCAACAGAACACAAAGCAGTTTCTCAGACAGCTTCTTTCCAGTTTTTAAAGGAAGATATTTCCTTTTTCACCCTAGCCCTCTAAGGGCTTCCAAATATCAGTTTGTAAATTCCACAAGAACAGTCTTACCGAAAGGCTTCTTGAGGGGAAAGCAGTAACGCTGTGAGATGAATTAACAGAACACAAAGCAGTTTCTCAGAAGTTTCTTTCCAGTTTTTAACTGAAGATATTTCCTTTTTCACCATAGCCCTCTAGGGGCTTCCAAATATCACTTTGCAAATTCAACAAGAACAGTCTTAGAGAAAGGCTTCTTGAGGGGAAAGTTCTAACTCTGTGAGATGGACTAACAGAACACAAAGCAGTTTCTCAGAAAGCTTCATTCCAGTTTTTAACTGGAGATATTTCATTTTTCACCATAGGCCTCTATGGGCTTCCAAATATCACCTTCCAAATTCAACAAGAACAGCCTTAGCGAAGGGCTTCTTGAAGGGAAAGCTGTAATTCTGTGAGATGAATTAACAGAACACAATGCAGTTTCTCAGAAAGCTTCTTTCCAGTTTTTTACGGACGATATTTCCTTTTTCACCTTTGCCCTCTAAAGTCTTCCAAATATCACTTTTCATATTCCACAAGAACAGTCTTAGCGAAAGACTTCTTGAGGGGAAGCTGTAACTCTGAGATGAAATAACGGGACACAAAGCAATTTCTCAGAGAGCATCTTTCCTGTTTTTAACGGAAGATATTTCCTTTTTCAGCATAGCCCTCTATGAGCTTCCAGATATCACTTTCCAAATTCCACAAGAACAGTCTTTGTGAAAGACTTCTTGAGGGTAATGCTGTAACTCTGTGAGATGAATTAACAGAACTCATAGCAGTTTCTTAGACAGCTTCTTTCCAGTTTTTAACTGAAGATATTTCCTTTTTCACCAAAGCCCTCTATGGGCTTACAAATATCACTTTGCAAATTCCACAAGAAAAGACTTAACGAAAGGCTTCTTGAGGGGAAAGCAGTAAATCTGTGAGATGAAATAACAGAACACAAAGCAGTTTCTCAGAAATCTTCCTTCCAGTTTTTAACTGAAGATATTTCCTTTTTCACCAGAGCCCTCTATGGACTTTCAAATATCACTTCGCACATTCCACAAGAACTGTCTAGCGAAAGGCTTCTGGAGGGGAAAGCTGTAACTCTGTGAGATGAATTAACAGAACACAAAGCAGTTTCTCAGAAAGCTTCCCTCCAGTTTTTAACGGAAGATATTTCCTTTTTCACCATAGGCCTCTATGGGCTTCCAAATATCACTTAGCAAATTCCACAAGAACAGTCTTAGCGAAAGGTTTCTTGAGGGAAAAGCTGCAACTCTGTGAGGTGAATTAACAGTACACGAAACAGTTTCTCAGAAAACTTCTATACAGTTTTTAACTGAAGATATTTCCTTTTTCACCATAGCCCTGTATGGGCTTCCAAATATCACTCTGCAAGTTCCACAAGAACAGTCTTAGGGAAAGGCTTCTTGAGGGGAAAGCTGTAACTGTGTGAGATGAATTAACAGAACACAAACCAGTTTCTCAGAAAGCTTCTTTCCAGTCTTTAGCGGAAGATATTTCCTTTTTCACCATAGTACTCTAAATGCTTCCAAATATCACTTAGCAAATTCCACAAGAACAGTCTTAGCGAAAGGTTTCTTGAGGGAAAAGCTGCAACTCTGTGAGGTGAATTAACAGTACACGAAACAGTTTCTCAGAAAACTTCTATACAGTTTTTAACTGAAGATATTTCCTTTTTCACCATAGCCCTGTATGGGCTTCCAAATATCACTCTGCAAGTTCCACAAGAACAGTCTTAGGGAAAGGCTTCTTGAGGGGAAAGCTGTAACTGTGTGAGATGAATTAACAGAACACAAAACAGTTTCTCAGAAAGCTTCTTTCCAGTTTTTAGCGGAAGATATTTCCTTTTTCACCATAGTACTCTATGGGATTCCAAATATCTCTTTGGAAATTCCACAACAACAGTCTTAGCGAAAGTCTTCTGTAGGGGAAAGCTCTAACTCTGTGACATGAATTAACAGAGCACAAAGTAGTATCGAAGACAGATTCTTTTCAGTTTTTGTCTTAGGATATTTCTTTTTTCACCGTAGCCCTCTATGGGCTTCTAAGTATCCCTTTGCAATTTCCACAAAAACTGTCTTAAGGAAAGGCTTCTTGAGAGGAAAGGTGTAACTCTGTGAGATGAATTAAGAGAACACAAAGGAGTTTCTCAGAATGCCTCTTTCCAGTTTTTAATGGAAGTTATTTCCTTTTTCACCATAGCCCTCTATGGGCTTCCAAATATCACTTTGCAAATTCCACAATAACAGTCTTAGCGAAATTCTTATTTAGCGGAAAGCTGTAACTCTGTGAGATGAATTAACAGAACACAAAGCAGTTTCTTAGAAAGTTTCTATCCAGTTTTTAACGGAAGATATGTCCTTTTTCACCATAGCCCTCTAGGGGCTTCCAAATATCACTTTGCAAATCCCGCAGGAACAGTCTTAGCCAAAGACTTCATGAGTAGAAAGCTGTAATTCTGTGAGATGAATTAGCAGAACACAAAGCAGTCTCTAAGAAAGCTTCTATCCACTTTTTAACGGAAGATATTTCCTTTTTCACCGTAGCCCTCTATTGGCTACTAAATATCATTTTCCAAAATCCACATGAACAGTCTTAGCGAAAGATTTCTTGAGGGGAAAGCTGTAACTCTGTGAGATGAATTAACAGAACACAAAGCAGTTTCTCAGAATGCTTCTTTCCAGTTTTTAACGGAAGATATTCCCTTTTTCACCAAAGCCCTCTAGGGGTTCTATTTATCACATTCCAAATTCCACATGAACAGTCTTAGCGAAAGGCTTCTTGAGGGGAAAGCTGTAACACTGTAACATGAATTAAGAGGACACAAAGCAGTTTCTCAGAAAGCTTCTTTTCAGTTTTTAGCTGAAGATATTTCCTTTTTCCCCATAGCGCTCTATGGGCTTCCAAATATCACTTTGTAAATTCCACAAGAACAGCCTTAGCGAACGGCTTCTTGAAGGGAAAGCTGTAACTCTGTTAGGTGAATCAACAGAACACAAAGCAGTTTCTCAGACAGCTTCTTTCCAGTTTTTAAAGGAAGATATTTCCTTTTTCACCCTAGCCCTCTAAGGGCTTCCAAATATCAGTTTGTAAATTCCACAAGAACAGTCTTACCGAAAGGCTTCTTGAGGGGAAAGCAGTAACGCTGTGAGATGAATTAACAGAACACAAAGCAGTTTCTCAGAAGTTTCTTTCCAGTTTTTAACTGAAGATATTTCCTTTTTCACCATAGCCCTCTAGGGGCTTCCAAATATCACTTTGCAAATTCAACAAGAACAGTCTTAGAGAAAGGCTTCTTGAGGGGAAAGTTCTAACTCTGTGAGATGGACTAACAGAACACAAAGCAGTTTCTCAGAAAGCTTCATTCCAGTTTTTAACTGGAGATATTTCATTTTTCACCATAGGCCTCTATGGGCTTCCAAATATCACCTTCCAAATTCAACAAGAACAGCCTTAGCGAAGGGCTTCTTGAAGGGAAAGCTGTAATTCTGTGAGATGAATTAACAGAACACAATGCAGTTTCTCAGAAAGCTTCTTTCCACTTTTCAATGGAAGATATTTCCTTTTTCACCATAGCCTTCTATGGGTTTCAAAATATCACTTTTCAAATTCCACAAGAAGAGTCTTAGCGAAAGGCTTCTTGAGGGGAAAGCTGTAACTCGGTGAGATGAATTAACAGAACACAAAGCAGTTTCTCAGAGAGCTTCTTTCCAGTTTTTAACTGAAGATATTTCCTTTCTCACCATAGCCCCCTATGGGCTTCCAAATATCACTTTCCAAACTCCACAAAAACAGCCGTAGCGAAAGGCTTGTTGAGGTAAAGCTGTAACTCTGTGAGATGAATTAACAGAACACAAAGCAGTTTCTCAGAAAGATTCTTTCCAGTTTTTAACGGAAGATATTTGCTTCTTCACCATAGCCCTCTAAAGGCTTCCAAATATCACTTTGCCAATTACACAGTAACAGACTTAGCGAAAGACTTCTTGAAGGGAAAGCTGTAACTCTCTGAGATGAATTAACAGAACAAAAAGTAGTTTCTCAGAAATCTTTTTTCCAGTTTTTATCGGAAGATATTTCCTTTTTCAACATAGCCCTCTATGGGCTTCCAAATATCACTTTGCAAAATCCACAAGAACTGTCTTAGCGAAAGGCTTCTTGAGGGGAAAGCTGTAACACTGTAACATGAATTACGAGGACACAAAGCAGTTTCTCAGAAAGCTTCTTTTCAGTTTTTAGCTGAAGATATTTCCTTTTTCCCCATAGCCCTCTATGGGCTTCCAAATATCACTTTGTAAATTCCACAAGAACAGCCTTAGCGAACGGCTTCTTGAAGGGAAAGCTGTAACTCTGTTAGGTGAATCAACAGAACACAAAGCAGTTTCTCAGACAGCTTCTTTCCAGTTTTTAAAGGAAGATATTTCCTTTTTCACCCTAGCCCTCTAAGGGCTTCCAAATATCAGTTTGTAAATTCCACAAGAACAGTCTTACCGAAAGGCTTCTTGAGGGGAAAGCAGTAACGCTGTGAGATGAATTAACAGAACACAAAGCAGTTTCTCAGAAGTTTCTTTCCAGTTTTTAACTGAAGATATTTCCTTTTTCACCATAGCCCTCTAGGGGCTTCCAAATATCACTTTGCAAATTCAACAAGAACAGTCTTAGAGAAAGGCTTCTTGAGGGGAAAGTTCTAACTCTGTGAGATGGACTAACAGAACACAAAGCAGTTTCTCAGAAAGCTTCATTCCAGTTTTTAACTGGAGATATTTCATTTTTCACCATAGGCCTCTATGGGCTTCCAAATATCACCTTCCAAATTCAACAAGAACAGCCTTAGCGAAGGGCTTCTTGAAGGGAAAGCTGTAATTCTGTGAGATGAATTAACAGAACACAATGCAGTTTCTCAGAAAGCTTCTTTCCACTTTTCAATGGAAGATATTTCCTTTTTCACCATAGCCTTCTATGGGTTTCAAAATATCACTTTTCAAATTCCACAAGAAGAGTCTTAGCGAAAGGCTTCTTGAGGGGAAAGCTGTAACTCGGTGAGATGAATTAACAGAACACAAAGCAGTTTCTCAGAGAGCTTCTTTCCAGTTTTTAACTGAAGATATTTCCTTTCTCACCATAACCCCCTATGGGCTTCCAAATATCACTTTCCAAACTCCACAAAAACAGCCGTAGCGAAAGGCTTGTTGAGGTAAAGCTGTAACTCTGTGAGATGAATTAACAGAACACAAAGCAGTTTCTCAGAAAGATTCTTTCCAGTTTTTAACGGAAGATATTTGCTTCTTCACCATAGCCCTCTAAAGGCTTCCAAATATCACTTTGCCAATTACACAGTAACAGACTTAGCGAAAGACTTCTTGAAGGGAAAGCTGTAACTCTCTGAGATGAATTAACAGAACAAAAAGTAGTTTCTCAGAAATCTTTTTTCCAGTTTTTATCGGAAGATATTTCCTTTTTCAACATAGCCCTCTATGGGCTTCCAAATATCACTTTGCAAAATCCACAAGAACTGTCTTAGCGAAAGGCTTCTTGAGGGGAAAGCTGTAACACTGTAACATGAATTAAGAGGACACAAAGCAATTTCTCAGAAAGCTTCTTTTCAGTTTTTAGCTGAAGATATTTCCTTTTTCCCCATAGCCCTCTATGGGCTTCCAAATATCACTTTGTAAATTCCACAAGAACAGCCTTAGCGAACGGCTTCTTGAAGGGAAAGCTGTAACTCTGTTAGGTGAATCAACAGAACACAAAGCAGTTTCTCAGACAGCTTCTTTCCAGTTTTTAAAGGAAGATATTTCCTTTTTCACCCTAGCCCTCTAAGGGCTTCCAAATATCAGTTTGTAAATTCCACAAGAACAGTCTTACCGAAAGGCTTCTTGAGGGGAAAGCAGTAACGCTGTGAGATGAATTAACAGAACACAAAGCAGTTTCTCAGAAGTTTCTTTCCAGTTTTTAACTGAAGATATTTCCTTTTTCACCATAGCCCTCTAGGGGCTTCCAAATATCACTTTGCAAATTCAACAAGAACAGTCTTAGAGAAAGGCTTCTTGAGGGGAAAGTTCTAACTCTGTGAGATGGACTAACAGAACACAAAGCAGTTTCTCAGAAAGCTTCATTCCAGTTTTTAACTGGAGATATTTCATTTTTCACCATAGGCCTCTATGGGCTTCCAAATATCACCTTCCAAATTCAACAAGAACAGCCTTAGCGAAGGGCTTCTTGAAGGGAAAGCTGTAATTCTGTGAGATGAATTAACAGAACACAATGCAGTTTCTCAGAAAGCTTCTTTCCACTTTTCAATGGAAGATATTTCCTTTTTCACCATAGCCTTCTATGGGTTTCAAAATATCACTTTTCAAATTCCACAAGAAGAGTCTTAGCGAAAGGCTTCTTGAGGGGAAAGCTGTAACTCGGTGAGATGAATTAACAGAACACAAAGCAGTTTCTCAGAGAGCTTCTTTCCAGTTTTTAACTGAAGATATTTCCTTTCTCACCATAGCCCCCTATGGGCTTCCAAATATCACTTTCCAAACTCCACAAAAACAGCCGTAGCGAAAGGCTTGTTGAGGTAAAGCTGTAACTCTGTGAGATGAATTAACAGAACACAAAGCAGTTTCTCAGAAAGATTCTTTCCAGTTTTTAACGGAAGATATTTGCTTCTTCACCATAGCCCTCTAAAGGCTTCCAAATATCACTTTGCCAATTACACAGTAACAGACTTAGCGAAAGACTTCTTGAAGGGAAAGCTGTAACTCTCTGAGATGAATTAACAGAACAAAAAGTAGTTTCTCAGAAATCTTTTTTCCAGTTTTTATCGGAAGATATTTCCTTTTTCAACATAGCCCTCTATGGGCTTCCAAATATCACTTTGCAAAATCCACAAGAACTGTCTTAGCGAAAGGCTTCTTGAGGGGAAAGCTGTAACACTGTAACATGAATTAAGAGGACACAAAGCAATTTCTCAGAAAGCTTCTTTTCAGTTTTTAGCTGAAGATATTTCCTTTTTCCCCATAGCCCTCTATGGGCTTCCAAATATCACTTTGTAAATTCCACAAGAACAGCCTTAGCGAACGGCTTCTTGAAGGGAAAGCTGTAACTCTGTTAGGTGAATCAACAGAACACAAAGCAGTTTCTCAGACAGCTTCTTTCCAGTTTTTAAAGGAAGATATTTCCTTTTTCACCCTAGCCCTCTAAGGGCTTCCAAATATCAGTTTGTAAATTCCACAAGAACAGTCTTACCGAAAGGCTTCTTGAGGGGAAAGCAGTAACGCTGTGAGATGAATTAACAGAACACAAAGCAGTTTCTCAGAAGTTTCTTTCCAGTTTTTAACTGAAGATATTTCCTTTTTCACCATAGCCCTCTAGGGGCTTCCAAATATCACTTTGCAAATTCAACAAGAACAGTCTTAGAGAAAGGCTTCTTGAGGGGAAAGTTCTAACTCTGTGAGATGGACTAACAGAACACAAAGCAGTTTCTCAGAAAGCTTCATTCCAGTTTTTAACTGGAGATATTTCATTTTTCACCATAGGCCTCTATGGGCTTCCAAATATCACCTTCCAAATTCAACAAGAACAGCCTTAGCGAAGGGCTTCTTGAAGGGAAAGCTGTAATTCTGTGAGATGAATTAACAGAACACAATGCAGTTTCTCAGAAAGCTTCTTTCCACTTTTCAATGGAAGATATTTCCTTTTTCACCATAGCCTTCTATGGGTTTCAAAATATCACTTTTCAAATTCCACAAGAAGAGTCTTAGCGAAAGGCTTCTTGAGGGGAAAGCTGTAACTCGGTGAGATGAATTAACAGAACACAAAGCAGTTTCTCAGAGAGCTTCTTTCCAGTTTTTAACTGAAGATATTTCCTTTCTCACCATAGCCCCCTATGGGCTTCCAAATATCACTTTCCAAACTCCACAAAAACAGCCGTAGCCAAAGGCTTGTTGACGTAAAGCTGTAACTCTGTGAGATGAATTAACAGAACACAAAGCAGTTTCTCAGAAAGATTCTTTCCAGTTTTTAACGGAAGATATTTGCTTCTTCACCATAGCCCTCTAAAGGCTTCCAAATATCACTTTGCCAATTACACAGTAACAGACTTAGCGAAAGACTTCTTGAAGGGAAAGCTGTAACTCTCTGAGATGAATTAACAGAACAAAAAGTAGTTTCTCAGAAATCTTTTTTCCAGTTTTTATCGGAAGATATTTCCTTTTTCAACATAGCCCTCTATGGGCTTCCAAATATCACTTTGCAAAATCCACAAGAACTGTCTTAGCGAAAGGCTTCTTGAGGGGAAAGCTGTAACACTGTAACATGAATTACGAGGACACAAAGCAGTTTCTCAGAAAGCTTCTTTTCAGTTTTTAGCTGAAGATATTTCCTTTTTCCCCATAGCGCTCTATGGGCTTCCAAATATCACTTTGTAAATTCCACAAGAACAGCCTTAGCGAACGGCTTCTTGAAGGGAAAGCTGTAACTCTGTTAGGTGAATCAACAGAACACAAAGCAGTTTCTCAGACAGCTTCTTTCCAGTTTTTAAAGGAAGATATTTCCTTTTTCACCCTAGCCCTCTAAGGGCTTCCAAATATCAGTTTGTAAATTCCACAAGAACAGTCTTACCGAAAGGCTTCTTGAGGGGAAAGCAGTAACGCTGTGAGATGAATTAACAGAACACAAAGCAGTTTCTCAGAAGTTTCTTTCCAGTTTTTAACTGAAGATATTTCCTTTTTCACCATAGCCCTCTAGGGGCTTCCAAATATCACTTTGCAAATTCAACAAGAACAGTCTTAGAGAAAGGCTTCTTGAGGGGAAAGTTCTAACTCTGTGAGATGGACTAACAGAACACAAAGCAGTTTCTCAGAAAGCTTCATTCCAGTTTTTAACTGGAGATATTTCATTTTTCACCATAGGCCTCTATGGGCTTCCAAATATCACCTTCCAAATTCAACAAGAACAGCCTTAGCGAAGGGCTTCTTGAAGGGAAAGCTGTAATTCTGTGAGATGAATTAACAGAACACAATGCAGTTTCTCAGAAAGCTTCTTTCCAGTTTTTTACGGAAGATATTTCCTTTTTCACCTTTGCCCTCTAAAGTCTTCCAAATATCACTTTTCATATTCCACAAGAACAGTCTTAGCGAAAGACTTCTTGAGGAGAAAGCTGTAACTCTGAGATGAAATAACGGGACACAAAGCAATTTCTCAGAGAGCATCTTTCCTGTTTTTAACGGAAGATATTTCCTTTTTCAGCATAGCCCTCTATGAGCTTCCAAATATCACTTTCCAAATTCCACAAGAACAGTCTCTGTGAAAGACTTCTTGAGGGTAATGCTGTAACTCTGTGAGATGAATTAACAGAACTCATAGCAGTTTCTTAGACAGCTTCTTTCCAGTTTTTAACGGAAGATATTTCCTTTTTCACCAAAGCCCTCTATGGGCTTACAAATATCACTTTGCAAATTCCACAAGAAAAGACTTAACGAAAGGCTTCTTGAGGGGAAAGCAGTAAATCTGTGAGATGAAATAACAGAACACAAAGCAGTTTCTCAGAAATCTTCTTTCCAGTTTTTAACTGAAGATATTTCCTTTTTCACCAGAGCCCTCTATGGACTTTCAAATATCACTTCGCACATTCCACAAGAACTGTCTAGCGAAAGGCTTCTGGAGGGGAAAGCTGTAACTCTGTGAGATGAATTAACAGAACACAAAGCAGTTTCTCAGAAAGCTTCCCTCCAGTTTTTAACGGAAGATATTTCCTTTTTCACCATAGGCCTCTATGGGCTTCCAAATATCACTTAGCAAATTCCACAAGAACAGTCTTAGCGAAAGGTTTCTTGAGGGAAAAGCTGCAACTCTGTGAGGTGAATTAACAGTACACGAAACAGTTTCTCAGAAAACTTCTATACAGTTTTTAACTGAAGATATTTCCTTTTTCACCATAGCCCTGTATGGGCTTCCAAATATCACTCTGCAAGTTCCACAAGAACAGTCTTAGGGAAAGGCTTCTTGAGGGGAAAGCTGTAACTGTGTGAGATGAATTAACAGAACACAAACCAGTTTCTCAGAAAGCTTCCCTCCAGTTTTTAACGGAAGATATTTCCTTTTTCACCATAGGCCTCTATGGGCTTCCAAATATCACTTTGGAAATTCCACAAGAACAGTCTTAGCGAAAGGTTTCTTGAGGGAAAAGCTGCAACTCTGTGAGGTGAATTAACAGTACACGAAACAGTTTCTCAGAAAACTTCTATACAGTTTTTAACTGAAGATATTTCCTTTTTCACCATAGCCCTGTATGGGTTTCC
The DNA here is from genome assembly GCF_047675955.1 of Chlorocebus sabaeus. NCBI lineage: Eukaryota > Metazoa > Chordata > Mammalia > Primates > Cercopithecidae > Chlorocebus > Chlorocebus sabaeus. The sequence goes on from NW_027327837.1 coordinate 795,324, forward strand.
AAATATCACTCTGCAAGTTCCACAAGAACAGTCTTAGGGAAAGGCTTCTTGAGGGGAAAGCTGTAACTGTGTGAGATGAATTAACAGAACACAAACCAGTTTCTCAGAAAGCTTCTTTCCAGTTTTTAGCGGAAGATATTTCCTTTTTCACCATAGTACTCTATGGGATTCCAAATATCACTTTGGAAATTCCACAAGAACAGTCTTAGCGAAAGTCTTCTGTAGGGGAAAGCTCTAACTCTGTGACATGAATTAACAGAGCACAAAGTAGTATCGAAGACAGATTCTTTTCAGTTTTTGTCTTAGGATATTTCTTTTTTCACCGTAGCCCTCTATGGGCTTCTAAGTATCCCTTTGCAATTTCCACAAAAACTGTCTTAAGGAAAGGCTTCTTGAGAGGAAAGGTGTAACTCTGTGAGATGAATTAAGAGAACACAAAGGAGTTTCTCAGAATGCCTCTTTCCAGTTTTTAACGGAAGTTATTTCCTTTTTCACCATAGCCCTCTATGGGCTTCCAAATATCACTTTGCAAATTCCACAATAACAGTCTTAGCGAAATTCTTATTTAGCGGAAAGCTGTAACTCTGTGAGATGAATTAACAGAACACAAAGCAGTTTCTTAGAAAGTTTCTATCCAGTTTTTAACGGAAGATATGTCCTTTTTCACCATAGCCCTCTATGGGCTTCCAAATATCACTTTGCAAATCCCGCAGGAACAGTCTTAGCCAAAGACTTCATGAGTAGAAAGCTGTAATTCTGTGAGATGAATTAGCAGAACACAAAGCAGTCTCTAAGAAAGCTTCTATCCACTTTTTAACGGAAGATATTTCCTTTTTCACCGTAGCCCTCTATTGGCTACTAAATATCATTTTCCAAAATCCACATGAACAGTCTTAGCGAAAGATTTCTTGAGGGGAAAGCTGTAACTCTGTGAGATGAATTAACAGAACACAAAGCAGTTTCTCAGAATGCTTCTTTCCAGTTTTTAACGGAAGATATTCCCTTTTTCACCAAAGCCCTCTAGGGGTTCTATTTATCACATTCCAAATTCCACATGAACAGTCTTAGCGAAAGGCTTCTTGAGGGGAAAGCTGTAACACTGTAACATGAATTAAGAGGACACAAAGCAGTTTCTCAGAAAGCTTCTTTTCAGTTTTTAGCTGAAGATATTTCCTTTTTCCCCATAGCGCTCTATGGGCTTCCAAATATCACTTTGTAAATTCCACAAGAACAGCCTTAGCGAACGGCTTCTTGAAGGGAAAGCTGTAACTCTGTTAGGTGAATCAACAGAACACAAAGCAGTTTCTCAGACAGCTTCTTTCCAGTTTTTAAAGGAAGATATTTCCTTTTTCACCCTAGCCCTCTAAGGGCTTCCAAATATCAGTTTGTAAATTCCACAAGAACAGTCTTACCGAAAGGCTTCTTGAGGGGAAAGCAGTAACGCTGTGAGATGAATTAACAGAACACAAAGCAGTTTCTCAGAAGTTTCTTTCCAGTTTTTAACTGAAGATATTTCCTTTTTCACCATAGCCCTCTAGGGGCTTCCAAATATCACTTTGCAAATTCAACAAGAACAGTCTTAGAGAAAGGCTTCTTGAGGGGAAAGTTCTAACTCTGTGAGATGGACTAACAGAACACAAAGCAGTTTCTCAGAAAGCTTCATTCCAGTTTTTAACTGGAGATATTTCATTTTTCACCATAGGCCTCTATGGGCTTCCAAATATCACCTTCCAAATTCAACAAGAACAGCCTTAGCGAAGGGCTTCTTGAAGGGAAAGCTGTAATTCTGTGAGATGAATTAACAGAACACAATGCAGTTTCTCAGAAAGCTTCTTTCCACTTTTCAATGGAAGATATTTCCTTTTTCACCATAGCCTTCTATGGGTTTCAAAATATCACTTTTCAAATTCCACAAGAAGAGTCTTAGCGAAAGGCTTCTTGAGGGGAAAGCTGTAACTCGGTGAGATGAATTAACAGAACACAAAGCAGTTTCTCAGAGAGCTTCTTTCCAGTTTTTAACTGAAGATATTTCCTTTCTCACCATAGCCCCCTATGGGCTTCCAAATATCACTTTCCAAACTCCACAAAAACAGCCGTAGCGAAAGGCTTGTTGAGGTAAAGCTGTAACTCTGTGAGATGAATTAACAGAACACAAAGCAGTTTCTCAGAAAGATTCTTTCCAGTTTTTAACGGAAGATATTTGCTTCTTCACCATAGCCCTCTAAAGGCTTCCAAATATCACTTTGCCAATTACACAGTAACAGACTTAGCGAAAGACTTCTTGAAGGGAAAGCTGTAACTCTCTGAGATGAATTAACAGAACAAAAAGTAGTTTCTCAGAAATCTTTTTTCCAGTTTTTATCGGAAGATATTTCCTTTTTCAACATAGCCCTCTATGGGCTTCCAAATATCACTTTGCAAAATCCACAAGAACTGTCTTAGCGAAAGGCTTCTTGAGGGGAAAGCTGTAACACTGTAACATGAATTAAGAGGACACAAAGCAGTTTCTCAGAAAGCTTCTTTTCAGTTTTTAGCTGAAGATATTTCCTTTTTCCCCATAGCGCTCTATGGGCTTCCAAATATCACTTTGTAAATTCCACAAGAACAGCCTTAGCGAACGGCTTCTTGAAGGGAAAGCTGTAACTCTGTTAGGTGAATCAACGGAACACAAAGCAGTTTCTCAGACAGCTTCTTTCCAGTTTTTAAAGGAAGATATTTCCTTTTTCACCCTAGCCCTCTAAGGGCTTCCAAATATCAGTTTGTAAATTCCACAAGAACAGTCTTACCGAAAGGCTTCTTGAGGGGAAAGCAGTAACGCTGTGAGATGAATTAACAGAACACAAAGCAGTTTCTCAGAAGTTTCTTTCCAGTTTTTAACTGAAGATATTTCCTTTTTCACCATAGCCCTCTAGGGGCTTCCAAATATCACTTTGCAAATTCAACAAGAACAGTCTTAGAGAAAGGCTTCTTGAGGGGAAAGTTCTAACTCTGTGAGATGGACTAACAGAACACAAAGCAGTTTCTCAGAAAGCTTCATTCCAGTTTTTAACTGGAGATATTTCATTTTTCACCATAGGCCTCTATGGGCTTCCAAATATCACCTTCCAAGTTCAACAAGAACAGCCTTAGCGAAGGGCTTCTTGAAGGGAAAGCTGTAATTCTGTGAGATGAATTAACAGAACACAATGCAGTTTCTCAGAAAGCTTCTTTCCAGTTTTTTACGGAAGATATTTCCTTTTTCACCTTTGCCCTCTAAAGTCTTCCAAATATCACTTTTCATATTCCACAAGAACAGTCTTAGCAAAAGACTTCTTGAGGGGAAAGCTGTAACTCTGAGATGAAATAACGGGACACAAAGCAATTTCTCAGAGAGCATCTTTCCTGTTTTTAACGGAAGATATTTCCTTTTTCAGCATAGCCCTCTATGAGCTTCCAAATATCACTTTCCAAATTCCACAAGAACAGTCTTTGTGAAAGACTTCTTGAGGGTAATGCTGTAACTCTGTGAGATGAATTAACAGAACTCATAGCAGTTTCTTAGACAGCTTCTTTCCAGTTTTTAACGGAAGATATTTCCTTTTTCACCAAAGCCCTCTATGGGCTTACAAATATCACTTTGCAAATTCCACAAGAAAAGACTTAACGAAAGGCTTCTTGAGGGGAAAGCAGTAAATCTGTGAGATGAAATAACAGAACACAAAGCAGTTTCTCAGAAATCTTCTTTCCAGTTTTTAACTGAAGATATTTCCTTTTTCACCAGAGCCCTCTATGGACTTTCAAATATCACTTCGCACATTCCACAAGAACTGTCTAGCGAAAGGCTTCTGGAGGGGAAAGCTGTAACTCTGTGAGATGAATTAACAGAACACAAAGCAGTTTCTCAGAAAGCTTCCCTCCAGTTTTTAACGGAAGATATTTCCTTTTTCACCATAGGCCTCTATGGGCTTCCAAATATCACTTAGCAAATTCCACAAGAACAGTCTTAGCGAAAGGTTTCTTGAGGGAAAAGCTGCAACTCTGTGAGGTGAATTAACAGTACACGAAACAGTTTCTCAGAAAACTTCTATACAGTTTTTAACTGAAGATATTTCCTTTTTCACCATAGCCCTGTATGGGCTTCCAAATATCACTCTGCAAGTTCCACAAGAACAGTCTTAGGGAAAGGCTTCTTGAGGGGAAAGCTGTAACTGTGTGAGATGAATTAACAGAACACAAACCTGTTTCTTAGAAAGCTTCCCTCCAGTTTTTAACGGAAGATATTTCCTTTTTCACCATAGGCCTCTATGGGCTTCCAAATATCACTTAGCAAATTCCACAAGAACAGTCTTAGCGAAAGGTTTCTTGAGGGAAAAGCTGCAACTCTGTGAGGTGAATTAACAGTACACGAAACAGTTTCTCAGAAAACTTCTATACAGTTTTTAACTGAAGATATTTCCTTTTTCACCATAGCCCTGTATGGGCTTCCAAATATCACTCTGCAAGTTCCACAAGAACAGTCTTAGGGAAAGGCTTCTTGAGGGGAAAGCTGTAACTGTGTGAGATGAATTAACAGAACACAAACCAGTTTCTCAGAAAGCTTCTTTCCAGTTTTTAGCGGAAGATATTTCCTTTTTCACCATAGTACTCTATGGGATTCCAAATATCACTTTGGAAATTCCACAAGAACAGTCTTAGCGAAAGTCTTCTGTAGGGGAAAGCTCTAACTCTGTGACATGAATTAACAGAGCACAAAGTAGTATCGAAGAGAGATTCTTTTCAGTTTTTGTCTTAGGATATTTCTTTTTTCACCGTAGCCCTCTATGGGCTTCTAAGTATCCCTTTGCAATTTCCACAAAAACTGTCTTAAGGAAAGGCTTCTTGAGAGGAAAGGTGTAACTCTGTGAGATGAATTAAGAGAACACAAAGGAGTTTCTCAGAATGCCTCTTTCCAGTTTTTAACGGAAGTTATTTCCTTTTTCACCATAGCCCTCTATGGGCTTCCAAATATCACTTTGCAAATTCCACAATAACAGTCTTAGCGAAATTCTTATTTAGCGGAAAGCTGTAACTCTGTGAGATGAATTAACAGAACACAAAGCAGTTTCTTAGAAAGTTTCTATCCAGTTTTTAACGGAAGATATGTCCTTTTTCACCATAGCCCTCTATGGGCTTCCAAATATCACTTTGCAAATCCCGCAGGAACAGTCTTAGCCAAAGACTTCATGAGTAGAAAGCTGTAATTCTGTGAGATGAATTAGCAGAACACAAAGCAGTCTCTAAGAAAGCTTCTATCCACTTTTTAACGGAAGATATTTCCTTTTTCACCGTAGCCCTCTATTGGCTACTAAATATCATTTTCCAAAATCCACATGAACAGTCTTAGCGAAAGATTTCTTGAGGGGAAAGCTGTAACTCTGTGAGATGAATTAACAGAACACAAAGCAGTTTCTCAGAATGCTTCTTTCCAGTTTTTAACGGAAGATATTCCCTTTTTCACCAAAGCCCTCTAGGGGTTCTATTTATCACATTCCAAATTCCACATGAACAGTCTTAGCGAAAGGCTTCTTGAGGGGAAAGCTGTAACACTGTAACATGAATTAAGAGGACACAAAGCAGTTTCTCAGAAAGCTTCTTTTCAGTTTTTAGCTGAAGATATTTCCTTTTTCCCCATAGCGCTCTATGGGCTTCCAAATATCACTTTGTAAATTCCACAAGAACAGCCTTAGCGAACGGCTTCTTGAAGGGAAAGCTGTAACTCTGTTAGGTGAATCAACAGAACACAAAGCAGTTTCTCAGACAGCTTCTTTCCAGTTTTTAAAGGAAGATATTTCCTTTTTCACCCTAGCCCTCTAAGGGCTTCCAAATATCAGTTTGTAAATTCCACAAGAACAGTCTTACCGAAAGGCTTCTTGAGGGGAAAGCAGTAACGCTGTGAGATGAATTAACAGAACACAAAGCAGTTTCTCAGAAGTTTCTTTCCAGTTTTTAACTGAAGATATTTCCTTTTTCACCATAGCCCTCTAGGGGCTTCCAAATATCACTTTGCAAATTCAACAAGAACAGTCTTAGAGAAAGGCTTCTTGAGGGGAAAGTTCTAACTCTGTGAGATGGACTAACAGAACACAAAGCAGTTTCTCAGAAAGCTTCATTCCAGTTTTTAACTGGAGATATTTCATTTTTCACCATAGGCCTCTATGGGCTTCCAAATATCACTTTCCAAATTCAACAAGAACAGCCTTAGCGAAGGGCTTCTTGAAGGGAAAGCTGTAATTCTGTGAGATGAATTAACAGAACACAATGCAGTTTCTCAGAAAGCTTCTTTCCACTTTTCAATGGAAGATATTTCCTTTTTCACCATAGCCTTCTATGGGTTTCAAAATATCACTTTTCAAATTCCACAAGAAGAGTCTTAGCGAAAGGCTTCTTGAGGGGAAAGCTGTAACTCGGTGAGATGAATTAACAGAACACAAAGCAGTTTCTCAGAGAGCTTCTTTCCAGTTTTTAACTGAAGATATTTCCTTTCTCACCATAGCCCCCTATGGGCTTCCAAATATCACTTTCCAAACTCCACAAAAACAGCCGTAGCGAAAGGCTTGTTGAGGTAAAGCTGTAACTCTGTGAGATGAATTAACAGAACACAAAGCAGTTTCTCAGAAAGATTCTTTCCAGTTTTTAACGGAAGATATTTGCTTCTTCACCATAGCCCTCTAAAGGCTTCCAAATATCACTTTGCCAATTACACAGTAACAGACTTAGCGAAAGACTTCTTGAAGGGAAAGCTGTAACTCTCTGAGATGAATTAACAGAACAAAAAGTAGTTTCTCAGAAATCTTTTTTCCAGTTTTTATCGGAAGATATTTCCTTTTTCAACATAGCCCTCTATGGGCTTCCAAATATCACTTTGCAAAATCCACAAGAACTGTCTTAGCGAAAGGCTTCTTGAGGGGAAAGCTGTAACACTGTAACATGAATTAAGAGGACACAAAGCAGTTTCTCAGAAAGCTTCTTTTCAGTTTTTAGCTGAAGATATTTCCTTTTTCCCCATAGCCCTCTATGGGCTTCCAAATATCACTTTGTAAATTCCACAAGAACAGCCTTAGCGAACGGCTTCTTGAAGGGAAAGCTGTAACTCTGTTAGGTGAATCAACAGAACACAAAGCAGTTTCTCAGACAGCTTCTTTCCAGTTTTTAAAGGAAGATATTTCCTTTTTCACCCTAGCCCTCTAAGGGCTTCCAAATATCAGTTTGTAAATTCCACAAGAACAGTCTTACCGAAAGGCTTCTTGAGGGGAAAGCAGTAACGCTGTGAGATGAATTAACAGAACACAAAGCAGTTTCTCAGAAGTTTCTTTCCAGTTTTTAACTGAAGATATTTCCTTTTTCACCATAGCCCTCTAGGGGCTTCCAAATATCACTTTGCAAATTCAACAAGAACAGTCTTAGAGAAAGGCTTCTTGAGGGGAAAGTTCTAACTCTGTGAGATGGACTAACAGAACACAAAGCAGTTTCTCAGAAAGCTTCATTCCAGTTTTTAACTGGAGATATTTCATTTTTCACCATAGGCCTCTATGGGCTTCCAAATATCACCTTCCAAGTTCAACAAGAACAGCCTTAGCGAAGGGCTTCTTGAAGGGAAAGCTGTAATTCTGTGAGATGAATTAACAGAACACAATGCAGTTTCTCAGAAAGCTTCTTTCCAGTTTTTTACGGAAGATATTTCCTTTTTCACCTTTGCCCTCTAAAGTCTTCCAAATATCACTTTTCATATTCCACAAGAACAGTCTTAGCGAAAGACTTCTTGAGGGGAAAGCTGTAACTCTGAGATGAAATAACGGGACACAAAGCAATTTCTCAGAGAGCATCTTTCCTGTTTTTAACGGAAGATATTTCCTTTTTCAGCATAGCCCTCTATGAGCTTCCAAATATCACTTTCCAAATTCCACAAGAACAGTCTTTGTGAAAGACTTCTTGAGGGTAATGCTGTAACTCTGTGAGATGAATTAACAGAACTCATAGCAGTTTCTTAGACAGCTTCTTTCCAGTTTTTAACGGAAGATATTTCCTTTTTCACCAAAGCCCTCTATGGGCTTACAAATATCACTTTGCAAATTCCACAAGAAAAGACTTAACGAAAGGCTTCTTGAGGGGAAAGCAGTAAATCTGTGAGATGAAATAACAGAACACAAAGCAGTTTCTCAGAAATCTTCTTTCCAGTTTTTAACTGAAGATATTTCCTTTTTCACCAGAGCCCTCTATGGACTTTCAAATATCACTTCGCACATTCCACAAGAACTGTCTAGCGAAAGGCTTCTGGAGGGGAAAGCTGTAACTCTGTGAGATGAATTAACAGAACACAAAGCAGTTTCTCAGAAAGCTTCCCTCCAGTTTTTAACGGAAGATATTTCCTTTTTCACCATAGGCCTCTATGGGCTTCCAAATATCACTTAGCAAATTCCACAAGAACAGTCTTAGCGATAGGTTTCTTGAGGGAAAAGCTGCAACTCTGTGAGATGAATTAACAGTACACGAAACAGTTTCTCAGAAAACTTCTATACAGTTTTTAACTGAAGATATTTCCTTTTTCACCATAGCCCTGTATGGGCTTCCAAATATCACTCTGCAAGTTCCACAAGAACAGTCTTAGGGAAAGGCTTCTTGAGGGGAAAGCTGTAACTGTGTGAGATGAATTAACAGAACACAAACCAGTTTCTCAGAAAGCTTCCCTCCAGTTTTTAACGGAAGATATTTCCTTTTTCACCATAGGCCTCTATGGGCTTCCAAATATCACTTAGCAAATTCCACAAGAACAGTCTTAGCGAAAGGTTTCTTGAGGGAAAAGCTGCAACTCTGTGAGGTGAATTAACAGTACACGAAACAGTTTCTCAGAAAACTTCTATACAGTTTTTAACTGAAGATATTTCCTTTTTCACCATAGCCCTGTATGGGCTTCCAAATATCACTCTGCAAGTTCCACAAGAACAGTCTTAGGGAAAGGCTTCTTGAGGGGTAAGCTGTAACTCTGTGAGATGAATTAACAGAACACAAACCAGTTTCTCAGAAAGCTTCCCTCCAGTTTTTAACGGAAGATATTTCCTTTTTCACCATAGGCCTCTATGGGCTTCCAAATATCACTTAGCAAATTCCACAAGAACAGTCTTAGCGAAAGGTTTCTTGAGGGAAAAGCTGCAACTCTGTGAGGTGAATTAACAGTACACGAAACAGTTTCTCAGAAAACTTCTATACAGTTTTTAACTGAAGATATTTCCTTTTTCACCATAGCCCTGTATGGGCTTCCAAATATCACTCTGCAAGTTCCACAAGAACAGTCTTAGGGAAAGGCTTCTTGAGGGGAAAGCTGTAACTGTGTGAGATGAATTAACAGAACACAAACCAGTTTCTCAGAAAGCTTCTTTCCAGTTTTTAGCGGAAGATATTTCCTTTTTCACCATAGTACTCTATGGGATTCCAAATATCACTTTGGAAATTCCACAAGAACAGTCTTAGCGAAAGTCTTCTGTAGGGGAAAGCTCTAACTCTGTGACATGAATTAACAGAGCACAAAGTAGTATCGAAGACAGATTCTTTTCAGTTTTTGTCTTAGGATATTTCTTTTTTCACCGTAGCCCTCTATGGGCTTCTAAGTATCCCTTTGCAATTTCCACAAAAACTGTCTTAAGGAAAGGCTTCTTGAGAGGAAAGGTGTAACTCTGTGAGATGAATTAAGAGAACACAAAGGAGTTTCTCAGAATGCCTCTTTCCAGTTTTTAACGGAAGTTATTTCCTTTTTCACCATAGCCCTCTATGGGCTTCCAAATATCACTTTGCAAATTCCACAATAACAGTCTTAGCGAAATTCTTATTTAGCGGAAAGCTGTAACTCTGTGAGATGAATTAACAGAACACAAAGCAGTTTCTTAGAAAGTTTCTATCCAGTTTTTAACGGAAGATATGTCCTTTTTCACCATAGCCCTCTATGGGCTTCCAAATATCACTTTGCAAATCCCGCAGGAACAGTCTTAGCCAAAGACTTCATGAGTAGAAAGCTGTAATTCTGTGAGATGAATTAGCAGAACACAAAGCAGTCTCTAAGAAAGCTTCTATCCACTTTTTAACGGAAGATATTTCCTTTTTCACCGTAGCCCTCTATTGGCTACTAAATATCATTTTCCAAAATCCACATGAACAGTCTTAGCGAAAGATTTCTTGAGGGGAAAGCTGTAACTCTGTGAGATGAATTAACAGAACACAAAGCAGTTTCTCAGAATGCTTCTTTCCAGTTTTTAACGGAAGATATTCCCTTTTTCACCAAAGCCCTCTAGGGGTTCTATTTATCACATTCCAAATTCCACATGAACAGTCTTAGCGAAAGGCTTCTTGAGGGGAAAGCTGTAACACTGTAACATGAATTAAGAGGACACAAAGCAGTTTCTCAGAAAGCTTCTTTTCAGTTTTTAGCCGAAGATATTTCCTTTTTCCCCATAGCGCTCTATGGGCTTCCAAATATCACTTTGTAAATTCCACAAGAACAGCCTTAGCGAACGGCTTCTTGAAGGGAAAGCTGTAACTCTGTTAGGTGAATCAACAGAACACAAAGCAGTTTCTCAGACAGCTTCTTTCCAGTTTTTAAAGGAAGATATTTCCTTTTTCACCCTAGCCCTCTAAGGGCTTCCAAATATCAGTTTGTAAATTCCACAAGAACAGTCTTACCGAAAGGCTTCTTGAGGGGAAAGCAGTAACGCTGTGAGATGAATTAACAGAACACAAAGCAGTTTCTCAGAAGTTTCTTTCCAGTTTTTAACTGAAGATATTTCCTTTTTCACCATAGCCCTCTAGGGGCTTCCAAATATCACTTTGCAAATTCAACAAGAACAGTCTTAGAGAAAGGCTTCTTGAGGGGAAAGTTCTAACTCTGTGAGATGGACTAACAGAACACAAAGCAGTTTCTCAGAAAGCTTCATTCCAGTTTTTAACTGGAGATATTTCATTTTTCACCATAGGCCTCTATGGGCTTCCAAATATCACCTTCCAAATTCAACAAGAACAGCCTTAGCGAAGGGCTTCTTGAAGGGAAAGCTGTAATTCTGTGAGATGAATTAACAGAACACAATGCAGTTTCTCAGAAAGCTTCTTTCCACTTTTCAATGGAAGATATTTCCTTTTTCACCATAGCCTTCTATGGGTTTCAAAATATCACTTTTCAAATTCCACAAGAAGAGTCTTAGCGAAAGGCTTCTTGAGGGGAAAGCTGTAACTCGGTGAGATGAATTAACAGAACACAAAGCAGTTTCTCAGAGAGCTTCTTTCCAGTTTTTAACTGAAGATATTTCCTTTCTCACCATAGCCCCCTATGGGCTTCCAAATATCACTTTCCAAACTCCACAAAAACAGCCGTAGCGAAAGGCTTGTTGAGGTAAAGCTGTAACTCTGTGAGATGAATTAACAGAACACAAAGCAGTTTCTCAGAAAGATTCTTTCCAGTTTTTAACGGAAGATATTTGCTTCTTCACCATAGCCCTCTAAAGGCTTCCAAATATCACTTTGCCAATTACACAGTAACAGACTTAGCGAAAGACTTCTTGAAGGGAAAGCTGTAACTCTCTGAGATGAATTAACAGAACAAAAAGTAGTTTCTCAGAAATCTTTTTTCCAGTTTTTATCGGAAGATATTTCCTTTTTCAACATAGCCCTCTATGGGCTTCCAAATATCACTTTGCAAAATCCACAAGAACTGTCTTAGCGAAAGGCTTCTTGAGGGGAAAGCTGTAACACTGTAACATGAATTAAGAGGACACAAAGCAGTTTCTCAGAAAGCTTCTTTTCAGTTTTTAGCTGAAGATATTTCCTTTTTCCCCATAGCGCTCTATGGGCTTCCAAATATCACTTTGTAAATTCCACAAGAACAGCCTTAGCGAATGGCTTCTTGAAGGGAAAGCTGTAACTCTGTTAGGTGAATCAACAGAACACAAAGCAGTTTCTCAGACAGCTTCTTTCCAGTTTTTAAAGGAAGATATTTCCTTTTTCACCCTAGCCCTCTAAGGGCTTCCAAATATCAGTTTGTAAATTCCACAAGAACAGTCTTACCGAAAGGCTTCTTGAGGGGAAAGCAGTAACGCTGTGAGATGAATTAACAGAACACAAAGCAGTTTCTCAGAAGTTTCTTTCCAGTTTTTAACTGAAGATATTTCCTTTTTCACCATAGCCCTCTAGGGGCTTCCAAATATCACTTTGCAAATTCAACAAGAACAGTCTTAGAGAAAGGCTTCTTGAGGGGAAAGTTCTAACTCTGTGAGATGGACTAACAGAACACAAAGCAGTTTCTCAGAAAGCTTCATTCCAGTTTTTAACTGGAGATATTTCATTTTTCACCATAGGCCTCTATGGGCTTCCAAATATCACCTTCCAAGTTCAACAAGAACAGCCTTAGAGAAGGGCTTCTTGAAGGGAAAGCTGTAATTCTGTGAGATGAATTAACAGAACACAATGCAGTTTCTCAGAAAGCTTCTTTCCAGTTTTTTACGGAAGATATTTCCTTTTTCACCTTTGCCCTCTAAAGTCTTCCAAATATCACTTTTCATATTCCACAAGAACAGTCTTAGCGAAAGACTTCTTGAGGGGAAAGCTGTAACTCTGAGATGAAATAACGGGACACAAAGCAATTTCTCAGAGAGCATCTTTCCTGTATTTAACGGAAGATATTTCCTTTTTCAGCATAGCCCTCTATGAGCTTCCAAATATCACTTTCCAAATTCCACAAGAACAGTCTTTGTGAAAGACTTCTTGAGGGTAATGCTGTAACTCTGTGAGATGAATTAACAGAACTCATAGCAGTTTCTTAGACAGCTTCTTTCCAGTTTTTAACGGAAGACATTTCCTTTTTCACCAAAGCCCTCTATGGGCTTACAAATATCACTTTGCAAATTCCACAAGAAAAGACTTAACGAAAGGCTTCTTGAGGGGAAAGCAGTAAATCTGTGAGATGAAATAACAGAACACAAAGCAGTTTCTCAGAAATCTTCTTTCCAGTTTTTAACTGAAGATATTTCCTTTTTCACCAGAGCCCTCTATGGACTTTCAAATATCACTTCGCACATTCCACAAGAACTGTCTAGCGAAAGGCTTCTGGAGGGGAAAGCTGTAACTCTGTGAGATGAATTAACAGAACACAAAGCAGTTTCTCAGAAAGCTTCCCTCCAGTTTCTAACGGAAGATATTTCCTTTTTCACCATAGGCCTCTATGGGCTTCCAAATATCACTTAGCAAATTCCACAAGAATAGTCTTAGCGAAAGGTTTCTTGAGGGAAAAGCTGCAACTCTGTGAGGTGAATTAACAGTACACGAAACAGTTTCTCAGAAAACTTCTATACAGTTTTTAACTGAAGATATTTCCTTTTTCACCATAGCCCTGTATGGGCTTCCAAATATCACTCTGCAAGTTCCACAAGAACAGTCTTAGGGAAAGGCTTCTTGAGGGGAAAGCTGTAACTGTGTGAGATGAATTAACAGAACACAAACCAGTTTCTCAGAAAGCTTCCCTCCAGTTTTTAACGGAAGATATTTCCTTTTTCACCATAGGCCTCTATGGGCTTCCAAATATCACTTAGCAAATTCCACAAGAACAGTCTTAGCGAAAGGTTTCTTGAGGGAAAAGCTGCAACTCTGTGAGGTGAATTAACAGTACACGAAACAGTTTCTCAGAAAACTTCTATACAGTTTTTAACTGAAGATATTTCCTTTTTCACCATAGCCCTGTATGGGCTTCCAAATATCACTCTGCAAGTTCCACAAGAACAGTCTTAGGGAAAGACTTCTTGAGGGGAAAGCTGTAACTGTGTGAGATGAATTAACAGAACACAAACCAGTTTCTCAGAAAGCTTCCCTCCAGTTTTTAACGGAAGATATTTCCTTTTTCACCATAGGCCTCTATGGGCTTCCAAATATCACTTAGCAAATTCCACAAGAACAGTCTTAGCGAAAGGTTTCTTGAGGGAAAAGCTGCAACTCTGTGAGGTGAATTAACAGTACACGAAACAGTTTCTCAGAAAACTTCTATACAGTTTTTAACTGAAGATATTTCCTTTTTCACCATAGCCCTGTATGGGCTTCCAAATATCACTCTGCAAGTTCCACAAGAACAGTCTTAGGGAAAGGCTTCTTGAGGGGAAAGCTGTAACTGTGTGAGATGAATTAACAGAACACAAACCAGTTTCTCAGAAAGCTTCTTTCCAGTTTTTAGCGGAAGATATTTCCTTTTTCACCATAGTACTCTATGGGATTCCAAATATCACTTTGGAAATTCCACAAGAACAGTCTTAGCGAAAGTCTTCTGTAGGGGAAAGCTCTAACTCTGTGACGTGAATTAACAGAGCACAAAGTAGTATCGAAGAGAGATTCTTTTCAGTTTTTGTCTTAGGATATTTCTTTTTTCACCGTAGCCCTCTATGGGCTTCTAAGTATCCCTTTGCAATTTCCACAAAAACTGTCTTAAGGAAAGGCTTCTTGAGAGGAAAGGTGTAACTCTGTGAGATGAATTAAGAGAACACAAAGGAGTTTCTCAGAATGCCTCTTTCCAGTTTTTAACGGAAGTTATTTCCTTTTTCACCATAGCCCTCTATGGGCTTCCAAATATCACTTTGCAAATTCCACAATAACAGTCTTAGCGAAATTCTTATTTAGCGGAAAGCTGTAACTCTGTGAGATGAATTAACAGAACACAAAGCAGTTTCTTAGAAAGTTTCTATCCAGTTTTTAACGGAAGATATGTCCTTTTTCACCATAGCCCTCTATGGGCTTCCAAATATCACTTTGCAAATCCCGCAGGAACAGTCTTAGCCAAAGACTTCATGAGTAGAAAGCTGTAATTCTGTGAGATGAATTAGCAGAACACAAAGCAGTCTCTAAGAAAGCTTCTATCCACTTTTTAACGGAAGATATTTCCTTTTTCACCGTAGCCCTCTATTGGCTACTAAATATCATTTTCCAAAATCCACATGAACAGTCTTAGCGAAAGATTTCTTGAGGGGAAAGCTGTAACTCTGTGAGATGAATTAACAGAACACAAAGCAGTTTCTCAGAATGCTTCTTTCCAGTTTTTAACGGAAGATATTCCCTTTTTCACCAAAGCCCTCTAGGGGTTCTATTTATCACATTCCAAATTCCACATGAACAGTCTTAGCGAAAGGCTTCTTGAGGGGAAAGCTGTAACACTGTAACATGAATTAAGAGGACACAAAGCAGTTTCTCAGAAAGCTTCTTTTCAGATTTTAGCTGAAGATATTTCCTTTTTCCCCATAGCGCTATATGGGCTTCCAAATATCACTTTGTAAATTCCACAAGTACAGCCTTAGCGAACGACTTCTTGAAGGGAAAGCTGTAACTCTGTTAGGTGAATCAACAGAACACAAAGCAGTTTCTCAGACAGCTTCTTTCCAGTTTTTAAAGGAAGATATTTCCTTTTTCACCCTAGCCCTCTAAGGGCTTCCAAATATCAGTTTGTAAATTCCACAAGAACAGTCTTACCGAAAGGCTTCTTGAGGGGAAAGCAGTAACGCTGTGAGATGAATTAACAGAACACAAAGCAGTTTCTCAGAAGTTTCTTTCCAGTTTTTAACTGAAGATATTTCCTTTTTCACCATAGCCCTCTAGGGGCTTCCAAATATCACTTTGCAAATTCAACAAGAACAGTCTTAGAGAAAGGCTTCTTGAGGGGAAAGTTCTAACTCTGTGAGATGGACTAACAGAACACAAAGCAGTTTCTCAGAAAGCTTCATTCCAGTTTTTAACTGGAGATATTTCATTTTTCACCATAGGCCTCTATGGGCTTCCAAATATCACCTTCCAAATTCAACAAGAACAGCCTTAGCGAAGGGCTTCTTGAAGGGAAAGCTGTAATTCTGTGAGATGAATTAACAGAACACAATGCAGTTTCTCAGAAAGCTTCTTTCCACTTTTCAATGGAAGATATTTCCTTTTTCACCATAGCCTTCTATGGGTTTCAAAATATCACTTTTCAAATTCCACAAGAAGAGTCTTAGCGAAAGGCTTCTTGAGGGGAAAGCTGTAACTCGGTGAGATGAATTAACAGAACACAAAGCAGTTTCTCAGAGAGCTTCTTTCCAGTTTTTAACTGAAGATATTTCCTTTCTCACCATAGCCCCCTATGGGCTTCCAAATATCACTTTCCAAACTCCACAAAAACAGCCGTAGCGAAAGGCTTGTTGAGGTAAAGCTGTAACTCTGTGAGATGAATTAACAGAACACAAAGCAGTTTCTCAGAAAGATTCTTTCCAGTTTTTAACGGAAGATATTTGCTTCTTCACCATAGCCCTCTAAAGGCTTCCAAATATCACTTTGCCAATTACACAGTAACAGACATAGCGAAAGACTTCTTGAAGGGAGAGCTGTAACTCTCTGAGATGAATTAACAGAACAAAAAGTAGTTTCTCAGAAATCTTTTTTCCAGTTTTTATCGGAAGATATTTCCTTTTTCAACATAGCCCTCTATGGGCTTCCAAATATCACTTTGCAAAATCCACAAGAACTGTCTTAGCGAAAGGCTTCTTGAGGGGAAAGCTGTAACACTGTAACATGAATTAAGAGGACACAAAGCAGTTTCTCAGAAAGCTTCTTTTCAGTTTTTAGCTGAAGATATTTCCTTTTTCCCCATAGCCCTCTATGGGCTTCCAAATGTCACTTTGTAAATTCCACAAGAACAGCCTTAGCGAACGGCTTCTTGAAGGGAAAGCTGTAACTCTGTTAGGTGAATCAACAGAACACAAAGCAGTTTCTCAGACAGCTTCTTTCCAGTTTTTAAAGGAAGATATTTCCTTTTTCACCCTAGCCCTCTAAGGGCTTCCAAATATCAGTTTGTAAATTCCACAAGAACAGTCTTACCGAAAGGCTTCTTGAGGGGAAAGCAGTAACGCTGTGAGATGAATTAACAGAACACAAAGCAGTTTCTCAGAAGTTTCTTTCCAGTTTTCAACTGAAGATATTTCCTTTTTCACCATAGCCCTCTAGGGGCTTCCAAATATCACTTTGCAAATTCAACAAGAACAGTCTTAGAGAAAGGCTTCTTGAGGGGAAAGTTCTAACTCTGTGAGATGGACTAACAGAACACAAAGCAGTTTCTCAGAAAGCTTCATTCCAGTTTTTAACTGGAGATATTTCATTTTTCACCATAGGCCTCTATGGGCTTCCAAATATCACCTTCCAAGTTCAACAAGAACAGCCTTAGCGAAGGGCTTCTTGAAGGGAAAGCTGTAATTCTGTGAGATGAATTAACAGAACACAATGCAGTTTCTCAGAAAGCTTCTTTCCAGTTTTTTACGGAAGATATTTCCTTTTTCACCTTTGCCCTCTAAAGTCTTCCAAATATCACTTTTCATATTCCACAAGAACAGTCTTAGCGAAAGACTTCTTGAGGGGAAAGCTGTAACTCTGAGATGAAATAACGGGACACAAAGCAATTTCTCAGAGAGCATCTTTCCTGTTTTTAACGGAAGATATTTCCTTTTTCAGCATAGCCCTCTATGAGCTTCCAAATATCACTTTCCAAATTCCACAAGAACAGTCTTTGTGAAAGACTTCTTGAGGGTAATGCTGTAACTCTGTGAGATGAATTAACAGAACTCATAGCAGTTTCTTAGACAGCTTCTTTCCAGTTTTTAACGGAAGATATTTCCTTTTTCACCAAAGCCCTCTATGGGCTTACAAATATCACTTTGCAAATTCCACAAGAAAAGACTTAACGAAAGGCTTCTTGAGGGGAAAGCAGTAAATCTGTGAGATGAATTAACAGTACACGAAACAGTTTCTCAGAAAACTTCTATACAGTTTTTAACTGAAGATATTTCCTTTTTCACCAGAGCCCTCTATGGACTTCCAAATATCACTTCGCACATTCCACAAGAACTGTCTAGCGAAAGGCTTCTGGAGGGGAAAGCTGTAACTGTGTGAGATGAATTAACAGAACACAAACCAGTTTCTCAGAAAGCTTCCCTCCAGTTTTTAACGGAAGATATTTCCTTTTTCACCATAGGCCTCTATGGGCTTCCAAATATCACTTAGCAAATTCCACAAGAACAGTCTTAGCGAAAGGTTTCTTGAGGGAAAAGCTGCAACTCTGTGAGGTGAATTAACAGTACACGAAACAGTTTCTCAGAAAACTTCTATACAGTTTTTAACTGAAGATATTTCCTTTTTCACCATAGCCCTGTATGGGCTTCCAAATATCACTCTGCAAGTTCCACAAGAACAGTCTTAGGGAAAGGCTTCTTGAGGGGAAAGCTGTAACTGTGTGAGATGAATTAACAGAACACAAACCAGTTTCTCAGAAAGCTTCCCTCCAGTTTTTAACGGAAGATATTTCCTTTTTCACCATAGGCCTCTATGGGCTTCCAAATATCACTTAGCAAATTCCACAAGAACAGTCTTAGCGAAAGGTTTCTTGAGGGAAAAGCTGCAACTCTGTGAGGTGAATTAACAGTACACGAAACAGTTTCTCAGAAAACTTCTATACAGTTTTTAACTGAAGATATTTCCTTTTTCACCATAGCCCTGTATGGGCTTCCAAATATCACTCTGCAAGTTCCACAAGAACAGTCTTAGGGAAAGGCTTCTTGAGGGGAAAGCTGTAACTGTGTGAGATGAATTAACAGAACACAAACCAGTTTCTCAGAAAGCTTCCCTCCAGTTTTTAACGGAAGATATTTCCTTTTTCACCATAGGCCTCTATGGGCTTCCAAATATCACTTAGCAAATTCCACAAGAACAGTCTTAGCGAAAGGTTTCTTGAGGGAAAAGCTGCAACTCTGTGAGGTGAATTAACAGTACACGAAACAGTTTCTCAGAAAACTTCTATACAGTTTTTAACTGAAGATATTTCCTTTTTCACCATAGCCCTGTATGGGCTTCCAAATATCACTCTGCAAGTTCCACAAGAACAGTCTTAGGGAAAGGCTTCTTGAGGGGAAAGCTGTAACTGTGTGAGATGAATTAACAGAACACAAACCAGTTTCTCAGAAAGCTTCTTTCCAGTTTTTAGCGGAAGATATTTCCTTTTTCACCATAGTACTCTATGGGATTCCAAATATCACTTTGGAAATTCCACAAGAACAGTCTTAGCGAAAGTCTTCTGTAGGGGAAAGCTCTAACTCTGTGACATGAATTAACAGAGCACAAAGTAGTATCGAAGAGAGATTCTTTTCAGTTTTTGTCTTAGGATATTTCTTTTTTCACCGTAGCCCTCTATGGGCTTCTAAGTATCCCTTTGCAATTTCCACAAAAACTGTCTTAAGGAAAGGCTTCTTGAGAGGAAAGGTGTAACTCTGTGAGATGAATTAAGAGAACACAAAGGAGTTTCTCAGAATGCCTCTTTCCAGTTTTTAACGGAAGTTATTTCCTTTTTCACCATAGCCCTCTATGGGCTTCCAAATATCACTTTGCAAATTCCACAATAACAGTCTTAGCGAAATTCTTATTTAGCGGAAAGCTGTAACTCTGTGAGATGAATTAACAGAACACAAAGCAGTTTCTTAGAAAGTTTCTATCCAGTTTTTAACGGAAGATATCTCCTTTTTCACCATAGCCCTCTATGGGCTTCCAAATATCACTTTGCAAATCCCGCAGGAACAGTCTTAGCCAAAGACTTCATGAGTAGAAAGCTGTAATTCTGTGAGATGAATTAGCAGAACACAAAGCAGTCTCTAAGAAAGCTTCTATCCACTTTTTAACGGAAGATATTTCCTTTTTCACCGTAGCCCTCTATTGGCTACTAAATATCATTTTCCAAAATCCACATGAACAGTCTTAGCGAAAGATTTCTTGAGGCGAAAGCTGTAACTCTGTGAGATGAATTAACAGAACACAAAGCAGTTTCTCAGAATGCTTCTTTCCAGTTTTTAACGGAAGATATTCCCTTTTTCACCAAAGCCCTCTAGGGGTTCTATTTATCACATTCCAAATTCCACATGAACAGTCTTAGCGAAAGGCTTCTTGAGGGGAAAGCTGTAACACTGTAACATGAATTAAGAGGACACAAAGCAGTTTCTCAGAAAGCTTCTTTTCAGATTTTAGCTGAAGATATTTCCTTTTTCCCCATAGCGCTATATGGGCTTCCAAATATCACTTTGTAAATTCCACAAGAACAGCCTTAGCGAACGGCTTCTTGAAGGGAAAGCTGTAACTCTGTTAGGTGAATCAACAGAACACAAAGCAGTTTCTCAGACAGCTTCTTTCCAGTTTTTAAAGGAAGATATTTCCTTTTTCACCCTAGCCCTCTAAGGGCTTCCAAATATCAGTTTGTAAATTCCACAAGAACAGTCTTACCGAAAGGCTTCTTGAGGGGAAAGCAGTAACGCTGTGAGATGAATTAACAGAACACAAAGCAGTTTCTCAGAAGTTTCTTTCCAGTTTTTAACTGAAGATATTTCCTTTTTCACCATAGCCCTCTAGGGGCTTCCAAATATCACTTTGCAAATTCAACAAGAACAGTCTTAGAGAAAGGCTTCTTGAGGGGAAAGTTCTAACTCTGTGAGATGGACTAACAGAACACAAAGCAGTTTCTCAGAAAGCTTCATTCCAGTTTTTAACTGGAGATATTTCATTTTTCACCATAGGCCTCTATGGGCTTCCAAATATCACCTTCCAAATTCAACAAGAACAGCCTTAGCGAAGGGCTTCTTGAAGGGAAAGCTGTAATTCTGTGAGATGAATTAACAGAACACAATGCAGTTTCTCAGAAAGCTTCTTTCCACTTTTCAATGGAAGATATTTCCTTTTTCACCATAGCCTTCTATGGGTTTCAAAATATCACTTTTCAAATTCCACAAGAAGAGTCTTAGCGAAAGGCTTCTTGAGGGGAAAGCTGTAACTCGGTGAGATGAATTAACAGAACACAAAGCAGTTTCTCAGAGAGCTTCTTTCCAGTTTTTAACTGAAGATATTTCCTTTCTCACCATAGCCCCCTATGGGCTTCCAAATATCACTTTCCAAACTCCACAAAAACAGCCGTAGCGAAAGGCTTGTTGAGGTAAAGCTGTAACTCTGTGAGATGAATTAACAGAACACAAAGCAGTTTCTCAGAAAGATTCTTTCCAGTTTTTAACGGAAGATATTTGCTTCTTCACCATAGCCCTCTAAAGGCTTCCAAATATCACTTTGCCAATTACACAGTAACAGACTTAGCGAAAGACTTCTTGAAGGGAAAGCTGTAACTCTCTGAGATGAATTAACAGAACAAAAAGTAGTTTCTCAGAAATCTTTTTTCCAGTTTTTATCGGAAGATATTTCCTTTTTCAACATAGCCCTCTATGGGCTTCCAAATATCACTTTGCAAAATCCACAAGAACTGTCTTAGCGAAAGGCTTCTTGAGGGGAAAGCTGTAACACTGTAACATGAATTAAGAGGACACAAAGCAGTTTCTCAGAAAGCTTCTTTTCAGTTTTTAGCTGAAGATATTTCCTTTTTCCCCATAGCGCTCTATGGGCTTCCAAATATCACTTTGTAAATTCCACAAGAACAGCCTTAGCGAACGGCTTCTTGAAGGGAAAGCTGTAACTCTGTTAGGTGAATCAACAGAACACAAAGCAGTTTCTCAGACAGCTTCTTTCCAGTTTTTAAAGGAAGATATTTCCTTTTTCACCCTAGCCCTCTAAGGGCTTCCAAATATCAGTTTGTAAATTCCACAAGAACAGTCTTACCGAAAGGCTTCTTGAGGGGAAAGCAGTAACGCTGTGAGATGAATTAACAGAACACAAAGCAGTTTCTCAGAAGTTTCTTTCCAGTTTTTAACTGAAGATATTTCCTTTTTCACCATAGCCCTCTAGGGGCTTCCAAATATCACTTTGCAAATTCAACAAGAACAGTCTTAGAGAAAGGCTTCTTGAGGGGAAAGTTCTAACTCTGTGAGATGGACTAACAGAACACAAAGCAGTTTCTCAGAAAGCTTCATTCCAGTTTTTAACTGGAGATATTTCATTTTTCACCATAGGCCTCTATGGGCTTCCAAATATCACCTTCCAAGTTCAACAAGAACAGCCTTAGCGAAGGGCTTCTTGAAGGGAAAGCTGTAATTCTGTGAGATGAATTAACAGAACACAATGCAGTTTCTCAGAAAGCTTCTTTCCAGTTTTTTACGGAAGATATTTCCTTTTTCACCTTTGCCCTCTAAAGTCTTCCAAATATCACTTTTCATATTCCACAAGAACAGTCTTAGCGAAAGACTTCTTGAGGGGAAAGCTGTAACTCTGAGATGAAATAACGGGACACAAAGCAATTTCTCAGAGAGCATCTTTCCTGTTTTTAACGGAAGATATTTCCTTTTTCAGCATAGCCCTCTATGAGCTTCCAGATATCACTTTCCAAATTCCACAAGAACAGTCTTTGTGAAAGACTTCTTGAGGGTAATGCTGTAACTCTGTGAGATGAATTAACAGAACTCATAGCAGTTTCTTAGACAGCTTCTTTCCAGTTTTTAACTGAAGATATTTCCTTTTTCACCAAAGCCCTCTATGGGCTTACAAATATCACTTTGCAAATTCCACAAGAAAAGACTTAACGAAAGGCTTCTTGAGGGGAAAGCAGTAAATCTGTGAGATGAAATAACAGAACACAAAGCAGTTTCTCAGAAATCTTCTTTCCAGTTTTTAACTGAAGATATTTCCTTTTTCACCAGAGCCCTCTATGGACTTTCAAATATCACTTCGCACATTCCACAAGAACTGTCTAGCGAAAGGCTTCTGGAGGGGAAAGCTGTAACTCTGTGAGATGAATTAACAGAACACAAAGCAGTTTCTCAGAAAGCTTCCCTCCAGTTTTTAACGGAAGATATTTCCTTTTTCACCATAGGCCTCTATGGGCTTCCAAATATCACTTAGCAAATTCCACAAGAACAGTCTTAGCGAAAGGTTTCTTGAGGGAAAAGCTGCAACTCTGTGAGGTGAATTAACAGTACACGAAACAGTTTCTCAGAAAACTTCTATACAGTTTTTAACTGAAGATATTTCCTTTTTCACCATAGCCCTGTATGGGCTTCCAAATATCACTCTGCAAGTTCCACAAGAACAGTCTTAGGGAAAGGCTTCTTGAGGGGAAAGCTGTAACTGTGTGAGATGAATTAACAGAACACAAACCAGTTTCTCAGAAAGCTTCCCTCCAGTTTTTAACGGAAGATATTTCCTTTTTCACCATAGGCCTCTATGGGCTTCCAAATATCACTTTGGAAATTCCACAAGAACAGTCTTAGCGAAAGGTTTCTTGAGGGAAAAGCTGCAACTCTGTGAGGTGAATTAACAGTACACGAAACAGTTTCTCAGAAAACTTCTATACAGTTTTTAACTGAAGATATTTCCTTTTTCACCATAGCCCTGTATGGGCTTCCAAATATCACTCTGCAAGTTCCACAAGAACAGTCTTAGGGAAAGGCTTCTTGAGGGGAAAGCTGTAACTGTGTGAGATGAATTAACAGAACACAAACCAGTTTCTCAGAAAGCTTCTTTCCAGTTTTTAGCGGAAGATATTTCCTTTTTCACCATAGTACTCTATGGGATTCCAAATATCACTTTGGAAATTCCACAAGAACAGTCTTAGCGAAAGTCTTCTGTAGGGGAAAGCTCTAACTCTGTGACATGAATTAACAGAGCACAAAGTAGTATCGAAGAGAGATTCTTTTCAGTTTTTGTCTTAGGATATTTCTTTTTTCACCGTAGCCCTCTATGGGCTTCTAAGTATCCCTTTGCAATTTCCACAAAAACTGTCTTAAGGAAAGGCTTCTTGAGAGGAAAGGTGTAACTCTGTGAGATGAATTAAGAGAACACAAAGGAGTTTCTCAGAATGCCTCTTTCCAGTTTTTAACGGAAGTTATTTCCTTTTTCACCATAGCCCTCTATGGGCTTCCAAATATCACTTTGCAAATTCCACAATAACAGTCTTAGCGAAATTCTTATTTAGCGGAAAGCTGTAACTCTGTGAGATGAATTAACAGAACACAAAGCAGTTTCTTAGAAAGTTTCTATCCAGTTTTTAACGGAAGATATGTCCTTTTTCACCATAGCCCTCTATGGGCTTCCAAATATCACTTTGCAAATCCCGCAGGAACAGTCTTAGCCAAAGACTTCATGAGTAGAAAGCTGTAATTCTGTGAGATGAATTAGCAGAACACAAAGCAGTCTCTAAGAAAGCTTCTATCCACTTTTTAACGGAAGATATTTCCTTTTTCACCGTAGCCCTCTATTGGCTACTAAATATCATTTTCCAAAATCCACATGAACAGTCTTAGCGAAAGATTTCTTGAGGGGAAAGCTGTAACTCTGTGAGATGAATTAACAGAACACAAAGCAGTTTCTCAGAATGCTTCTTTCCAGTTTTTAACGGAAGATATTCCCTTTTTCACCAAAGCCCTCTAGGGGTTCTATTTATCACATTCCAAATTCCACATGAACAGTCTTAGCGAAAGGCTTCTTGAGGGGAAAGCTGTAACACTGTAACATGAATTAAGAGGACACAAAGCAGTTTCTCAGAAAGCTTCTTTTCAGTTTTTAGCTGAAGATATTTCCTTTTTCCCCATAGCGCTCTATGGGCTTCCAAATATCACTTTGTAAATTCCACAAGAACAGCCTTAGCGAACGGCTTCTTGAAGGGAAAGCTGTAACTCTGTTAGGTGAATCAACAGAACACAAAGCAGTTTCTCAGACAGCTTCTTTCCAGTTTTTAAAGGAAGATATTTCCTTTTTCACCCTAGCCCTCTAAGGGCTTCCAAATATCAGTTTGTAAATTCCACAAGAACAGTCTTACCGAAAGGCTTCTTGAGGGGAAAGCAGTAACGCTGTGAGATGAATTAACAGAACACAAAGCAGTTTCTCAGAAGTTTCTTTCCAGTTTTTAACTGAAGATATTTCCTTTTTCACCATAGCCCTCTAGGGGCTTCCAAATATCACTTTGCAAATTCAACAAGAACAGTCTTAGAGAAAGGCTTCTTGAGGGGAAAGTTCTAACTCTGTGAGATGGACTAACAGAACACAAAGCAGTTTCTCAGAAAGCTTCATTCCAGTTTTTAACTGGAGATATTTCATTTTTCACCATAGGCCTCTATGGGCTTCCAAATATCACCTTCCAAATTCAACAAGAACAGCCTTAGCGAAGGGCTTCTTGAAGGGAAAGCTGTAATTCTGTGAGATGAATTAACAGAACACAATGCAGTTTCTCAGAAAGCTTCTTTTCACTTTTCAATGGAAGATATTTCCTTTTTCACCATAGCCTTCTATGGGTTTCAAAATATCACTTTTCAAATTCCACAAGAAGAGTCTTAGCGAAAGGCTTCTTGAGGGGAAAGCTGTAACTCGGTGAGATGAATTAACAGAACACAAAGCAGTTTCTCAGAGAGCTTCTTTCCAGTTTTTAACTGAAGATATTTCCTTTCTCACCATAGCCCCCTATGGGCTTCCAAATATCACTTTCCAAACTCCACAAAAACAGCCGTAGCGAAAGGCTTGTTGACGTAAAGCTGTAACTCTGTGAGATGAATTAACAGAACACAAAGCAGTTTCTCAGAAAGATTCTTTCCAGTTTTTAACGGAAGATATTTGCTTCTTCACCATAGCCCTCTAAAGGCTTCCAAATATCACTTTGCCAATTACACAGTAACAGACTTAGCGAAAGACTTCTTGAAGGGAAAGCTGTAACTCTCTGAGATGAATTAACAGAACAAAAAGTAGTTTCTCAGAAATCTTTTTTCCAGTTTTTATCGGAAGATATTTCCTTTTTCAACATAGCCCTCTATGGGCTTCCAAATATCACTTTGCAAAATCCACAAGAACTGTCTTAGCGAAAGGCTTCTTGAGGGGAAAGCTGTAACACTGTAACATGAATTACGAGGACACAAAGCAGTTTCTCAGAAAGCTTCTTTTCAGTTTTTAGCTGAAGATATTTCCTTTTTCCCCATAGCCCTCTATGGGCTTCCAAATATCACTTTGTAAATTCCACAAGAACAGCCTTAGCGAACGGCTTCTTGAAGGGAAAGCTGTAACTCTGTTAGGTGAATCAACAGAACACAAAGCAGTTTCTCAGAAGTTTCTTTCCAGTTTTTAACTGAAGTTATTTCCTTTTTCACCATAGCCCTCTAGGGGCTTCCAAATATCACTTTGCAAATTCAACAAGAACAGTCTTAGAGAAAGGCTTCTTGAGGGGAAAGTTCTAACTCTGTGAGATGGACTAACAGAACACAAAGCAGTTTCTCAGAAAGCTTCATTCCAGTTTTTAACTGGAGATATTTCATTTTTCACCATAGGCCTCTATGGGCTTCCAAATATCACCTTCCAAATTCAACAAGAACAGCCTTAGCGAAGGGCTTCTTGAAGGGAAAGCTGTAATTCTGTGAGATGAATTAACAGAACACAATGCAGTTTCTCAGAAAGCTTCTTTCCAGTTTTTTACGGAAGATATTTCCTTTTTCACCTTTGCCCTCTAAAGTCTTCCAAATATCACTTTTCATATTCCACAAGAACAGTCTTAGCGAAAGACTTCTTGAGGGGAAAGCTGTAACTCTGAGATGAAATAACGGGACACAAAGCAATTTCTCAGAGAGCATCTTTCCTGTTTTTAACGGAAGATATTTCCTTTTTCAGCATAGCCCTCTATGAGCTTCCAAATATCACTTTCCAAATTCCACAAGAACAGTCTTTGTGAAAGACTTCTTGAGGGTAATGCTGTAACTCTGTGAGATGAATTAACAGAACTCATAGCAGTTTCTTAGACAGCTTCTTTCCAGTTTTTAACTGAAGATATTTCCTTTTTCACCAAAGCCCTCTATGGGCTTACAAATATCACTTTGCAAATTCCACAAGAAAAGACTTAACGAAAGGCTTCTTGAGGGGAAAGCAGTAAATCTGTGAGATGAAATAACAGAACACAAAGCAGTTTCTCAGAAATCTTCTTTCCAGTTTTTAACTGAAGATATTTCCTTTTTCACCAGAGCCCTCTATGGACTTTCAAATATCACTTCGCACATTCCACAAGAACTGTCTAGCGAAAGGCTTCTGGAGGGGAAAGCTGTAACTCTGTGAGATGAATTAACAGAACACAAAGCAGTTTCTCAGAAAGCTTCCCTCCAGTTTTTAACGGAAGATATTTCCTTTTTCACCATAGGCCTTTATGGGCTTCCAAATATCACTTAGCAAATTCCACAAGAACAGTCTTAGCGAAAGGTTTCTTGAGGGAAAAGCTGCAACTCTGTGAGGTGAATTAACAGTACACGAAACAGTTTCTCAGAAAACTTCTATACAGTTTTTAACTGAAGATATTTCCTTTTTCACCATAGCCCTGTATGGGCTTCCAAATATCACTCTGCAAGTTCCACAAGAACAGTCTTAGGGAAAGGCTTCTTGAGGGGAAAGCTGTAACTGTGTGAGATGAATTAACAGAACACAAAGCAGTTTCTCAGAAAGCTTCCCTCCAGTTTTTAACGGAAGATATTTCCTTTTTCACCATAGTACTCTATGGGCTTCCAAATATCACTTAGCAAATTCCACAAGAACAGTCTTAGCGAAAGGTTTCTTGAGGGAAAAGCTGCAACTCTGTGAGGTGAATTAACAGTACACGAAACAGTTTCTCAGAAAACTTCTATACAGTTTTTAACTGAAGATATTTCCTTTTTCACCATAGCCCTGTATGGGCTTCCAAATATCACTCTGCAAGTTCCACAAGAACAGTCTTAGGGAAAGGCTTCTTGAGGGGAAAGCTGTAACTGTGTGAGATGAATTAACAGAACACAAACCAGTTTCTCAGAAAGCTTCTTTCCAGTTTTTAGCGGAAGATATTTCCTTTTTCACCATAGTACTCTATGGGATTCCAAATATCACTTTGGAAATTCCACAAGAACAGTCTTAGCGAAAGTCTTCTGTAGGGGAAAGCTCTAACTCTGTGACATGAATTAACAGAGCACAAAGTAGTATCGAAGACAGATTCTTTTCAGTTTTTGTCTTAGGATATTTCTTTTTTCACCGTAGCCCTCTATGGGCTTCTAAGTATCCCTTTGCAATTTCCACAAAAACTGTCTTAAGGAAAGGCTTCTTGAGAGGAAAGGTGTAACTCTGTGAGATGAATTAAGAGAACACAAAGGAGTTTCTCAGAATGCCTCTTTCCAGTTTTTAACGGAAGTTATTTCCTTTTTCACCATAGCCCTCTATGGGCTTCCAAATATCACTTTGCAAATTCCACAATAACAGTCTTAGCGAAATTCTTATTTAGCGGAAAGCTGTAACTCTGTGAGATGAATTAACAGAACACAAAGCAGTTTCTTAGAAAGTTTCTATCCAGTTTTTAACGGAAGATATGTCCTTTTTCACCATAGCCCTCTAGGGGCTTCCAAATATCACTTTGCAAATCCCGCAGGAACAGTCTTAGCCAAAGACTTCATGAGTAGAAAGCTGTAATTCTGTGAGATGAATTAGCAGAACACAAAGCAGTCACTAAGAAAGCTTCTATCCACTTTTTAACGGAAGATATTTCCTTTTTCACCGTAGCCCTCTATTGGCTACTAAATATCATTTTCCAAAATCCACATGAACAGTCTTAGCGAAAGATATCTTGAGGGGAAAGCTGTAACTCTGTGAGATGAATTAACAAAACACAAAGCAGTTTCTCAGAATGCTTCTTTCCAGTTTTTAACGGAAGATATTCCCTTTTTCACCAAAGCCCTCTAGGGGTCCTATTTATCACATTCCAAATTCCACATGAACAGTCTTAGCGAAAGGCTTCTTGAGGGGAAAGCTGTAACACTGTAACATGAATTAAGAGGACACAAAGCAGTTTCTCAGAAAGCTTCTTTTCAGTTTTTAGCTGAAGATATTTCCTTTTTCCCCATAGCGCTCTATGGGCTTCCAAATATCACTTTGTAAATTCCACAAGAACAGCCTTAGCGAACGGCTTCTTGAAGGGAAAGCTGTAACTCTGTTAGGTGAATCAACAGAACACAAAGCAGTTTCTCAGACAGCTTCTTTCCAGTTTTTAAAGGAAGATATTTCCTTTTTCACCCTAGCCCTCTAAGGGCTTCCAAATATCAGTTTGTAAATTCCACAAGAACAGTCTTACCGAAAGGCTTCTTGAGGGGAAAGCAGTAACGCTGTGAGATGAATTAACAGAACACAAAGCAGTTTCTCAGAAGTTTCTTTCCAGTTTTTAACTGAAGATATTTCCTTTTTCACCATAGCCCTCTAGGGGCTTCCAAATATCACTTTGCAAATTCAACAAGAACAGTCTTAGAGAAAGGCTTCTTGAGGGGAAAGTTCTAACTCTGTGAGATGGACTAACAGAACACAAAGCAGTTTCTCAGAAAGCTTCATTCCAGTTTTTAACTGGAGATATTTCATTTTTCACCATAGGCCTCTATGGGCTTCCAAATATCACCTTCCAAGTTCAACAAGAACAGCCTTAGCGAAGGGCTTCTTGAAGGGAAAGCTGTAATTCTGTGAGATGAATTAACAGAACACAATGCAGTTTCTCAGAAAGCTTCTTTCCAGTTTTTTACGGAAGATATTTCCTTTTTCACCTTTGCCCTCTAAAGTCTTCCAAATATCACTTTTCATATTCCACAAGAACAGTCTTAGCGAAAGACTTCTTGAGGGGAAAGCTGTAACTCTGAGATGAAATAACGGGACACAAAGCAATTTCTCAGAGAGCATCTTTCCTGTTTTTAACGGAAGATATTTCCTTTTTCAGCATAGCCCTCTATGAGCTTCCAGATATCACTTTCCAAATTCCACAAGAACAGTCTTTGTGAAAGACTTCTTGAGGGTAATGCTGTAACTCTGTGAGATGAATTAACAGAACTCATAGCAGTTTCTTAGACAGCTTCTTTCCAGTTTTTAACTGAAGATATTTCCTTTTTCACCAAAGCCCTCTATGGGCTTACAAATATCACTTTGCAAATTCCACAAGAAAAGACTTAACGAAAGGCTTCTTGAGGGGAAAGCAGTAAATCTGTGAGATGAAATAACAGAACACAAAGCAGTTTCTCAGAAATCTTCTTTCCAGTTTTTAACTGAAGATATTTCCTTTTTCACCAGAGCCCTCTATGGACTTTCAAATATCACTTCGCACATTCCACAAGAACTGTCTAGCGAAAGGCTTCTGGAGGGGAAAGCTGTAACTCTGTGAGATGAATTAACAGAACACAAAGCAGTTTCTCAGAAAGCTTCCCTCCAGTTTTTAACGGAAGATATTTCCTTTTTCACCATAGGCCTCTATGGGCTTCCAAATATCACTTAGCAAATTCCACAAGAACAGTCTTAGCGAAAGGTTTCTTGAGGGAAAAGCTGCAACTCTGTGAGGTGAATTAACAGTACACGAAACAGTTTCTCAGAAAACTTCTATACAGTTTTTAACTGAAGATATTTCCTTTTTCACCATAGCCCTGTATGGGCTTCCAAATATCACTCTGCAAGTTCCACAAGAACAGTCTTAGGGAAAGGCTTCTTGAGGGGAAAGCTGTAACTGTGTGAGATGAATTAACAGAACACAAACCAGTTTCTCAGAAAGCTTCTTTCCAGTCTTTAGCGGAAGATATTTCCTTTTTCACCATAGTACTCTATGGGATTCCAAATATCACTTTGGAAATTCCACAAGAACAGTCTTAGCGAAAGTCTTCTGTAGGGGAAAGCTCTAACTCTGTGACATGAATTAACAGAGCACAAAGTAGTATCGAAGACAGATTCTTTTCAGTTTTTGTCTTAGGATATTTCTTTTTTCACCGTAGCCTTCTATGGGCTTCTAAGTATCCCTTTGCAATTTCCACAAAAACTGTCTTAAGGAAAGGCTTCTTGAGAGGAAAGGTGTAACTCTGTGAGATGAATTAAGAGAACACAAAGGAGTTTCTCAGAATGCCTCTTTCCAGTTTTTAACGGAAGTTATTTCCTTTTTCACCATAGCCCTCTATGGGCTTCCAAATATCACTTTGCAAATTCCACAATAACAGTCTTAGCGAAATTCTTATTTAGCGGAAAGCTGTAACTCTGTGAGATGAATTAACAGAACACAAAGCTGTTTCTTGGAAAGTTTCTATCCAGTTTTTAACGGAAGATATGTCCTTTTTCACCATAGCCCTCTATGGGCTTCCAAATATCACTTTGCAAATCCCGCAGGAACAGTCTTAGCCAAAGACTTCATGAGTAGAAAGCTGTAATTCTGTGAGATGAATTAGCAGAACACAAAGCAGTCTCTAAGAAAGCTTCTATCCACTTTTTAACGGAAGATATTTCCTTTTTCACCGTAGCCCTCTATTGGCTACTAAATATCATTTTCCAAAATCCACATGAACAGTCTTAGCGAAAGATTTCTTGAGGGGAAAGCTGTAACTCTGTGAGATGAATTAACAGAACACAAAGCAGTTTCTCAGAATGCTTCTTTCCAGTTTTTAACGGAAGATATTCCCTTTTTCACCAAAGCCATCTAGGGGTTCTATTTATCACATTCCAAATTCCACATGAACAGTCTTAGCGAAAGGCTTCTTGAGGGGAAAGCTGTAACACTGTAACATGAATTAAGAGGACACAAAGCAGTTTCTCAGAAAGCTTCTTTTCAGTTTTTAGCTGAAGATATTTCCTTTTTCCCCATAGCGCTCTATGGGCTTCCAAATATCACTTTGTAAATTCCACAAGAACAGCCTTAGCGAACGGCTTCTTGAAGGGAAAGCTGTAACTCTGTTAGGTGAATCAACAGAACACAAAGCAGTTTCTCAGACAGCTTCTTTCCAGTTTTTAAAGGAAGATATTTCCTTTTTCACCCTAGCCCTCTAAGGGCTTCCAAATATCAGTTTGTAAATTCCACAAGAACAGTCTTACCGAAAGGCTTCTTGAGGGGAAAGCAGTAACGCTGTGAGATGAATTAACAGAACACAAAGCAGTTTCTCAGAAGTTTCTTTCCAGTTTTTAACTGAAGATATTTCCTTTTTCACCATAGCCCTCTAGGGGCTTCCAAATATCACTTTGCAAATTCAACAAGAACAGTCTTAGAGAAAGGCTTCTTGAGGGGAAAGTTCTAACTCTGTGAGATGGACTAACAGAACACAAAGCAGTTTCTCAGAAAGCTTCATTCCAGTTTTTAACTGGAGATATTTCATTTTTCACCATAGGCCTCTATGGGCTTCCAAATATCACCTTCCAAATTCAACAAGAACAGCCTTAGCGAAGGGCTTCTTGAAGGGAAAGCTGTAATTCTGTGAGATGAATTAACAGAACACAATGCAGTTTCTCAGAAAGCTTCTTTCCAGTTTTTTACGGACGATATTTCCTTTTTCACCTTTGCCCTCTAAAGTCTTCCAAATATCACTTTTCATATTCCACAAGAACAGTCTTAGCGAAAGACTTCTTGAGGGGAAGCTGTAACTCTGAGATGAAATAACGGGACACAAAGCAATTTCTCAGAGAGCATCTTTCCTGTTTTTAACGGAAGATATTTCCTTTTTCAGCATAGCCCTCTATGAGCTTCCAGATATCACTTTCCAAATTCCACAAGAACAGTCTTTGTGAAAGACTTCTTGAGGGTAATGCTGTAACTCTGTGAGATGAATTAACAGAACTCATAGCAGTTTCTTAGACAGCTTCTTTCCAGTTTTTAACTGAAGATATTTCCTTTTTCACCAAAGCCCTCTATGGGCTTACAAATATCACTTTGCAAATTCCACAAGAAAAGACTTAACGAAAGGCTTCTTGAGGGGAAAGCAGTAAATCTGTGAGATGAAATAACAGAACACAAAGCAGTTTCTCAGAAATCTTCCTTCCAGTTTTTAACTGAAGATATTTCCTTTTTCACCAGAGCCCTCTATGGACTTTCAAATATCACTTCGCACATTCCACAAGAACTGTCTAGCGAAAGGCTTCTGGAGGGGAAAGCTGTAACTCTGTGAGATGAATTAACAGAACACAAAGCAGTTTCTCAGAAAGCTTCCCTCCAGTTTTTAACGGAAGATATTTCCTTTTTCACCATAGGCCTCTATGGGCTTCCAAATATCACTTAGCAAATTCCACAAGAACAGTCTTAGCGAAAGGTTTCTTGAGGGAAAAGCTGCAACTCTGTGAGGTGAATTAACAGTACACGAAACAGTTTCTCAGAAAACTTCTATACAGTTTTTAACTGAAGATATTTCCTTTTTCACCATAGCCCTGTATGGGCTTCCAAATATCACTCTGCAAGTTCCACAAGAACAGTCTTAGGGAAAGGCTTCTTGAGGGGAAAGCTGTAACTGTGTGAGATGAATTAACAGAACACAAACCAGTTTCTCAGAAAGCTTCCCTCCAGTTTTTAATGGAAGATATTTCCTTTTTCACCATAGTACTCTAAATGCTTCCAAATATCACTTAGCAAATTCCACAAGAACAGTCTTAGCGAAAGGTTTCTTGAGGGAAAAGCTGCAACTCTGTGAGGTGAATTAACAGTACACGAAACAGTTTCTCAGAAAACTTCTATACAGTTTTTAACTGAAGATATTTCCTTTTTCACCATAGCCCTGTATGGGCTTCCAAATATCACTCTGCAAGTTCCACAAGAACAGTCTTAGGGAAAGGCTTCTTGAGGGGAAAGCTGTAACTGTGTGAGATGAATTAACAGAACACAAAACAGTTTCTCAGAAAGCTTCTTTCCAGTTTTTAGCGGAAGATATTTCCTTTTTCACCATAGTACTCTATGGGATTCCAAATATCACTTTGGAAATTCCACAACAACAGTCTTAGCGAAAGTCTTCTGTAGGGGAAAGCTCTAACTCTGTGACATGAATTAACAGAGCACAAAGTAGTATCGAAGACAGATTCTTTTCAGTTTTTGTCTTAGGATATTTCTTTTTTCACCGTAGCCCTCTATGGGCTTCTAAGTATCCCTTTGCAATTTCCACAAAAACTGTCTTAAGGAAAGGCTTCTTGAGAGGAAAGGTGTAACTCTGTGAGATGAATTAAGAGAACACAAAGGAGTTTCTCAGAATGCCTCTTTCCAGTTTTTAACGGAAGTTATTTCCTTTTTCACCATAGCCCTCTATGGGCTTCCAAATATCACTTTGCAAATTCCACAATAACAGTCTTAGCGAAATTCTTATTTAGCGGAAAGCTGTAACTCTGTGAGATGAATTAACAGAACACAAAGCAGTTTCTTAGAAAGTTTCTATCCAGTTTTTAACGGAAGATATGTCCTTTTTCACCATAGCCCTCTAGGGGCTTCCAAATATCACTTTGCAAATCCCGCAGGAACAGTCTTAGCCAAAGACTTCATGAGTAGAAAGCTGTAATTCTGTGAGATGAATTAGCAGAACACAAAGCAGTCTCTAAGAAAGCTTCTATCCACTTTTTAACGGAAGATATTTCCTTTTTCACCGTAGCCCTCTATTGGCTACTAAATATCATTTTCCAAAATCCACATGAACAGTCTTAGCGAAAGATTTCTTGAGGGGAAAGCTGTAACTCTGTGAGATGAATTAACAGAACACAAAGCAGTTTCTCAGAATGCTTCTTTCCAGTTTTTAACGGAAGATATTCCCTTTTTCACCAAAGCCCTCTAGGGGTTCTATTTATCACATTCCAAATTCCACATGAACAGTCTTAGCGAAAGGCTTCTTGAGGGGAAAGCTGTAACACTGTAACATGAATTAAGAGGACACAAAGCAGTTTCTCAGAAAGCTTCTTTTCAGTTTTTAGCTGAAGATATTTCCTTTTTCCCCATAGCGCTCTATGGGCTTCCAAATATCACTTTGTAAATTCCACAAGAACAGCCTTAGCGAACGGCTTCTTGAAGGGAAAGCTGTAACTCTGTTAGGTGAATCAACAGAACACAAAGCAGTTTCTCAGACAGCTTCTTTCCAGTTTTTAAAGGAAGATATTTCCTTTTTCACCCTAGCCCTCTAAGGGCTTCCAAATATCAGTTTGTAAATTCCACAAGAACAGTCTTACCGAAAGGCTTCTTGAGGGGAAAGCAGTAACGCTGTGAGATGAATTAACAGAACACAAAGCAGTTTCTCAGAAGTTTCTTTCCAGTTTTTAACTGAAGATATTTCCTTTTTCACCATAGCCCTCTAGGGGCTTCCAAATATCACTTTGCAAATTCAACAAGAACAGTCTTAGAGAAAGGCTTCTTGAGGGGAAAGTTCTAACTCTGTGAGATGGACTAACAGAACACAAAGCAGTTTCTCAGAAAGCTTCATTCCAGTTTTTAACTGGAGATATTTCATTTTTCACCATAGGCCTCTATGGGCTTCCAAATATCACCTTCCAAATTCAACAAGAACAGCCTTAGCGAAGGGCTTCTTGAAGGGAAAGCTGTAATTCTGTGAGATGAATTAACAGAACACAATGCAGTTTCTCAGAAAGCTTCTTTCCACTTTTCAATGGAAGATATTTCCTTTTTCACCATAGCCTTCTATGGGTTTCAAAATATCACTTTTCAAATTCCACAAGAAGAGTCTTAGCGAAAGGCTTCTTGAGGGGAAAGCTGTAACTCGGTGAGATGAATTAACAGAACACAAAGCAGTTTCTCAGAGAGCTTCTTTCCAGTTTTTAACTGAAGATATTTCCTTTCTCACCATAGCCCCCTATGGGCTTCCAAATATCACTTTCCAAACTCCACAAAAACAGCCGTAGCGAAAGGCTTGTTGAGGTAAAGCTGTAACTCTGTGAGATGAATTAACAGAACACAAAGCAGTTTCTCAGAAAGATTCTTTCCAGTTTTTAACGGAAGATATTTGCTTCTTCACCATAGCCCTCTAAAGGCTTCCAAATATCACTTTGCCAATTACACAGTAACAGACTTAGCGAAAGACTTCTTGAAGGGAAAGCTGTAACTCTCTGAGATGAATTAACAGAACAAAAAGTAGTTTCTCAGAAATCTTTTTTCCAGTTTTTATCGGAAGATATTTCCTTTTTCAACATAGCCCTCTATGGGCTTCCAAATATCACTTTGCAAAATCCACAAGAACTGTCTTAGCGAAAGGCTTCTTGAGGGGAAAGCTGTAACACTGTAACATGAATTACGAGGACACAAAGCAGTTTCTCAGAAAGCTTCTTTTCAGTTTTTAGCTGAAGATATTTCCTTTTTCCCCATAGCCCTCTATGGGCTTCCAAATATCACTTTGTAAATTCCACAAGAACAGCCTTAGCGAACGGCTTCTTGAAGGGAAAGCTGTAACTCTGTTAGGTGAATCAACAGAACACAAAGCAGTTTCTCAGACAGCTTCTTTCCAGTTTTTAAAGGAAGATATTTCCTTTTTCACCCTAGCCCTCTAAGGGCTTCCAAATATCAGTTTGTAAATTCCACAAGAACAGTCTTACCGAAAGGCTTCTTGAGGGGAAAGCAGTAACGCTGTGAGATGAATTAACAGAACACAAAGCAGTTTCTCAGAAGTTTCTTTCCAGTTTTTAACTGAAGATATTTCCTTTTTCACCATAGCCCTCTAGGGGCTTCCAAATATCACTTTGCAAATTCAACAAGAACAGTCTTAGAGAAAGGCTTCTTGAGGGGAAAGTTCTAACTCTGTGAGATGGACTAACAGAACACAAAGCAGTTTCTCAGAAAGCTTCATTCCAGTTTTTAACTGGAGATATTTCATTTTTCACCATAGGCCTCTATGGGCTTCCAAATATCACCTTCCAAATTCAACAAGAACAGCCTTAGCGAAGGGCTTCTTGAAGGGAAAGCTGTAATTCTGTGAGATGAATTAACAGAACACAATGCAGTTTCTCAGAAAGCTTCTTTCCACTTTTCAATGGAAGATATTTCCTTTTTCACCATAGCCTTCTATGGGTTTCAAAATATCACTTTTCAAATTCCACAAGAAGAGTCTTAGCGAAAGGCTTCTTGAGGGGAAAGCTGTAACTCGGTGAGATGAATTAACAGAACACAAAGCAGTTTCTCAGAGAGCTTCTTTCCAGTTTTTAACTGAAGATATTTCCTTTCTCACCATAACCCCCTATGGGCTTCCAAATATCACTTTCCAAACTCCACAAAAACAGCCGTAGCGAAAGGCTTGTTGAGGTAAAGCTGTAACTCTGTGAGATGAATTAACAGAACACAAAGCAGTTTCTCAGAAAGATTCTTTCCAGTTTTTAACGGAAGATATTTGCTTCTTCACCATAGCCCTCTAAAGGCTTCCAAATATCACTTGGCCAATTACACAGTAACAGACTTAGCGAAAGACTTCTTGAAGGGAAAGCTGTAACTCTCTGAGATGAATTAACAGAACAAAAAGTAGTTTCTCAGAAATCTTTTTTCCAGTTTTTATCGGAAGATATTTCCTTTTTCAACATAGCCCTCTATGGGCTTCCAAATATCACTTTGCAAAATCCACAAGAACTGTCTTAGCGAAAGGCTTCTTGAGGGGAAAGCTGTAACACTGTAACATGAATTAAGAGGACACAAAGCAATTTCTCAGAAAGCTTCTTTTCAGTTTTTAGCTGAAGATATTTCCTTTTTCCCCATAGCCCTCTATGGGCTTCCAAATATCACTTTGTAAATTCCACAAGAACAGCCTTAGCGAACGGCTTCTTGAAGGGAAAGCTGTAACTCTGTTAGGTGAATCAACAGAACACAAAGCAGTTTCTCAGACAGCTTCTTTCCAGTTTTTAAAGGAAGATATTTCCTTTTTCACCCTAGCCCTCTAAGGGCTTCCAAATATCAGTTTGTAAATTCCACAAGAACAGTCTTACCGAAAGGCTTCTTGAGGGGAAAGCAGTAACGCTGTGAGATGAATTAACAGAACACAAAGCAGTTTCTCAGAAGTTTCTTTCCAGTTTTTAACTGAAGATATTTCCTTTTTCACCATAGCCCTCTAGGGGCTTCCAAATATCACTTTGCAAATTCAACAAGAACAGTCTTAGAGAAAGGCTTCTTGAGGGGAAAGTTCTAACTCTGTGAGATGGACTAACAGAACACAAAGCAGTTTCTCAGAAAGCTTCATTCCAGTTTTTAACTGGAGATATTTCATTTTTCACCATAGGCCTCTATGGGCTTCCAAATATCACCTTCCAAATTCAACAAGAACAGCCTTAGCGAAGGGCTTCTTGAAGGGAAAGCTGTAATTCTGTGAGATGAATTAACAGAACACAATGCAGTTTCTCAGAAAGCTTCTTTCCACTTTTCAATGGAAGATATTTCCTTTTTCACCATAGCCTTCTATGGGTTTCAAAATATCACTTTTCAAATTCCACAAGAAGAGTCTTAGCGAAAGGCTTCTTGAGGGGAAAGCTGTAACTCGGTGAGATGAATTAACAGAACACAAAGCAGTTTCTCAGAGAGCTTCTTTCCAGTTTTTAACTGAAGATATTTCCTTTCTCACCATAGCCCCCTATGGGCTTCCAAATATCACTTTCCAAACTCCACAAAAACAGCCGTAGCCAAAGGCTTGTTGACGTAAAGCTGTAACTCTGTGAGATGAATTAACAGAACACAAAGCAGTTTCTCAGAAAGATTCTTTCCAGTTTTTAACGGAAGATATTTGCTTCTTCACCATAGCCCTCTAAAGGCTTCCAAATATCACTTTGCCAATTACACAGTAACAGACTTAGCGAAAGACTTCTTGAAGGGAAAGCTGTAACTCTCTGAGATGAATTAACAGAACAAAAAGTAGTTTCTCAGAAATCTTTTTTCCAGTTTTTATCGGAAGATATTTCCTTTTTCAACATAGCCCTCTATGGGCTTCCAAATATCACTTTGCAAAATCCACAAGAACTGTCTTAGCGAAAGGCTTCTTGAGGGGAAAGCTGTAACACTGTAACATGAATTACGAGGACACAAAGCAGTTTCTCAGAAAGCTTCTTTTCAGTTTTTAGCTGAAGATATTTCCTTTTTCCCCATAGCGCTCTATGGGCTTCCAAATATCACTTTGTAAATTCCACAAGAACAGCCTTAGCGAACGGCTTCTTGAAGGGAAAGCTGTAACTCTGTTAGGTGAATCAACAGAACACAAAGCAGTTTCTCAGACAGCTTCTTTCCAGTTTTTAAAGGAAGATATTTCCTTTTTCACCCTAGCCCTCTAAGGGCTTCCAAATATCAGTTTGTAAATTCCACAAGAACAGTCTTACCGAAAGGCTTCTTGAGGGGAAAGCAGTAACGCTGTGAGATGAATTAACAGAACACAAAGCAGTTTCTCAGAAGTTTCTTTCCAGTTTTTAACTGAAGATATTTCCTTTTTCACCATAGCCCTCTAGGGGCTTCCAAATATCACTTTGCAAATTCAACAAGAACAGTCTTAGAGAAAGGCTTCTTGAGGGGAAAGTTCTAACTCTGTGAGATGGACTAACAGAACACAAAGCAGTTTCTCAGAAAGCTTCATTCCAGTTTTTAACTGGAGATATTTCATTTTTCACCATAGGCCTCTATGGGCTTCCAAATATCACCTTCCAAATTCAACAAGAACAGCCTTAGCGAAGGGCTTCTTGAAGGGAAAGCTGTAATTCTGTGAGATGAATTAACAGAACACAATGCAGTTTCTCAGAAAGCTTCTTTCCACTTTTCAATGGAAGATATTTCCTTTTTCACCATAGCCTTCTATGGGTTTCAAAATATCACTTTTCAAATTCCACAAGAAGAGTCTTAGCGAAAGGCTTCTTGAGGGGAAAGCTGTAACTCGGTGAGATGAATTAACAGAACACAAAGCAGTTTCTCAGAGAGCTTCTTTCCAGTTTTTAACTGAAGATATTTCCTTTCTCACCATAGCCCCCTATGGGCTTCCAAATATCACTTTCCAAACTCCACAAAAACAGCCGTAGCCAAAGGCTTGTTGACGTAAAGCTGTAACTCTGTGAGATGAATTAACAGAACACAAAGCAGTTTCTCAGAAAGATTCTTTCCAGTTTTTAACGGAAGATATTTGCTTCTTCACCATAGCCCTCTAAAGGCTTCCAAATATCACTTTGCCAATTACACAGTAACAGACTTAGCGAAAGACTTCTTGAAGGGAAAGCTGTAACTCTCTGAGATGAATTAACAGAACAAAAAGTAGTTTCTCAGAAATCTTTTTTCCAGTTTTTATCGGAAGATATTTCCTTTTTCAACATAGCCCTCTATGGGCTTCCAAATATCACTTTGCAAAATCCACAAGAACTGTCTTAGCGAAAGGCTTCTTGAGGGGAAAGCTGTAACACTGTAACATGAATTAAGAGGACACAAAGCAATTTCTCAGAAAGCTTCTTTTCAGTTTTTAGCTGAAGATATTTCCTTTTTCCCCATAGCCCTCTATGGGCTTCCAAATATCACTTTGTAAATTCCACAAGAACAGCCTTAGCGAACGGCTTCTTGAAGGGAAAGCTGTAACTCTGTTAGGTGAATCAACAGAACACAAAGCAGTTTCTCAGACAGCTTCTTTCCAGTTTTTAAAGGAAGATATTTCCTTTTTCACCCTAGCCCTCTAAGGGCTTCCAAATATCAGTTTGTAAATTCCACAAGAACAGTCTTACCGAAAGGCTTCTTGAGGGGAAAGCAGTAACGCTGTGAGATGAATTAACAGAACACAAAGCAGTTTCTCAGAAGTTTCTTTCCAGTTTTTAACTGAAGATATTTCCTTTTTCACCATAGCCCTCTAGGGGCTTCCAAATATCACTTTGCAAATTCAACAAGAACAGTCTTAGAGAAAGGCTTCTTGAGGGGAAAGTTCTAACTCTGTGAGATGGACTAACAGAACACAAAGCAGTTTCTCAGAAAGCTTCATTCCAGTTTTTAACTGGAGATATTTCATTTTTCACCATAGGCCTCTATGGGCTTCCAAATATCACCTTCCAAATTCAACAAGAACAGCCTTAGCGAAGGGCTTCTTGAAGGGAAAGCTGTAATTCTGTGAGATGAATTAACAGAACACAATGCAGTTTCTCAGAAAGCTTCTTTCCACTTTTCAATGGAAGATATTTCCTTTTTCACCATAGCCTTCTATGGGTTTCAAAATATCACTTTTCAAATTCCACAAGAAGAGTCTTAGCGAAAGGCTTCTTGAGGGGAAAGCTGTAACTCGGTGAGATGAATTAACAGAACACAAAGCAGTTTCTCAGAGAGCTTCTTTCCAGTTTTTAACTGAAGATATTTCCTTTCTCACCATAGCCCCCTATGGGCTTCCAAATATCACTTTCCAAACTCCACAAAAACAGCCGTAGCCAAAGGCTTGTTGACGTAAAGCTGTAACTCTGTGAGATGAATTAACAGAACACAAAGCAGTTTCTCAGAAAGATTCTTTCCAGTTTTTAACGGAAGATATTTGCTTCTTCACCATAGCCCTCTAAAGGCTTCCAAATATCACTTTGCCAATTACACAGTAACAGACTTAGCGAAAGACTTCTTGAAGGGAAAGCTGTAACTCTCTGAGATGAATTAACAGAACAAAAAGTAGTTTCTCAGAAATCTTTTTTCCAGTTTTTATCGGAAGATATTTCCTTTTTCAACATAGCCCTCTATGGGCTTCCAAATATCACTTTGCAAAATCCACAAGAACTGTCTTAGCGAAAGGCTTCTTGAGGGGAAAGCTGTAACACTGTAACATGAATTACGAGGACACAAAGCAGTTTCTCAGAAAGCTTCTTTTCAGTTTTTAGCTGAAGATATTTCCTTTTTCCCCATAGCGCTCTATGGGCTTCCAAATATCACTTTGTAAATTCCACAAGAACAGCCTTAGCGAACGGCTTCTTGAAGGGAAAGCTGTAACTCTGTTAGGTGAATCAACAGAACACAAAGCAGTTTCTCAGACAGCTTCTTTCCAGTTTTTAAAGGAAGATATTTCCTTTTTCACCCTAGCCCTCTAAGGGCTTCCAAATATCAGTTTGTAAATTCCACAAGAACAGTCTTACCGAAAGGCTTCTTGAGGGGAAAGCAGTAACGCTGTGAGATGAATTAACAGAACACAAAGCAGTTTCTCAGAAGTTTCTTTCCAGTTTTTAACTGAAGATATTTCCTTTTTCACCATAGCCCTCTAGGGGCTTCCAAATATCACTTTGCAAATTCAACAAGAACAGTCTTAGAGAAAGGCTTCTTGAGGGGAAAGTTCTAACTCTGTGAGATGGACTAACAGAACACAAAGCAGTTTCTCAGAAAGCTTCATTCCAGTTTTTAACTGGAGATATTTCATTTTTCACCATAGGCCTCTATGGGCTTCCAAATATCACCTTCCAAATTCAACAAGAACAGCCTTAGCGAAGGGCTTCTTGAAGGGAAAGCTGTAATTCTGTGAGATGAATTAACAGAACACAATGCAGTTTCTCAGAAAGCTTCTTTCCAGTTTTTTACGGAAGATATTTCCTTTTTCACCTTTGCCCTCTAAAGTCTTCCAAATATCACTTTTCATATTCCACAAGAACAGTCTTAGCGAAAGACTTCTTGAGGAGAAAGCTGTAACTCTGAGATGAAATAACGGGACACAAAGCAATTTCTCAGAGAGCATCTTTCCTGTTTTTAACGGAAGATATTTCCTTTTTCAGCATAGCCCTCTATGAGCTTCCAAATATCACTTTCCAAATTCCACAAGAACAGTCTCTGTGAAAGACTTCTTGAGGGTAATGCTGTAACTCTGTGAGATGAATTAACAGAACTCATAGCAGTTTCTTAGACAGCTTCTTTCCAGTTTTTAACGGAAGATATTTCCTTTTTCACCAAAGCCCTCTATGGGCTTACAAATATCACTTTGCAAATTCCACAAGAAAAGACTTAACGAAAGGCTTCTTGAGGGGAAAGCAGTAAATCTGTGAGATGAAATAACAGAACACAAAGCAGTTTCTCAGAAATCTTCTTTCCAGTTTTTAACTGAAGATATTTCCTTTTTCACCAGAGCCCTCTATGGACTTTCAAATATCACTTCGCACATTCCACAAGAACTGTCTAGCGAAAGGCTTCTGGAGGGGAAAGCTGTAACTCTGTGAGATGAATTAACAGAACACAAAGCAGTTTCTCAGAAAGCTTCCCTCCAGTTTTTAACGGAAGATATTTCCTTTTTCACCATAGGCCTCTATGGGCTTCCAAATATCACTTAGCAAATTCCACAAGAACAGTCTTAGCGAAAGGTTTCTTGAGGGAAAAGCTGCAACTCTGTGAGGTGAATTAACAGTACACGAAACAGTTTCTCAGAAAACTTCTATACAGTTTTTAACTGAAGATATTTCCTTTTTCACCATAGCCCTGTATGGGCTTCCAAATATCACTCTGCAAGTTCCACAAGAACAGTCTTAGGGAAAGGCTTCTTGAGGGGAAAGCTGTAACTGTGTGAGATGAATTAACAGAACACAAACCAGTTTCTCAGAAAGCTTCCCTCCAGTTTTTAACGGAAGATATTTCCTTTTTCACCATAGGCCTCTATGGGCTTCCAAATATCACTTTGGAAATTCCACAAGAACAGTCTTAGCGAAAGGTTTCTTGAGGGAAAAGCTGCAACTCTGTGAGGTGAATTAACAGTACACGAAACAGTTTCTCAGAAAACTTCTATACAGTTTTTAACTGAAGATATTTCCTTTTTCACCATAGCCCTGTATGGGTTTCCAAATATCACTCTGCAAGTTCCACAAGAACAGTCTTAGGGAAAGGCTTCTTGAGGGGAAAGCTGTAACTGTGTGAGATGAATTAACAGAACACAAACCAGTTTCTCAGAAAGCTTCTTTCCAGTTTTTAGCGGAAGATATTTCCTTTTTCACCATAGTACTCTATGGGATTCCAAATATCACTTTGGAAATTCCACAAGAACAGTCTTAGCGAAAGTCTTCTGTAGGGGAAAGCTCTAACTCTGTGACATGAATTAACAGAGCACAAAGTAGTATCGAAGACAGATTCTTTTCAGTTTTTGTCTTAGGATATTTCTTTTTTCACCGTAGCCCTCTATGGGCTTCTAAGTATCCCTTTGCAATTTCCACAAAAACTGTCTTAAGGAAAGGCTTCTTGAGAGGAAAGGTGTAACTCTGTGAGATGAATTAAGAGAACACAAAGGAGTTTCTCAGAATGCCTCTTTCCAGTTTTTAACGGAAGTTATTTCCTTTTTCACCATAGCCCTCTATGGGCTTCCAAATATCACTTTGCAAATTCCACAATAACAGTCTTAGCGAAATTCTTATTTAGCGGAAAGCTGTAACTCTGTGAGATGAATTAACAGAACACAAAGCAGTTTCTTAGAAAGTTTCTATCCAGTTTTTAACGGAAGATATGTCCTTTTTCACCATAGCCCTCTATGGGCTTCCAAATATCACTTTGCAAATCCCGCAGGAACAGTCTTAGCCAAAGACTTCATGAGTAGAAAGCTGTAATTCTGTGAGATGAATTAGCAGAACACAAAGCAGTCTCTAAGAAAGCTTCTATCCACTTTTTAACGGAAGATATTTCCTTTTTCACCGTAGCCCTCTATTGGCTACTAAATATCATTTTCCAAAATCCACATGAACAGTCTTAGCGAAAGATTTCTTGAGGGGAAAGCTGTAACTCTGTGAGATGAATTAACAGAACACAAAGCAGTTTCTCAGAATGCTTCTTTCCAGTTTTTAACGGAAGATATT
This sequence comes from Chlorocebus sabaeus, assembly GCF_047675955.1. NCBI lineage: Eukaryota > Metazoa > Chordata > Mammalia > Primates > Cercopithecidae > Chlorocebus > Chlorocebus sabaeus. The sequence continues at coordinate 839,772 of NW_027327837.1, forward strand.
CCCTTTTTCACCAAAGCCCTCTAGGGGTTCTATTTATCACATTCCAAATTCCACATGAACAGTCTTAGCGAAAGGCTTCTTGAGGGGAAAGCTGTAACACTGTAACATGAATTAAGAGGACACAAAGCAGTTTCTCAGAAAGCTTCTTTTCAGTTTTTAGCTGAAGATATTTCCTTTTTCCCCATAGCGCTCTATGGGCTTCCAAATATCACTTTGTAAATTCCACAAGAACAGCCTTAGCGAACGGCTTCTTGAAGGGAAAGCTGTAACTCTGTTAGGTGAATCAACAGAACACAAAGCAGTTTCTCAGACAGCTTCTTTCCAGTTTTTAAAGGAAGATATTTCCTTTTTCACCCTAGCCCTCTAAGGGCTTCCAAATATCAGTTTGTAAATTCCACAAGAACAGTCTTACCGAAAGGCTTCTTGAGGGGAAAGCAGTAACGCTGTGAGATGAATTAACAGAACACAAAGCAGTTTCTCAGAAGTTTCTTTCCAGTTTTTAACTGAAGATATTTCCTTTTTCACCATAGCCCTCTAGGGGCTTCCAAATATCACTTTGCAAATTCAACAAGAACAGTCTTAGAGAAAGGCTTCTTGAGGGGAAAGTTCTAACTCTGTGAGATGGACTAACAGAACACAAAGCAGTTTCTCAGAAAGCTTCATTCCAGTTTTTAACTGGAGATATTTCATTTTTCACCATAGGCCTCTATGGGCTTCCAAATATCACCTTCCAAATTCAACAAGAACAGCCTTAGCGAAGGGCTTCTTGAAGGGAAAGCTGTAATTCTGTGAGATGAATTAACAGAACACAATGCAGTTTCTCAGAAAGCTTCTTTCCACTTTTCAATGGAAGATATTTCCTTTTTCACCATAGCCTTCTATGGGTTTCAAAATATCACTTTTCAAATTCCACAAGAAGAGTCTTAGCGAAAGGCTTCTTGAGGGGAAAGCTGTAACTCGGTGAGATGAATTAACAGAACACAAAGCAGTTTCTCAGAGAGCTTCTTTCCAGTTTTTAACTGAAAATATTTCCTTTCTCACCATAGCCCCCTATGGGCTTCCAAATATCACTTTCCAAACTCCACAAAAACAGCCGTAGCGAAAGGCTTGTTGAGGTAAAGCTGTAACTCTGTGAGATGAATTAACAGAACACAAAGCAGTTTCTCAGAAAGATTCTTTCCAGTTTTTAACGGAAGATATTTGCTTCTTCACCATAGCCCTCTAAAGGCTTCCAAATATCACTTTGCCAATTACACAGTAACAGACTTAGCGAAAGACTTCTTGAAGGGAAAGCTGTAACTCTCTGAGATGAATTAACAGAACAAAAAGTAGTTTCTCAGAAATCTTTTTTCCAGTTTTTATCGGAAGATATTTCCTTTTTCAACATAGCCCTCTATGGGCTTCCAAATATCACTTTGCAAAATCCACAAGAACTGTCTTAGCGAAAGGCTTCTTGAGGGGAAAGCTGTAACACTGTAACATGAATTAAGAGGACACAAAGCAGTTTCTCAGAAAGCTTCTTTTCAGTTTTTAGCTGAAGATATTTCCTTTTTCCCCATAGCGCTCTATGGGCTTCCAAATATCACTTTGTAAATTCCACAAGAACAGCCTTAGCGAACGGCTTCTTGAAGGGAAAGCTGTAACTCTGTTAGGTGAATCAACGGAACACAAAGCAGTTTCTCAGACAGCTTCTTTCCAGTTTTTAAAGGAAGATATTTCCTTTTTCACCCTAGCCCTCTAAGGGCTTCCAAATATCAGTTTGTAAATTCCACAAGAACAGTCTTACCGAAAGGCTTCTTGAGGGGAAAGCAGTAACGCTGTGAGATGAATTAACAGAACACAAAGCAGTTTCTCAGAAGTTTCTTTCCAGTTTTTAACTGAAGATATTTCCTTTTTCACCATAGCCCTCTAGGGGCTTCCAAATATCACTTTGCAAATTCAACAAGAACAGTCTTAGAGAAAGGCTTCTTGAGGGGAAAGTTCTAACTCTGTGAGATGGACTAACAGAACACAAAGCAGTTTCTCAGAAAGCTTCATTCCAGTTTTTAACTGGAGATATTTCATTTTTCACCATAGGCCTCTATGGGCTTCCAAATATCACCTTCCAAGTTCAACAAGAACAGCCTTAGCGAAGGGCTTCTTGAAGGGAAAGCTGTAATTCTGTGAGATGAATTAACAGAACACAATGCAGTTTCTCAGAAAGCTTCTTTCCAGTTTTTTACGGAAGATATTTCCTTTTTCACCTTTGCCCTCTAAAGTCTTCCAAATATCACTTTTCATATTCCACAAGAACAGTCTTAGCAAAAGACTTCTTGAGGGGAAAGCTGTAACTCTGAGATGAAATAACGGGACACAAAGCAATTTCTCAGAGAGCATCTTTCCTGTTTTTAACGGAAGATATTTCCTTTTTCAGCATAGCCCTCTATGAGCTTCCAAATATCACTTTCCAAATTCCACAAGAACAGTCTTTGTGAAAGACTTCTTGAGGGTAATGCTGTAACTCTGTGAGATGAATTAACAGAACTCATAGCAGTTTCTTAGACAGCTTCTTTCCAGTTTTTAACGGAAGATATTTCCTTTTTCACCAAAGCCCTCTATGGGCTTACAAATATCACTTTGCAAATTCCACAAGAAAAGACTTAACGAAAGGCTTCTTGAGGGGAAAGCAGTAAATCTGTGAGATGAAATAACAGAACACAAAGCAGTTTCTCAGAAATCTTCTTTCCAGTTTTTAACTGAAGATATTTCCTTTTTCACCAGAGCCCTCTATGGACTTTCAAATATCACTTCGCACATTCCACAAGAACTGTCTAGCGAAAGGCTTCTGGAGGGGAAAGCTGTAACTCTGTGAGATGAATTAACAGAACACAAAGCAGTTTCTCAGAAAGCTTCCCTCCAGTTTTTAACGGAAGATATTTCCTTTTTCACCATAGGCCTCTATGGGCTTCCAAATATCACTTAGCAAATTCCACAAGAACAGTCTTAGCGAAAGGTTTCTTGAGGGAAAAGCTGCAACTCTGTGAGGTGAATTAACAGTACACGAAACAGTTTCTCAGAAAACTTCTATACAGTTTTTAACTGAAGATATTTCCTTTTTCACCATAGCCCTGTATGGGCTTCCAAATATCACTCTGCAAGTTCCACAAGAACAGTCTTAGGGAAAGGCTTCTTGAGGGGAAAGCTGTAACTGTGTGAGATGAATTAACAGAACACAAACCAGTTTCTCAGAAAGCTTCCCTCCAGTTTTTAATGGAAGATATTTCCTTTTTCACCATAGTACTCTAAATGCTTCCAAATATCACTTAGCAAATTCCACAAGAACAGTCTTAGCGAAAGGTTTCTTGAGGGAAAAGCTGCAACTCTGTGAGGTGAATTAACAGTACACGAAACAGTTTCTCAGAAAACTTCTATACAGTTTTTAACTGAAGATATTTCCTTTTTCACCATAGCCCTGTATGGGCTTCCAAATATCACTCTGCAAGTTCCACAAGAACAGTCTTAGGGAAAGGCTTCTTGAGGGGAAAGCTGTAACTGTGTGAGATGAATTAACAGAACACAAAACAGTTTCTCAGAAAGCTTCTTTCCAGTTTTTAGCGGAAGATATTTCCTTTTTCACCATAGTACTCTATGGGATTCCAAATATCACTTTGGAAATTCCACAACAACAGTCTTAGCGAAAGTCTTCTGTAGGGGAAAGCTCTAACTCTGTGACATGAATTAACAGAGCACAAAGTAGTATCGAAGACAGATTCTTTTCAGTTTTTGTCTTAGGATATTTCTTTTTTCACCGTAGCCCTCTATGGGCTTCTAAGTATCCCTTTGCAATTTCCACAAAAACTGTCTTAAGGAAAGGCTTCTTGAGAGGAAAGGTGTAACTCTGTGAGATGAATTAAGAGAACACAAAGGAGTTTCTCAGAATGCCTCTTTCCAGTTTTTAACGGAAGTTATTTCCTTTTTCACCATAGCCCTCTATGGGCTTCCAAATATCACTTTGCAAATTCCACAATAACAGTCTTAGCGAAATTCTTATTTAGCGGAAAGCTGTAACTCTGTGAGATGAATTAACAGAACACAAAGCAGTTTCTTAGAAAGTTTCTATCCAGTTTTTAACGGAAGATATGTCCTTTTTCACCATAGCCCTCTAGGGGCTTCCAAATATCACTTTGCAAATCCCGCAGGAACAGTCTTAGCCAAAGACTTCATGAGTAGAAAGCTGTAATTCTGTGAGATGAATTAGCAGAACACAAAGCAGTCTCTAAGAAAGCTTCTATCCACTTTTTAACGGAAGATATTTCCTTTTTCACCGTAGCCCTCTATTGGCTACTAAATATCATTTTCCAAAATCCACATGAACAGTCTTAGCGAAAGATTTCTTGAGGGGAAAGCTGTAACTCTGTGAGATGAATTAACAGAACACAAAGCAGTTTCTCAGAATGCTTCTTTCCAGTTTTTAACGGAAGATATTCCCTTTTTCACCAAAGCCCTCTAGGGGTTCTATTTATCACATTCCAAATTCCACATGAACAGTCTTAGCGAAAGGCTTCTTGAGGGGAAAGCTGTAACACTGTAACATGAATTAAGAGGACACAAAGCAGTTTCTCAGAAAGCTTCTTTTCAGTTTTTAGCTGAAGATATTTCCTTTTTCCCCATAGCGCTCTATGGGCTTCCAAATATCACTTTGTAAATTCCACAAGAACAGCCTTAGCGAACGGCTTCTTGAAGGGAAAGCTGTAACTCTGTTAGGTGAATCAACAGAACACAAAGCAGTTTCTCAGACAGCTTCTTTCCAGTTTTTAAAGGAAGATATTTCCTTTTTCACCCTAGCCCTCTAAGGGCTTCCAAATATCAGTTTGTAAATTCCACAAGAACAGTCTTACCGAAAGGCTTCTTGAGGGGAAAGCAGTAACGCTGTGAGATGAATTAACAGAACACAAAGCAGTTTCTCAGAAGTTTCTTTCCAGTTTTTAACTGAAGATATTTCCTTTTTCACCATAGCCCTCTAGGGGCTTCCAAATATCACTTTGCAAATTCAACAAGAACAGTCTTAGAGAAAGGCTTCTTGAGGGGAAAGTTCTAACTCTGTGAGATGGACTAACAGAACACAAAGCAGTTTCTCAGAAAGCTTCATTCCAGTTTTTAACTGGAGATATTTCATTTTTCACCATAGGCCTCTATGGGCTTCCAAATATCACCTTCCAAATTCAACAAGAACAGCCTTAGCGAAGGGCTTCTTGAAGGGAAAGCTGTAATTCTGTGAGATGAATTAACAGAACACAATGCAGTTTCTCAGAAAGCTTCTTTCCACTTTTCAATGGAAGATATTTCCTTTTTCACCATAGCCTTCTATGGGTTTCAAAATATCACTTTTCAAATTCCACAAGAAGAGTCTTAGCGAAAGGCTTCTTGAGGGGAAAGCTGTAACTCGGTGAGATGAATTAACAGAACACAAAGCAGTTTCTCAGAGAGCTTCTTTCCAGTTTTTAACTGAAGATATTTCCTTTCTCACCATAGCCCCCTATGGGCTTCCAAATATCACTTTCCAAACTCCACAAAAACAGCCGTAGCGAAAGGCTTGTTGAGGTAAAGCTGTAACTCTGTGAGATGAATTAACAGAACACAAAGCAGTTTCTCAGAAAGATTCTTTCCAGTTTTTAACGGAAGATATTTGCTTCTTCACCATAGCCCTCTAAAGGCTTCCAAATATCACTTTGCCAATTACACAGTAACAGACTTAGCGAAAGACTTCTTGAAGGGAAAGCTGTAACTCTCTGAGATGAATTAACAGAACAAAAAGTAGTTTCTCAGAAATCTTTTTTCCAGTTTTTATCGGAAGATATTTCCTTTTTCAACATAGCCCTCTATGGGCTTCCAAATATCACTTTGCAAAATCCACAAGAACTGTCTTAGCGAAAGGCTTCTTGAGGGGAAAGCTGTAACACTGTAACATGAATTACGAGGACACAAAGCAGTTTCTCAGAAAGCTTCTTTTCAGTTTTTAGCTGAAGATATTTCCTTTTTCCCCATAGCCCTCTATGGGCTTCCAAATATCACTTTGTAAATTCCACAAGAACAGCCTTAGCGAACGGCTTCTTGAAGGGAAAGCTGTAACTCTGTTAGGTGAATCAACAGAACACAAAGCAGTTTCTCAGACAGCTTCTTTCCAGTTTTTAAAGGAAGATATTTCCTTTTTCACCCTAGCCCTCTAAGGGCTTCCAAATATCAGTTTGTAAATTCCACAAGAACAGTCTTACCGAAAGGCTTCTTGAGGGGAAAGCAGTAACGCTGTGAGATGAATTAACAGAACACAAAGCAGTTTCTCAGAAGTTTCTTTCCAGTTTTTAACTGAAGATATTTCCTTTTTCACCATAGCCCTCTAGGGGCTTCCAAATATCACTTTGCAAATTCAACAAGAACAGTCTTAGAGAAAGGCTTCTTGAGGGGAAAGTTCTAACTCTGTGAGATGGACTAACAGAACACAAAGCAGTTTCTCAGAAAGCTTCATTCCAGTTTTTAACTGGAGATATTTCATTTTTCACCATAGGCCTCTATGGGCTTCCAAATATCACCTTCCAAATTCAACAAGAACAGCCTTAGCGAAGGGCTTCTTGAAGGGAAAGCTGTAATTCTGTGAGATGAATTAACAGAACACAATGCAGTTTCTCAGAAAGCTTCTTTCCACTTTTCAATGGAAGATATTTCCTTTTTCACCATAGCCTTCTATGGGTTTCAAAATATCACTTTTCAAATTCCACAAGAAGAGTCTTAGCGAAAGGCTTCTTGAGGGGAAAGCTGTAACTCGGTGAGATGAATTAACAGAACACAAAGCAGTTTCTCAGAGAGCTTCTTTCCAGTTTTTAACTGAAGATATTTCCTTTCTCACCATAACCCCCTATGGGCTTCCAAATATCACTTTCCAAACTCCACAAAAACAGCCGTAGCGAAAGGCTTGTTGAGGTAAAGCTGTAACTCTGTGAGATGAATTAACAGAACACAAAGCAGTTTCTCAGAAAGATTCTTTCCAGTTTTTAACGGAAGATATTTGCTTCTTCACCATAGCCCTCTAAAGGCTTCCAAATATCACTTGGCCAATTACACAGTAACAGACTTAGCGAAAGACTTCTTGAAGGGAAAGCTGTAACTCTCTGAGATGAATTAACAGAACAAAAAGTAGTTTCTCAGAAATCTTTTTTCCAGTTTTTATCGGAAGATATTTCCTTTTTCAACATAGCCCTCTATGGGCTTCCAAATATCACTTTGCAAAATCCACAAGAACTGTCTTAGCGAAAGGCTTCTTGAGGGGAAAGCTGTAACACTGTAACATGAATTAAGAGGACACAAAGCAATTTCTCAGAAAGCTTCTTTTCAGTTTTTAGCTGAAGATATTTCCTTTTTCCCCATAGCCCTCTATGGGCTTCCAAATATCACTTTGTAAATTCCACAAGAACAGCCTTAGCGAACGGCTTCTTGAAGGGAAAGCTGTAACTCTGTTAGGTGAATCAACAGAACACAAAGCAGTTTCTCAGACAGCTTCTTTCCAGTTTTTAAAGGAAGATATTTCCTTTTTCACCCTAGCCCTCTAAGGGCTTCCAAATATCAGTTTGTAAATTCCACAAGAACAGTCTTACCGAAAGGCTTCTTGAGGGGAAAGCAGTAACGCTGTGAGATGAATTAACAGAACACAAAGCAGTTTCTCAGAAGTTTCTTTCCAGTTTTTAACTGAAGATATTTCCTTTTTCACCATAGCCCTCTAGGGGCTTCCAAATATCACTTTGCAAATTCAACAAGAACAGTCTTAGAGAAAGGCTTCTTGAGGGGAAAGTTCTAACTCTGTGAGATGGACTAACAGAACACAAAGCAGTTTCTCAGAAAGCTTCATTCCAGTTTTTAACTGGAGATATTTCATTTTTCACCATAGGCCTCTATGGGCTTCCAAATATCACCTTCCAAATTCAACAAGAACAGCCTTAGCGAAGGGCTTCTTGAAGGGAAAGCTGTAATTCTGTGAGATGAATTAACAGAACACAATGCAGTTTCTCAGAAAGCTTCTTTCCACTTTTCAATGGAAGATATTTCCTTTTTCACCATAGCCTTCTATGGGTTTCAAAATATCACTTTTCAAATTCCACAAGAAGAGTCTTAGCGAAAGGCTTCTTGAGGGGAAAGCTGTAACTCGGTGAGATGAATTAACAGAACACAAAGCAGTTTCTCAGAGAGCTTCTTTCCAGTTTTTAACTGAAGATATTTCCTTTCTCACCATAGCCCCCTATGGGCTTCCAAATATCACTTTCCAAACTCCACAAAAACAGCCGTAGCCAAAGGCTTGTTGACGTAAAGCTGTAACTCTGTGAGATGAATTAACAGAACACAAAGCAGTTTCTCAGAAAGATTCTTTCCAGTTTTTAACGGAAGATATTTGCTTCTTCACCATAGCCCTCTAAAGGCTTCCAAATATCACTTTGCCAATTACACAGTAACAGACTTAGCGAAAGACTTCTTGAAGGGAAAGCTGTAACTCTCTGAGATGAATTAACAGAACAAAAAGTAGTTTCTCAGAAATCTTTTTTCCAGTTTTTATCGGAAGATATTTCCTTTTTCAACATAGCCCTCTATGGGCTTCCAAATATCACTTTGCAAAATCCACAAGAACTGTCTTAGCGAAAGGCTTCTTGAGGGGAAAGCTGTAACACTGTAACATGAATTACGAGGACACAAAGCAGTTTCTCAGAAAGCTTCTTTTCAGTTTTTAGCTGAAGATATTTCCTTTTTCCCCATAGCGCTCTATGGGCTTCCAAATATCACTTTGTAAATTCCACAAGAACAGCCTTAGCGAACGGCTTCTTGAAGGGAAAGCTGTAACTCTGTTAGGTGAATCAACAGAACACAAAGCAGTTTCTCAGACAGCTTCTTTCCAGTTTTTAAAGGAAGATATTTCCTTTTTCACCCTAGCCCTCTAAGGGCTTCCAAATATCAGTTTGTAAATTCCACAAGAACAGTCTTACCGAAAGGCTTCTTGAGGGGAAAGCAGTAACGCTGTGAGATGAATTAACAGAACACAAAGCAGTTTCTCAGAAGTTTCTTTCCAGTTTTTAACTGAAGATATTTCCTTTTTCACCATAGCCCTCTAGGGGCTTCCAAATATCACTTTGCAAATTCAACAAGAACAGTCTTAGAGAAAGGCTTCTTGAGGGGAAAGTTCTAACTCTGTGAGATGGACTAACAGAACACAAAGCAGTTTCTCAGAAAGCTTCATTCCAGTTTTTAACTGGAGATATTTCATTTTTCACCATAGGCCTCTATGGGCTTCCAAATATCACCTTCCAAATTCAACAAGAACAGCCTTAGCGAAGGGCTTCTTGAAGGGAAAGCTGTAATTCTGTGAGATGAATTAACAGAACACAATGCAGTTTCTCAGAAAGCTTCTTTCCACTTTTCAATGGAAGATATTTCCTTTTTCACCATAGCCTTCTATGGGTTTCAAAATATCACTTTTCAAATTCCACAAGAAGAGTCTTAGCGAAAGGCTTCTTGAGGGGAAAGCTGTAACTCGGTGAGATGAATTAACAGAACACAAAGCAGTTTCTCAGAGAGCTTCTTTCCAGTTTTTAACTGAAGATATTTCCTTTCTCACCATAGCCCCCTATGGGCTTCCAAATATCACTTTCCAAACTCCACAAAAACAGCCGTAGCCAAAGGCTTGTTGACGTAAAGCTGTAACTCTGTGAGATGAATTAACAGAACACAAAGCAGTTTCTCAGAAAGATTCTTTCCAGTTTTTAACGGAAGATATTTGCTTCTTCACCATAGCCCTCTAAAGGCTTCCAAATATCACTTTGCCAATTACACAGTAACAGACTTAGCGAAAGACTTCTTGAAGGGAAAGCTGTAACTCTCTGAGATGAATTAACAGAACAAAAAGTAGTTTCTCAGAAATCTTTTTTCCAGTTTTTATCGGAAGATATTTCCTTTTTCAACATAGCCCTCTATGGGCTTCCAAATATCACTTTGCAAAATCCACAAGAACTGTCTTAGCGAAAGGCTTCTTGAGGGGAAAGCTGTAACACTGTAACATGAATTAAGAGGACACAAAGCAATTTCTCAGAAAGCTTCTTTTCAGTTTTTAGCTGAAGATATTTCCTTTTTCCCCATAGCCCTCTATGGGCTTCCAAATATCACTTTGTAAATTCCACAAGAACAGCCTTAGCGAACGGCTTCTTGAAGGGAAAGCTGTAACTCTGTTAGGTGAATCAACAGAACACAAAGCAGTTTCTCAGACAGCTTCTTTCCAGTTTTTAAAGGAAGATATTTCCTTTTTCACCCTAGCCCTCTAAGGGCTTCCAAATATCAGTTTGTAAATTCCACAAGAACAGTCTTACCGAAAGGCTTCTTGAGGGGAAAGCAGTAACGCTGTGAGATGAATTAACAGAACACAAAGCAGTTTCTCAGAAGTTTCTTTCCAGTTTTTAACTGAAGATATTTCCTTTTTCACCATAGCCCTCTAGGGGCTTCCAAATATCACTTTGCAAATTCAACAAGAACAGTCTTAGAGAAAGGCTTCTTGAGGGGAAAGTTCTAACTCTGTGAGATGGACTAACAGAACACAAAGCAGTTTCTCAGAAAGCTTCATTCCAGTTTTTAACTGGAGATATTTCATTTTTCACCATAGGCCTCTATGGGCTTCCAAATATCACCTTCCAAATTCAACAAGAACAGCCTTAGCGAAGGGCTTCTTGAAGGGAAAGCTGTAATTCTGTGAGATGAATTAACAGAACACAATGCAGTTTCTCAGAAAGCTTCTTTCCACTTTTCAATGGAAGATATTTCCTTTTTCACCATAGCCTTCTATGGGTTTCAAAATATCACTTTTCAAATTCCACAAGAAGAGTCTTAGCGAAAGGCTTCTTGAGGGGAAAGCTGTAACTCGGTGAGATGAATTAACAGAACACAAAGCAGTTTCTCAGAGAGCTTCTTTCCAGTTTTTAACTGAAGATATTTCCTTTCTCACCATAGCCCCCTATGGGCTTCCAAATATCACTTTCCAAACTCCACAAAAACAGCCGTAGCCAAAGGCTTGTTGACGTAAAGCTGTAACTCTGTGAGATGAATTAACAGAACACAAAGCAGTTTCTCAGAAAGATTCTTTCCAGTTTTTAACGGAAGATATTTGCTTCTTCACCATAGCCCTCTAAAGGCTTCCAAATATCACTTTGCCAATTACACAGTAACAGACTTAGCGAAAGACTTCTTGAAGGGAAAGCTGTAACTCTCTGAGATGAATTAACAGAACAAAAAGTAGTTTCTCAGAAATCTTTTTTCCAGTTTTTATCGGAAGATATTTCCTTTTTCAACATAGCCCTCTATGGGCTTCCAAATATCACTTTGCAAAATCCACAAGAACTGTCTTAGCGAAAGGCTTCTTGAGGGGAAAGCTGTAACACTGTAACATGAATTACGAGGACACAAAGCAGTTTCTCAGAAAGCTTCTTTTCAGTTTTTAGCTGAAGATATTTCCTTTTTCCCCATAGCGCTCTATGGGCTTCCAAATATCACTTTGTAAATTCCACAAGAACAGCCTTAGCGAACGGCTTCTTGAAGGGAAAGCTGTAACTCTGTTAGGTGAATCAACAGAACACAAAGCAGTTTCTCAGACAGCTTCTTTCCAGTTTTTAAAGGAAGATATTTCCTTTTTCACCCTAGCCCTCTAAGGGCTTCCAAATATCAGTTTGTAAATTCCACAAGAACAGTCTTACCGAAAGGCTTCTTGAGGGGAAAGCAGTAACGCTGTGAGATGAATTAACAGAACACAAAGCAGTTTCTCAGAAGTTTCTTTCCAGTTTTTAACTGAAGATATTTCCTTTTTCACCATAGCCCTCTAGGGGCTTCCAAATATCACTTTGCAAATTCAACAAGAACAGTCTTAGAGAAAGGCTTCTTGAGGGGAAAGTTCTAACTCTGTGAGATGGACTAACAGAACACAAAGCAGTTTCTCAGAAAGCTTCATTCCAGTTTTTAACTGGAGATATTTCATTTTTCACCATAGGCCTCTATGGGCTTCCAAATATCACCTTCCAAATTCAACAAGAACAGCCTTAGCGAAGGGCTTCTTGAAGGGAAAGCTGTAATTCTGTGAGATGAATTAACAGAACACAATGCAGTTTCTCAGAAAGCTTCTTTCCAGTTTTTTACGGAAGATATTTCCTTTTTCACCTTTGCCCTCTAAAGTCTTCCAAATATCACTTTTCATATTCCACAAGAACAGTCTTAGCGAAAGACTTCTTGAGGAGAAAGCTGTAACTCTGAGATGAAATAACGGGACACAAAGCAATTTCTCAGAGAGCATCTTTCCTGTTTTTAACGGAAGATATTTCCTTTTTCAGCATAGCCCTCTATGAGCTTCCAAATATCACTTTCCAAATTCCACAAGAACAGTCTCTGTGAAAGACTTCTTGAGGGTAATGCTGTAACTCTGTGAGATGAATTAACAGAACTCATAGCAGTTTCTTAGACAGCTTCTTTCCAGTTTTTAACGGAAGATATTTCCTTTTTCACCAAAGCCCTCTATGGGCTTACAAATATCACTTTGCAAATTCCACAAGAAAAGACTTAACGAAAGGCTTCTTGAGGGGAAAGCAGTAAATCTGTGAGATGAAATAACAGAACACAAAGCAGTTTCTCAGAAATCTTCTTTCCAGTTTTTAACTGAAGATATTTCCTTTTTCACCAGAGCCCTCTATGGACTTTCAAATATCACTTCGCACATTCCACAAGAACTGTCTAGCGAAAGGCTTCTGGAGGGGAAAGCTGTAACTCTGTGAGATGAATTAACAGAACACAAAGCAGTTTCTCAGAAAGCTTCCCTCCAGTTTTTAACGGAAGATATTTCCTTTTTCACCATAGGCCTCTATGGGCTTCCAAATATCACTTAGCAAATTCCACAAGAACAGTCTTAGCGAAAGGTTTCTTGAGGGAAAAGCTGCAACTCTGTGAGGTGAATTAACAGTACACGAAACAGTTTCTCAGAAAACTTCTATACAGTTTTTAACTGAAGATATTTCCTTTTTCACCATAGCCCTGTATGGGCTTCCAAATATCACTCTGCAAGTTCCACAAGAACAGTCTTAGGGAAAGGCTTCTTGAGGGGAAAGCTGTAACTGTGTGAGATGAATTAACAGAACACAAACCAGTTTCTCAGAAAGCTTCCCTCCAGTTTTTAACGGAAGATATTTCCTTTTTCACCATAGGCCTCTATGGGCTTCCAAATATCACTTTGGAAATTCCACAAGAACAGTCTTAGCGAAAGGTTTCTTGAGGGAAAAGCTGCAACTCTGTGAGGTGAATTAACAGTACACGAAACAGTTTCTCAGAAAACTTCTATACAGTTTTTAACTGAAGATATTTCCTTTTTCACCATAGCCCTGTATGGGTTTCCAAATATCACTCTGCAAGTTCCACAAGAACAGTCTTAGGGAAAGGCTTCTTGAGGGGAAAGCTGTAACTGTGTGAGATGAATTAACAGAACACAAACCAGTTTCTCAGAAAGCTTCTTTCCAGTTTTTAGCGGAAGATATTTCCTTTTTCACCATAGTACTCTATGGGATTCCAAATATCACTTTGGAAATTCCACAAGAACAGTCTTAGCGAAAGTCTTCTGTAGGGGAAAGCTCTAACTCTGTGACATGAATTAACAGAGCACAAAGTAGTATCGAAGACAGATTCTTTTCAGTTTTTGTCTTAGGATATTTCTTTTTTCACCGTAGCCCTCTATGGGCTTCTAAGTATCCCTTTGCAATTTCCACAAAAACTGTCTTAAGGAAAGGCTTCTTGAGAGGAAAGGTGTAACTCTGTGAGATGAATTAAGAGAACACAAAGGAGTTTCTCAGAATGCCTCTTTCCAGTTTTTAACGGAAGTTATTTCCTTTTTCACCATAGCCCTCTATGGGCTTCCAAATATCACTTTGCAAATTCCACAATAACAGTCTTAGCGAAATTCTTATTTAGCGGAAAGCTGTAACTCTGTGAGATGAATTAACAGAACACAAAGCAGTTTCTTAGAAAGTTTCTATCCAGTTTTTAACGGAAGATATGTCCTTTTTCACCATAGCCCTCTATGGGCTTCCAAATATCACTTTGCAAATCCCGCAGGAACAGTCTTAGCCAAAGACTTCATGAGTAGAAAGCTGTAATTCTGTGAGATGAATTAGCAGAACACAAAGCAGTCTCTAAGAAAGCTTCTATCCACTTTTTAACGGAAGATATTTCCTTTTTCACCGTAGCCCTCTATTGGCTACTAAATATCATTTTCCAAAATCCACATGAACAGTCTTAGCGAAAGATTTCTTGAGGGGAAAGCTGTAACTCTGTGAGATGAATTAACAGAACACAAAGCAGTTTCTCAGAATGCTTCTTTCCAGTTTTTAACGGAAGATATTCCCTTTTTCACCAAAGCCCTCTAGGGGTTCTATTTATCACATTCCAAATTCCACATGAACAGTCTTAGCGAAAGGCTTCTTGAGGGGAAAGCTGTAACACTGTAACATGAATTAAGAGGACACAAAGCAGTTTCTCAGAAAGCTTCTTTTCAGTTTTTAGCTGAAGATATTTCCTTTTTCCCCATAGCGCTCTATGGGCTTCCAAATATCACTTTGTAAATTCCACAAGAACAGCCTTAGCGAACGGCTTCTTGAAGGGAAAGCTGTAACTCTGTTAGGTGAATCAACAGAACACAAAGCAGTTTCTCAGACAGCTTCTTTCCAGTTTTTAAAGGAAGATATTTCCTTTTTCACCCTAGCCCTCTAAGGGCTTCCAAATATCAGTTTGTAAATTCCACAAGAACAGTCTTACCGAAAGGCTTCTTGAGGGGAAAGCAGTAACGCTGTGAGATGAATTAACAGAACACAAAGCAGTTTCTCAGAAGTTTCTTTCCAGTTTTTAACTGAAGATATTTCCTTTTTCACCATAGCCCTCTAGGGGCTTCCAAATATCACTTTGCAAATTCAACAAGAACAGTCTTAGAGAAAGGCTTCTTGAGGGGAAAGTTCTAACTCTGTGAGATGGACTAACAGAACACAAAGCAGTTTCTCAGAAAGCTTCATTCCAGTTTTTAACTGGAGATATTTCATTTTTCACCATAGGCCTCTATGGGCTTCCAAATATCACCTTCCAAATTCAACAAGAACAGCCTTAGCGAAGGGCTTCTTGAAGGGAAAGCTGTAATTCTGTGAGATGAATTAACAGAACACAATGCAGTTTCTCAGAAAGCTTCTTTCCACTTTTCAATGGAAGATATTTCCTTTTTCACCATAGCCTTCTATGGGTTTCAAAATATCACTTTTCAAATTCCACAAGAAGAGTCTTAGCGAAAGGCTTCTTGAGGGGAAAGCTGTAACTCGGTGAGATGAATTAACAGAACACAAAGCAGTTTCTCAGAGAGCTTCTTTCCAGTTTTTAACTGAAAATATTTCCTTTCTCACCATAGCCCCCTATGGGCTTCCAAATATCACTTTCCAAACTCCACAAAAACAGCCGTAGCGAAAGGCTTGTTGAGGTAAAGCTGTAACTCTGTGAGATGAATTAACAGAACACAAAGCAGTTTCTCAGAAAGATTCTTTCCAGTTTTTAACGGAAGATATTTGCTTCTTCACCATAGCCCTCTAAAGGCTTCCAAATATCACTTTGCCAATTACACAGTAACAGACTTAGCGAAAGACTTCTTGAAGGGAAAGCTGTAACTCTCTGAGATGAATTAACAGAACAAAAAGTAGTTTCTCAGAAATCTTTTTTCCAGTTTTTATCGGAAGATATTTCCTTTTTCAACATAGCCCTCTATGGGCTTCCAAATATCACTTTGCAAAATCCACAAGAACTGTCTTAGCGAAAGGCTTCTTGAGGGGAAAGCTGTAACACTGTAACATGAATTAAGAGGACACAAAGCAGTTTCTCAGAAAGCTTCTTTTCAGTTTTTAGCTGAAGATATTTCCTTTTTCCCCATAGCGCTCTATGGGCTTCCAAATATCACTTTGTAAATTCCACAAGAACAGCCTTAGCGAACGGCTTCTTGAAGGGAAAGCTGTAACTCTGTTAGGTGAATCAACGGAACACAAAGCAGTTTCTCAGACAGCTTCTTTCCAGTTTTTAAAGGAAGATATTTCCTTTTTCACCCTAGCCCTCTAAGGGCTTCCAAATATCAGTTTGTAAATTCCACAAGAACAGTCTTACCGAAAGGCTTCTTGAGGGGAAAGCAGTAACGCTGTGAGATGAATTAACAGAACACAAAGCAGTTTCTCAGAAGTTTCTTTCCAGTTTTTAACTGAAGATATTTCCTTTTTCACCATAGCCCTCTAGGGGCTTCCAAATATCACTTTGCAAATTCAACAAGAACAGTCTTAGAGAAAGGCTTCTTGAGGGGAAAGTTCTAACTCTGTGAGATGGACTAACAGAACACAAAGCAGTTTCTCAGAAAGCTTCATTCCAGTTTTTAACTGGAGATATTTCATTTTTCACCATAGGCCTCTATGGGCTTCCAAATATCACCTTCCAAGTTCAACAAGAACAGCCTTAGCGAAGGGCTTCTTGAAGGGAAAGCTGTAATTCTGTGAGATGAATTAACAGAACACAATGCAGTTTCTCAGAAAGCTTCTTTCCAGTTTTTTACGGAAGATATTTCCTTTTTCACCTTTGCCCTCTAAAGTCTTCCAAATATCACTTTTCATATTCCACAAGAACAGTCTTAGCAAAAGACTTCTTGAGGGGAAAGCTGTAACTCTGAGATGAAATAACGGGACACAAAGCAATTTCTCAGAGAGCATCTTTCCTGTTTTTAACGGAAGATATTTCCTTTTTCAGCATAGCCCTCTATGAGCTTCCAAATATCACTTTCCAAATTCCACAAGAACAGTCTTTGTGAAAGACTTCTTGAGGGTAATGCTGTAACTCTGTGAGATGAATTAACAGAACTCATAGCAGTTTCTTAGACAGCTTCTTTCCAGTTTTTAACGGAAGATATTTCCTTTTTCACCAAAGCCCTCTATGGGCTTACAAATATCACTTTGCAAATTCCACAAGAAAAGACTTAACGAAAGGCTTCTTGAGGGGAAAGCAGTAAATCTGTGAGATGAAATAACAGAACACAAAGCAGTTTCTCAGAAATCTTCTTTCCAGTTTTTAACTGAAGATATTTCCTTTTTCACCAGAGCCCTCTATGGACTTTCAAATATCACTTCGCACATTCCACAAGAACTGTCTAGCGAAAGGCTTCTGGAGGGGAAAGCTGTAACTCTGTGAGATGAATTAACAGAACACAAAGCAGTTTCTCAGAAAGCTTCCCTCCAGTTTTTAACGGAAGATATTTCCTTTTTCACCATAGGCCTCTATGGGCTTCCAAATATCACTTAGCAAATTCCACAAGAACAGTCTTAGCGAAAGGTTTCTTGAGGGAAAAGCTGCAACTCTGTGAGGTGAATTAACAGTACACGAAACAGTTTCTCAGAAAACTTCTATACAGTTTTTAACTGAAGATATTTCCTTTTTCACCATAGCCCTGTATGGGCTTCCAAATATCACTCTGCAAGTTCCACAAGAACAGTCTTAGGGAAAGGCTTCTTGAGGGGAAAGCTGTAACTGTGTGAGATGAATTAACAGAACACAAACCTGTTTCTTAGAAAGCTTCCCTCCAGTTTTTAACGGAAGATATTTCCTTTTTCACCATAGGCCTCTATGGGCTTCCAAATATCACTTAGCAAATTCCACAAGAACAGTCTTAGCGAAAGGTTTCTTGAGGGAAAAGCTGCAACTCTGTGAGGTGAATTAACAGTACACGAAACAGTTTCTCAGAAAACTTCTATACAGTTTTTAACTGAAGATATTTCCTTTTTCACCATAGCCCTGTATGGGCTTCCAAATATCACTCTGCAAGTTCCACAAGAACAGTCTTAGGGAAAGGCTTCTTGAGGGGAAAGCTGTAACTGTGTGAGATGAATTAACAGAACACAAACCAGTTTCTCAGAAAGCTTCTTTCCAGTTTTTAGCGGAAGATATTTCCTTTTTCACCATAGTACTCTATGGGATTCCAAATATCACTTTGGAAATTCCACAAGAACAGTCTTAGCGAAAGTCTTCTGTAGGGGAAAGCTCTAACTCTGTGACATGAATTAACAGAGCACAAAGTAGTATCGAAGAGAGATTCTTTTCAGTTTTTGTCTTAGGATATTTCTTTTTTCACCGTAGCCCTCTATGGGCTTCTAAGTATCCCTTTGCAATTTCCACAAAAACTGTCTTAAGGAAAGGCTTCTTGAGAGGAAAGGTGTAACTCTGTGAGATGAATTAAGAGAACACAAAGGAGTTTCTCAGAATGCCTCTTTCCAGTTTTTAACGGAAGTTATTTCCTTTTTCACCATAGCCCTCTATGGGCTTCCAAATATCACTTTGCAAATTCCACAATAACAGTCTTAGCGAAATTCTTATTTAGCGGAAAGCTGTAACTCTGTGAGATGAATTAACAGAACACAAAGCAGTTTCTTAGAAAGTTTCTATCCAGTTTTTAACGGAAGATATGTCCTTTTTCACCATAGCCCTCTATGGGCTTCCAAATATCACTTTGCAAATCCCGCAGGAACAGTCTTAGCCAAAGACTTCATGAGTAGAAAGCTGTAATTCTGTGAGATGAATTAGCAGAACACAAAGCAGTCTCTAAGAAAGCTTCTATCCACTTTTTAACGGAAGATATTTCCTTTTTCACCGTAGCCCTCTATTGGCTACTAAATATCATTTTCCAAAATCCACATGAACAGTCTTAGCGAAAGATTTCTTGAGGGGAAAGCTGTAACTCTGTGAGATGAATTAACAGAACACAAAGCAGTTTCTCAGAATGCTTCTTTCCAGTTTTTAACGGAAGATATTCCCTTTTTCACCAAAGCCCTCTAGGGGTTCTATTTATCACATTCCAAATTCCACATGAACAGTCTTAGCGAAAGGCTTCTTGAGGGGAAAGCTGTAACACTGTAACATGAATTAAGAGGACACAAAGCAGTTTCTCAGAAAGCTTCTTTTCAGTTTTTAGCTGAAGATATTTCCTTTTTCCCCATAGCGCTCTATGGGCTTCCAAATATCACTTTGTAAATTCCACAAGAACAGCCTTAGCGAACGGCTTCTTGAAGGGAAAGCTGTAACTCTGTTAGGTGAATCAACAGAACACAAAGCAGTTTCTCAGACAGCTTCTTTCCAGTTTTTAAAGGAAGATATTTCCTTTTTCACCCTAGCCCTCTAAGGGCTTCCAAATATCAGTTTGTAAATTCCACAAGAACAGTCTTACCGAAAGGCTTCTTGAGGGGAAAGCAGTAACGCTGTGAGATGAATTAACAGAACACAAAGCAGTTTCTCAGAAGTTTCTTTCCAGTTTTTAACTGAAGATATTTCCTTTTTCACCATAGCCCTCTAGGGGCTTCCAAATATCACTTTGCAAATTCAACAAGAACAGTCTTAGAGAAAGGCTTCTTGAGGGGAAAGTTCTAACTCTGTGAGATGGACTAACAGAACACAAAGCAGTTTCTCAGAAAGCTTCATTCCAGTTTTTAACTGGAGATATTTCATTTTTCACCATAGGCCTCTATGGGCTTCCAAATATCACTTTCCAAATTCAACAAGAACAGCCTTAGCGAAGGGCTTCTTGAAGGGAAAGCTGTAATTCTGTGAGATGAATTAACAGAACACAATGCAGTTTCTCAGAAAGCTTCTTTCCACTTTTCAATGGAAGATATTTCCTTTTTCACCATAGCCTTCTATGGGTTTCAAAATATCACTTTTCAAATTCCACAAGAAGAGTCTTAGCGAAAGGCTTCTTGAGGGGAAAGCTGTAACTCGGTGAGATGAATTAACAGAACACAAAGCAGTTTCTCAGAGAGCTTCTTTCCAGTTTTTAACTGAAGATATTTCCTTTCTCACCATAGCCCCCTATGGGCTTCCAAATATCACTTTCCAAACTCCACAAAAACAGCCGTAGCGAAAGGCTTGTTGAGGTAAAGCTGTAACTCTGTGAGATGAATTAACAGAACACAAAGCAGTTTCTCAGAAAGATTCTTTCCAGTTTTTAACGGAAGATATTTGCTTCTTCACCATAGCCCTCTAAAGGCTTCCAAATATCACTTTGCCAATTACACAGTAACAGACTTAGCGAAAGACTTCTTGAAGGGAAAGCTGTAACTCTCTGAGATGAATTAACAGAACAAAAAGTAGTTTCTCAGAAATCTTTTTTCCAGTTTTTATCGGAAGATATTTCCTTTTTCAACATAGCCCTCTATGGGCTTCCAAATATCACTTTGCAAAATCCACAAGAACTGTCTTAGCGAAAGGCTTCTTGAGGGGAAAGCTGTAACACTGTAACATGAATTAAGAGGACACAAAGCAGTTTCTCAGAAAGCTTCTTTTCAGTTTTTAGCTGAAGATATTTCCTTTTTCCCCATAGCCCTCTATGGGCTTCCAAATATCACTTTGTAAATTCCACAAGAACAGCCTTAGCGAACGGCTTCTTGAAGGGAAAGCTGTAACTCTGTTAGGTGAATCAACAGAACACAAAGCAGTTTCTCAGACAGCTTCTTTCCAGTTTTTAAAGGAAGATATTTCCTTTTTCACCCTAGCCCTCTAAGGGCTTCCAAATATCAGTTTGTAAATTCCACAAGAACAGTCTTACCGAAAGGCTTCTTGAGGGGAAAGCAGTAACGCTGTGAGATGAATTAACAGAACACAAAGCAGTTTCTCAGAAGTTTCTTTCCAGTTTTTAACTGAAGATATTTCCTTTTTCACCATAGCCCTCTAGGGGCTTCCAAATATCACTTTGCAAATTCAACAAGAACAGTCTTAGAGAAAGGCTTCTTGAGGGGAAAGTTCTAACTCTGTGAGATGGACTAACAGAACACAAAGCAGTTTCTCAGAAAGCTTCATTCCAGTTTTTAACTGGAGATATTTCATTTTTCACCATAGGCCTCTATGGGCTTCCAAATATCACCTTCCAAGTTCAACAAGAACAGCCTTAGCGAAGGGCTTCTTGAAGGGAAAGCTGTAATTCTGTGAGATGAATTAACAGAACACAATGCAGTTTCTCAGAAAGCTTCTTTCCAGTTTTTTACGGAAGATATTTCCTTTTTCACCTTTGCCCTCTAAAGTCTTCCAAATATCACTTTTCATATTCCACAAGAACAGTCTTAGCGAAAGACTTCTTGAGGGGAAAGCTGTAACTCTGAGATGAAATAACGGGACACAAAGCAATTTCTCAGAGAGCATCTTTCCTGTTTTTAACGGAAGATATTTCCTTTTTCAGCATAGCCCTCTATGAGCTTCCAAATATCACTTTCCAAATTCCACAAGAACAGTCTTTGTGAAAGACTTCTTGAGGGTAATGCTGTAACTCTGTGAGATGAATTAACAGAACTCATAGCAGTTTCTTAGACAGCTTCTTTCCAGTTTTTAACGGAAGATATTTCCTTTTTCACCAAAGCCCTCTATGGGCTTACAAATATCACTTTGCAAATTCCACAAGAAAAGACTTAACGAAAGGCTTCTTGAGGGGAAAGCAGTAAATCTGTGAGATGAAATAACAGAACACAAAGCAGTTTCTCAGAAATCTTCTTTCCAGTTTTTAACTGAAGATATTTCCTTTTTCACCAGAGCCCTCTATGGACTTTCAAATATCACTTCGCACATTCCACAAGAACTGTCTAGCGAAAGGCTTCTGGAGGGGAAAGCTGTAACTCTGTGAGATGAATTAACAGAACACAAAGCAGTTTCTCAGAAAGCTTCCCTCCAGTTTTTAACGGAAGATATTTCCTTTTTCACCATAGGCCTCTATGGGCTTCCAAATATCACTTAGCAAATTCCACAAGAACAGTCTTAGCGATAGGTTTCTTGAGGGAAAAGCTGCAACTCTGTGAGATGAATTAACAGTACACGAAACAGTTTCTCAGAAAACTTCTATACAGTTTTTAACTGAAGATATTTCCTTTTTCACCATAGCCCTGTATGGGCTTCCAAATATCACTCTGCAAGTTCCACAAGAACAGTCTTAGGGAAAGGCTTCTTGAGGGGAAAGCTGTAACTGTGTGAGATGAATTAACAGAACACAAACCAGTTTCTCAGAAAGCTTCCCTCCAGTTTTTAACGGAAGATATTTCCTTTTTCACCATAGGCCTCTATGGGCTTCCAAATATCACTTAGCAAATTCCACAAGAACAGTCTTAGCGAAAGGTTTCTTGAGGGAAAAGCTGCAACTCTGTGAGGTGAATTAACAGTACACGAAACAGTTTCTCAGAAAACTTCTATACAGTTTTTAACTGAAGATATTTCCTTTTTCACCATAGCCCTGTATGGGCTTCCAAATATCACTCTGCAAGTTCCACAAGAACAGTCTTAGGGAAAGGCTTCTTGAGGGGTAAGCTGTAACTCTGTGAGATGAATTAACAGAACACAAACCAGTTTCTCAGAAAGCTTCCCTCCAGTTTTTAACGGAAGATATTTCCTTTTTCACCATAGGCCTCTATGGGCTTCCAAATATCACTTAGCAAATTCCACAAGAACAGTCTTAGCGAAAGGTTTCTTGAGGGAAAAGCTGCAACTCTGTGAGGTGAATTAACAGTACACGAAACAGTTTCTCAGAAAACTTCTATACAGTTTTTAACTGAAGATATTTCCTTTTTCACCATAGCCCTGTATGGGCTTCCAAATATCACTCTGCAAGTTCCACAAGAACAGTCTTAGGGAAAGGCTTCTTGAGGGGAAAGCTGTAACTGTGTGAGATGAATTAACAGAACACAAACCAGTTTCTCAGAAAGCTTCTTTCCAGTTTTTAGCGGAAGATATTTCCTTTTTCACCATAGTACTCTATGGGATTCCAAATATCACTTTGGAAATTCCACAAGAACAGTCTTAGCGAAAGTCTTCTGTAGGGGAAAGCTCTAACTCTGTGACATGAATTAACAGAGCACAAAGTAGTATCGAAGACAGATTCTTTTCAGTTTTTGTCTTAGGATATTTCTTTTTTCACCGTAGCCCTCTATGGGCTTCTAAGTATCCCTTTGCAATTTCCACAAAAACTGTCTTAAGGAAAGGCTTCTTGAGAGGAAAGGTGTAACTCTGTGAGATGAATTAAGAGAACACAAAGGAGTTTCTCAGAATGCCTCTTTCCAGTTTTTAACGGAAGTTATTTCCTTTTTCACCATAGCCCTCTATGGGCTTCCAAATATCACTTTGCAAATTCCACAATAACAGTCTTAGCGAAATTCTTATTTAGCGGAAAGCTGTAACTCTGTGAGATGAATTAACAGAACACAAAGCAGTTTCTTAGAAAGTTTCTATCCAGTTTTTAACGGAAGATATGTCCTTTTTCACCATAGCCCTCTATGGGCTTCCAAATATCACTTTGCAAATCCCGCAGGAACAGTCTTAGCCAAAGACTTCATGAGTAGAAAGCTGTAATTCTGTGAGATGAATTAGCAGAACACAAAGCAGTCTCTAAGAAAGCTTCTATCCACTTTTTAACGGAAGATATTTCCTTTTTCACCGTAGCCCTCTATTGGCTACTAAATATCATTTTCCAAAATCCACATGAACAGTCTTAGCGAAAGATTTCTTGAGGGGAAAGCTGTAACTCTGTGAGATGAATTAACAGAACACAAAGCAGTTTCTCAGAATGCTTCTTTCCAGTTTTTAACGGAAGATATTCCCTTTTTCACCAAAGCCCTCTAGGGGTTCTATTTATCACATTCCAAATTCCACATGAACAGTCTTAGCGAAAGGCTTCTTGAGGGGAAAGCTGTAACACTGTAACATGAATTAAGAGGACACAAAGCAGTTTCTCAGAAAGCTTCTTTTCAGTTTTTAGCCGAAGATATTTCCTTTTTCCCCATAGCGCTCTATGGGCTTCCAAATATCACTTTGTAAATTCCACAAGAACAGCCTTAGCGAACGGCTTCTTGAAGGGAAAGCTGTAACTCTGTTAGGTGAATCAACAGAACACAAAGCAGTTTCTCAGACAGCTTCTTTCCAGTTTTTAAAGGAAGATATTTCCTTTTTCACCCTAGCCCTCTAAGGGCTTCCAAATATCAGTTTGTAAATTCCACAAGAACAGTCTTACCGAAAGGCTTCTTGAGGGGAAAGCAGTAACGCTGTGAGATGAATTAACAGAACACAAAGCAGTTTCTCAGAAGTTTCTTTCCAGTTTTTAACTGAAGATATTTCCTTTTTCACCATAGCCCTCTAGGGGCTTCCAAATATCACTTTGCAAATTCAACAAGAACAGTCTTAGAGAAAGGCTTCTTGAGGGGAAAGTTCTAACTCTGTGAGATGGACTAACAGAACACAAAGCAGTTTCTCAGAAAGCTTCATTCCAGTTTTTAACTGGAGATATTTCATTTTTCACCATAGGCCTCTATGGGCTTCCAAATATCACCTTCCAAATTCAACAAGAACAGCCTTAGCGAAGGGCTTCTTGAAGGGAAAGCTGTAATTCTGTGAGATGAATTAACAGAACACAATGCAGTTTCTCAGAAAGCTTCTTTCCACTTTTCAATGGAAGATATTTCCTTTTTCACCATAGCCTTCTATGGGTTTCAAAATATCACTTTTCAAATTCCACAAGAAGAGTCTTAGCGAAAGGCTTCTTGAGGGGAAAGCTGTAACTCGGTGAGATGAATTAACAGAACACAAAGCAGTTTCTCAGAGAGCTTCTTTCCAGTTTTTAACTGAAGATATTTCCTTTCTCACCATAGCCCCCTATGGGCTTCCAAATATCACTTTCCAAACTCCACAAAAACAGCCGTAGCGAAAGGCTTGTTGAGGTAAAGCTGTAACTCTGTGAGATGAATTAACAGAACACAAAGCAGTTTCTCAGAAAGATTCTTTCCAGTTTTTAACGGAAGATATTTGCTTCTTCACCATAGCCCTCTAAAGGCTTCCAAATATCACTTTGCCAATTACACAGTAACAGACTTAGCGAAAGACTTCTTGAAGGGAAAGCTGTAACTCTCTGAGATGAATTAACAGAACAAAAAGTAGTTTCTCAGAAATCTTTTTTCCAGTTTTTATCGGAAGATATTTCCTTTTTCAACATAGCCCTCTATGGGCTTCCAAATATCACTTTGCAAAATCCACAAGAACTGTCTTAGCGAAAGGCTTCTTGAGGGGAAAGCTGTAACACTGTAACATGAATTAAGAGGACACAAAGCAGTTTCTCAGAAAGCTTCTTTTCAGTTTTTAGCTGAAGATATTTCCTTTTTCCCCATAGCGCTCTATGGGCTTCCAAATATCACTTTGTAAATTCCACAAGAACAGCCTTAGCGAACGGCTTCTTGAAGGGAAAGCTGTAACTCTGTTAGGTGAATCAACAGAACACAAAGCAGTTTCTCAGACAGCTTCTTTCCAGTTTTTAAAGGAAGATATTTCCTTTTTCACCCTAGCCCTCTAAGGGCTTCCAAATATCAGTTTGTAAATTCCACAAGAACAGTCTTACCGAAAGGCTTCTTGAGGGGAAAGCAGTAACGCTGTGAGATGAATTAACAGAACACAAAGCAGTTTCTCAGAAGTTTCTTTCCAGTTTTTAACTGAAGATATTTCCTTTTTCACCATAGCCCTCTAGGGGCTTCCAAATATCACTTTGCAAATTCAACAAGAACAGTCTTAGAGAAAGGCTTCTTGAGGGGAAAGTTCTAACTCTGTGAGATGGACTAACAGAACACAAAGCAGTTTCTCAGAAAGCTTCATTCCAGTTTTTAACTGGAGATATTTCATTTTTCACCATAGGCCTCTATGGGCTTCCAAATATCACCTTCCAAATTCAACAAGAACAGCCTTAGCGAAGGGCTTCTTGAAGGGAAAGCTGTAATTCTGTGAGATGAATTAACAGAACACAATGCAGTTTCTCAGAAAGCTTCTTTCCACTTTTCAATGGAAGATATTTCCTTTTTCACCATAGCCTTCTATGGGTTTCAAAATATCACTTTTCAAATTCCACAAGAAGAGTCTTAGCGAAAGGCTTCTTGAGGGGAAAGCTGTAACTCGGTGAGATGAATTAACAGAACACAAAGCAGTTTCTCAGAGAGCTTCTTTCCAGTTTTTAACTGAAGATATTTCCTTTCTCACCATAGCCCCCTATGGGCTTCCAAATATCACTTTCCAAACTCCACAAAAACAGCCGTAGCGAAAGGCTTGTTGAGGTAAAGCTGTAACTCTGTGAGATGAATTAACAGAACACAAAGCAGTTTCTCAGAAAGATTCTTTCCAGTTTTTAACGGAAGATATTTGCTTCTTCACCATAGCCCTCTAAAGGCTTCCAAATATCACTTTGCCAATTACACAGTAACAGACTTAGCGAAAGACTTCTTGAAGGGAAAGCTGTAACTCTCTGAGATGAATTAACAGAACAAAAAGTAGTTTCTCAGAAATCTTTTTTCCAGTTTTTATCGGAAGATATTTCCTTTTTCAACATAGCCCTCTATGGGCTTCCAAATATCACTTTGCAAAATCCACAAGAACTGTCTTAGCGAAAGGCTTCTTGAGGGGAAAGCTGTAACACTGTAACATGAATTAAGAGGACACAAAGCAGTTTCTCAGAAAGCTTCTTTTCAGTTTTTAGCTGAAGATATTTCCTTTTTCCCCATAGCGCTCTATGGGCTTCCAAATATCACTTTGTAAATTCCACAAGAACAGCCTTAGCGAACGGCTTCTTGAAGGGAAAGCTGTAACTCTGTTAGGTGAATCAACGGAACACAAAGCAGTTTCTCAGACAGCTTCTTTCCAGTTTTTAAAGGAAGATATTTCCTTTTTCACCCTAGCCCTCTAAGGGCTTCCAAATATCAGTTTGTAAATTCCACAAGAACAGTCTTACCGAAAGGCTTCTTGAGGGGAAAGCAGTAACGCTGTGAGATGAATTAACAGAACACAAAGCAGTTTCTCAGAAGTTTCTTTCCAGTTTTTAACTGAAGATATTTCCTTTTTCACCATAGCCCTCTAGGGGCTTCCAAATATCACTTTGCAAATTCAACAAGAACAGTCTTAGAGAAAGGCTTCTTGAGGGGAAAGTTCTAACTCTGTGAGATGGACTAACAGAACACAAAGCAGTTTCTCAGAAAGCTTCATTCCAGTTTTTAACTGGAGATATTTCATTTTTCACCATAGGCCTCTATGGGCTTCCAAATATCACCTTCCAAGTTCAACAAGAACAGCCTTAGCGAAGGGCTTCTTGAAGGGAAAGCTGTAATTCTGTGAGATGAATTAACAGAACACAATGCAGTTTCTCAGAAAGCTTCTTTCCAGTTTTTTACGGAAGATATTTCCTTTTTCACCTTTGCCCTCTAAAGTCTTCC
This sequence comes from Chlorocebus sabaeus, assembly GCF_047675955.1. Taxonomy (NCBI): domain Eukaryota; kingdom Metazoa; phylum Chordata; class Mammalia; order Primates; family Cercopithecidae; genus Chlorocebus; species Chlorocebus sabaeus. The sequence goes on from NW_027327837.1 coordinate 867,110, forward strand.
AAATATCACTTTTCATATTCCACAAGAACAGTCTTAGCAAAAGACTTCTTGAGGGGAAAGCTGTAACTCTGAGATGAAATAACGGGACACAAAGCAATTTCTCAGAGAGCATCTTTCCTGTTTTTAACGGAAGATATTTCCTTTTTCAGCATAGCCCTCTATGAGCTTCCAAATATCACTTTCCAAATTCCACAAGAACAGTCTTTGTGAAAGACTTCTTGAGGGTAATGCTGTAACTCTGTGAGATGAATTAACAGAACTCATAGCAGTTTCTTAGACAGCTTCTTTCCAGTTTTTAACGGAAGATATTTCCTTTTTCACCAAAGCCCTCTATGGGCTTACAAATATCACTTTGCAAATTCCACAAGAAAAGACTTAACGAAAGGCTTCTTGAGGGGAAAGCAGTAAATCTGTGAGATGAAATAACAGAACACAAAGCAGTTTCTCAGAAATCTTCTTTCCAGTTTTTAACTGAAGATATTTCCTTTTTCACCAGAGCCCTCTATGGACTTTCAAATATCACTTCGCACATTCCACAAGAACTGTCTAGCGAAAGGCTTCTGGAGGGGAAAGCTGTAACTCTGTGAGATGAATTAACAGAACACAAAGCAGTTTCTCAGAAAGCTTCCCTCCAGTTTTTAACGGAAGATATTTCCTTTTTCACCATAGGCCTCTATGGGCTTCCAAATATCACTTAGCAAATTCCACAAGAACAGTCTTAGCGAAAGGTTTCTTGAGGGAAAAGCTGCAACTCTGTGAGGTGAATTAACAGTACACGAAACAGTTTCTCAGAAAACTTCTATACAGTTTTTAACTGAAGATATTTCCTTTTTCACCATAGCCCTGTATGGGCTTCCAAATATCACTCTGCAAGTTCCACAAGAACAGTCTTAGGGAAAGGCTTCTTGAGGGGAAAGCTGTAACTGTGTGAGATGAATTAACAGAACACAAACCTGTTTCTTAGAAAGCTTCCCTCCAGTTTTTAACGGAAGATATTTCCTTTTTCACCATAGGCCTCTATGGGCTTCCAAATATCACTTAGCAAATTCCACAAGAACAGTCTTAGCGAAAGGTTTCTTGAGGGAAAAGCTGCAACTCTGTGAGGTGAATTAACAGTACACGAAACAGTTTCTCAGAAAACTTCTATACAGTTTTTAACTGAAGATATTTCCTTTTTCACCATAGCCCTGTATGGGCTTCCAAATATCACTCTGCAAGTTCCACAAGAACAGTCTTAGGGAAAGGCTTCTTGAGGGGAAAGCTGTAACTGTGTGAGATGAATTAACAGAACACAAACCAGTTTCTCAGAAAGCTTCTTTCCAGTTTTTAGCGGAAGATATTTCCTTTTTCACCATAGTACTCTATGGGATTCCAAATATCACTTTGGAAATTCCACAAGAACAGTCTTAGCGAAAGTCTTCTGTAGGGGAAAGCTCTAACTCTGTGACATGAATTAACAGAGCACAAAGTAGTATCGAAGAGAGATTCTTTTCAGTTTTTGTCTTAGGATATTTCTTTTTTCACCGTAGCCCTCTATGGGCTTCTAAGTATCCCTTTGCAATTTCCACAAAAACTGTCTTAAGGAAAGGCTTCTTGAGAGGAAAGGTGTAACTCTGTGAGATGAATTAAGAGAACACAAAGGAGTTTCTCAGAATGCCTCTTTCCAGTTTTTAACGGAAGTTATTTCCTTTTTCACCATAGCCCTCTATGGGCTTCCAAATATCACTTTGCAAATTCCACAATAACAGTCTTAGCGAAATTCTTATTTAGCGGAAAGCTGTAACTCTGTGAGATGAATTAACAGAACACAAAGCAGTTTCTTAGAAAGTTTCTATCCAGTTTTTAACGGAAGATATGTCCTTTTTCACCATAGCCCTCTATGGGCTTCCAAATATCACTTTGCAAATCCCGCAGGAACAGTCTTAGCCAAAGACTTCATGAGTAGAAAGCTGTAATTCTGTGAGATGAATTAGCAGAACACAAAGCAGTCTCTAAGAAAGCTTCTATCCACTTTTTAACGGAAGATATTTCCTTTTTCACCGTAGCCCTCTATTGGCTACTAAATATCATTTTCCAAAATCCACATGAACAGTCTTAGCGAAAGATTTCTTGAGGGGAAAGCTGTAACTCTGTGAGATGAATTAACAGAACACAAAGCAGTTTCTCAGAATGCTTCTTTCCAGTTTTTAACGGAAGATATTCCCTTTTTCACCAAAGCCCTCTAGGGGTTCTATTTATCACATTCCAAATTCCACATGAACAGTCTTAGCGAAAGGCTTCTTGAGGGGAAAGCTGTAACACTGTAACATGAATTAAGAGGACACAAAGCAGTTTCTCAGAAAGCTTCTTTTCAGTTTTTAGCTGAAGATATTTCCTTTTTCCCCATAGCGCTCTATGGGCTTCCAAATATCACTTTGTAAATTCCACAAGAACAGCCTTAGCGAACGGCTTCTTGAAGGGAAAGCTGTAACTCTGTTAGGTGAATCAACAGAACACAAAGCAGTTTCTCAGACAGCTTCTTTCCAGTTTTTAAAGGAAGATATTTCCTTTTTCACCCTAGCCCTCTAAGGGCTTCCAAATATCAGTTTGTAAATTCCACAAGAACAGTCTTACCGAAAGGCTTCTTGAGGGGAAAGCAGTAACGCTGTGAGATGAATTAACAGAACACAAAGCAGTTTCTCAGAAGTTTCTTTCCAGTTTTTAACTGAAGATATTTCCTTTTTCACCATAGCCCTCTAGGGGCTTCCAAATATCACTTTGCAAATTCAACAAGAACAGTCTTAGAGAAAGGCTTCTTGAGGGGAAAGTTCTAACTCTGTGAGATGGACTAACAGAACACAAAGCAGTTTCTCAGAAAGCTTCATTCCAGTTTTTAACTGGAGATATTTCATTTTTCACCATAGGCCTCTATGGGCTTCCAAATATCACTTTCCAAATTCAACAAGAACAGCCTTAGCGAAGGGCTTCTTGAAGGGAAAGCTGTAATTCTGTGAGATGAATTAACAGAACACAATGCAGTTTCTCAGAAAGCTTCTTTCCACTTTTCAATGGAAGATATTTCCTTTTTCACCATAGCCTTCTATGGGTTTCAAAATATCACTTTTCAAATTCCACAAGAAGAGTCTTAGCGAAAGGCTTCTTGAGGGGAAAGCTGTAACTCGGTGAGATGAATTAACAGAACACAAAGCAGTTTCTCAGAGAGCTTCTTTCCAGTTTTTAACTGAAGATATTTCCTTTCTCACCATAGCCCCCTATGGGCTTCCAAATATCACTTTCCAAACTCCACAAAAACAGCCGTAGCGAAAGGCTTGTTGAGGTAAAGCTGTAACTCTGTGAGATGAATTAACAGAACACAAAGCAGTTTCTCAGAAAGATTCTTTCCAGTTTTTAACGGAAGATATTTGCTTCTTCACCATAGCCCTCTAAAGGCTTCCAAATATCACTTTGCCAATTACACAGTAACAGACTTAGCGAAAGACTTCTTGAAGGGAAAGCTGTAACTCTCTGAGATGAATTAACAGAACAAAAAGTAGTTTCTCAGAAATCTTTTTTCCAGTTTTTATCGGAAGATATTTCCTTTTTCAACATAGCCCTCTATGGGCTTCCAAATATCACTTTGCAAAATCCACAAGAACTGTCTTAGCGAAAGGCTTCTTGAGGGGAAAGCTGTAACACTGTAACATGAATTAAGAGGACACAAAGCAGTTTCTCAGAAAGCTTCTTTTCAGTTTTTAGCTGAAGATATTTCCTTTTTCCCCATAGCCCTCTATGGGCTTCCAAATATCACTTTGTAAATTCCACAAGAACAGCCTTAGCGAACGGCTTCTTGAAGGGAAAGCTGTAACTCTGTTAGGTGAATCAACAGAACACAAAGCAGTTTCTCAGACAGCTTCTTTCCAGTTTTTAAAGGAAGATATTTCCTTTTTCACCCTAGCCCTCTAAGGGCTTCCAAATATCAGTTTGTAAATTCCACAAGAACAGTCTTACCGAAAGGCTTCTTGAGGGGAAAGCAGTAACGCTGTGAGATGAATTAACAGAACACAAAGCAGTTTCTCAGAAGTTTCTTTCCAGTTTTTAACTGAAGATATTTCCTTTTTCACCATAGCCCTCTAGGGGCTTCCAAATATCACTTTGCAAATTCAACAAGAACAGTCTTAGAGAAAGGCTTCTTGAGGGGAAAGTTCTAACTCTGTGAGATGGACTAACAGAACACAAAGCAGTTTCTCAGAAAGCTTCATTCCAGTTTTTAACTGGAGATATTTCATTTTTCACCATAGGCCTCTATGGGCTTCCAAATATCACCTTCCAAGTTCAACAAGAACAGCCTTAGCGAAGGGCTTCTTGAAGGGAAAGCTGTAATTCTGTGAGATGAATTAACAGAACACAATGCAGTTTCTCAGAAAGCTTCTTTCCAGTTTTTTACGGAAGATATTTCCTTTTTCACCTTTGCCCTCTAAAGTCTTCCAAATATCACTTTTCATATTCCACAAGAACAGTCTTAGCGAAAGACTTCTTGAGGGGAAAGCTGTAACTCTGAGATGAAATAACGGGACACAAAGCAATTTCTCAGAGAGCATCTTTCCTGTTTTTAACGGAAGATATTTCCTTTTTCAGCATAGCCCTCTATGAGCTTCCAAATATCACTTTCCAAATTCCACAAGAACAGTCTTTGTGAAAGACTTCTTGAGGGTAATGCTGTAACTCTGTGAGATGAATTAACAGAACTCATAGCAGTTTCTTAGACAGCTTCTTTCCAGTTTTTAACGGAAGATATTTCCTTTTTCACCAAAGCCCTCTATGGGCTTACAAATATCACTTTGCAAATTCCACAAGAAAAGACTTAACGAAAGGCTTCTTGAGGGGAAAGCAGTAAATCTGTGAGATGAAATAACAGAACACAAAGCAGTTTCTCAGAAATCTTCTTTCCAGTTTTTAACTGAAGATATTTCCTTTTTCACCAGAGCCCTCTATGGACTTTCAAATATCACTTCGCACATTCCACAAGAACTGTCTAGCGAAAGGCTTCTGGAGGGGAAAGCTGTAACTCTGTGAGATGAATTAACAGAACACAAAGCAGTTTCTCAGAAAGCTTCCCTCCAGTTTTTAACGGAAGATATTTCCTTTTTCACCATAGGCCTCTATGGGCTTCCAAATATCACTTAGCAAATTCCACAAGAACAGTCTTAGCGATAGGTTTCTTGAGGGAAAAGCTGCAACTCTGTGAGATGAATTAACAGTACACGAAACAGTTTCTCAGAAAACTTCTATACAGTTTTTAACTGAAGATATTTCCTTTTTCACCATAGCCCTGTATGGGCTTCCAAATATCACTCTGCAAGTTCCACAAGAACAGTCTTAGGGAAAGGCTTCTTGAGGGGAAAGCTGTAACTGTGTGAGATGAATTAACAGAACACAAACCAGTTTCTCAGAAAGCTTCCCTCCAGTTTTTAACGGAAGATATTTCCTTTTTCACCATAGGCCTCTATGGGCTTCCAAATATCACTTAGCAAATTCCACAAGAACAGTCTTAGCGAAAGGTTTCTTGAGGGAAAAGCTGCAACTCTGTGAGGTGAATTAACAGTACACGAAACAGTTTCTCAGAAAACTTCTATACAGTTTTTAACTGAAGATATTTCCTTTTTCACCATAGCCCTGTATGGGCTTCCAAATATCACTCTGCAAGTTCCACAAGAACAGTCTTAGGGAAAGGCTTCTTGAGGGGTAAGCTGTAACTCTGTGAGATGAATTAACAGAACACAAACCAGTTTCTCAGAAAGCTTCCCTCCAGTTTTTAACGGAAGATATTTCCTTTTTCACCATAGGCCTCTATGGGCTTCCAAATATCACTTAGCAAATTCCACAAGAACAGTCTTAGCGAAAGGTTTCTTGAGGGAAAAGCTGCAACTCTGTGAGGTGAATTAACAGTACACGAAACAGTTTCTCAGAAAACTTCTATACAGTTTTTAACTGAAGATATTTCCTTTTTCACCATAGCCCTGTATGGGCTTCCAAATATCACTCTGCAAGTTCCACAAGAACAGTCTTAGGGAAAGGCTTCTTGAGGGGAAAGCTGTAACTGTGTGAGATGAATTAACAGAACACAAACCAGTTTCTCAGAAAGCTTCTTTCCAGTTTTTAGCGGAAGATATTTCCTTTTTCACCATAGTACTCTATGGGATTCCAAATATCACTTTGGAAATTCCACAAGAACAGTCTTAGCGAAAGTCTTCTGTAGGGGAAAGCTCTAACTCTGTGACATGAATTAACAGAGCACAAAGTAGTATCGAAGACAGATTCTTTTCAGTTTTTGTCTTAGGATATTTCTTTTTTCACCGTAGCCCTCTATGGGCTTCTAAGTATCCCTTTGCAATTTCCACAAAAACTGTCTTAAGGAAAGGCTTCTTGAGAGGAAAGGTGTAACTCTGTGAGATGAATTAAGAGAACACAAAGGAGTTTCTCAGAATGCCTCTTTCCAGTTTTTAACGGAAGTTATTTCCTTTTTCACCATAGCCCTCTATGGGCTTCCAAATATCACTTTGCAAATTCCACAATAACAGTCTTAGCGAAATTCTTATTTAGCGGAAAGCTGTAACTCTGTGAGATGAATTAACAGAACACAAAGCAGTTTCTTAGAAAGTTTCTATCCAGTTTTTAACGGAAGATATGTCCTTTTTCACCATAGCCCTCTATGGGCTTCCAAATATCACTTTGCAAATCCCGCAGGAACAGTCTTAGCCAAAGACTTCATGAGTAGAAAGCTGTAATTCTGTGAGATGAATTAGCAGAACACAAAGCAGTCTCTAAGAAAGCTTCTATCCACTTTTTAACGGAAGATATTTCCTTTTTCACCGTAGCCCTCTATTGGCTACTAAATATCATTTTCCAAAATCCACATGAACAGTCTTAGCGAAAGATTTCTTGAGGGGAAAGCTGTAACTCTGTGAGATGAATTAACAGAACACAAAGCAGTTTCTCAGAATGCTTCTTTCCAGTTTTTAACGGAAGATATTCCCTTTTTCACCAAAGCCCTCTAGGGGTTCTATTTATCACATTCCAAATTCCACATGAACAGTCTTAGCGAAAGGCTTCTTGAGGGGAAAGCTGTAACACTGTAACATGAATTAAGAGGACACAAAGCAGTTTCTCAGAAAGCTTCTTTTCAGTTTTTAGCCGAAGATATTTCCTTTTTCCCCATAGCGCTCTATGGGCTTCCAAATATCACTTTGTAAATTCCACAAGAACAGCCTTAGCGAACGGCTTCTTGAAGGGAAAGCTGTAACTCTGTTAGGTGAATCAACAGAACACAAAGCAGTTTCTCAGACAGCTTCTTTCCAGTTTTTAAAGGAAGATATTTCCTTTTTCACCCTAGCCCTCTAAGGGCTTCCAAATATCAGTTTGTAAATTCCACAAGAACAGTCTTACCGAAAGGCTTCTTGAGGGGAAAGCAGTAACGCTGTGAGATGAATTAACAGAACACAAAGCAGTTTCTCAGAAGTTTCTTTCCAGTTTTTAACTGAAGATATTTCCTTTTTCACCATAGCCCTCTAGGGGCTTCCAAATATCACTTTGCAAATTCAACAAGAACAGTCTTAGAGAAAGGCTTCTTGAGGGGAAAGTTCTAACTCTGTGAGATGGACTAACAGAACACAAAGCAGTTTCTCAGAAAGCTTCATTCCAGTTTTTAACTGGAGATATTTCATTTTTCACCATAGGCCTCTATGGGCTTCCAAATATCACTTTCCAAATTCAACAAGAACAGCCTTAGCGAAGGGCTTCTTGAAGGGAAAGCTGTAATTCTGTGAGATGAATTAACAGAACACAATGCAGTTTCTCAGAAAGCTTCTTTCCACTTTTCAATGGAAGATATTTCCTTTTTCACCATAGCCTTCTATGGGTTTCAAAATATCACTTTTCAAATTCCACAAGAAGAGTCTTAGCGAAAGGCTTCTTGAGGGGAAAGCTGTAACTCGGTGAGATGAATTAACAGAACACAAAGCAGTTTCTCAGAGAGCTTCTTTCCAGTTTTTAACTGAAGATATTTCCTTTCTCACCATAGCCCCCTATGGGCTTCCAAATATCACTTTCCAAACTCCACAAAAACAGCCGTAGCGAAAGGCTTGTTGAGGTAAAGCTGTAACTCTGTGAGATGAATTAACAGAACACAAAGCAGTTTCTCAGAAAGATTCTTTCCAGTTTTTAACGGAAGATATTTGCTTCTTCACCATAGCCCTCTAAAGGCTTCCAAATATCACTTTGCCAATTACACAGTAACAGACTTAGCGAAAGACTTCTTGAAGGGAAAGCTGTAACTCTCTGAGATGAATTAACAGAACAAAAAGTAGTTTCTCAGAAATCTTTTTTCCAGTTTTTATCGGAAGATATTTCCTTTTTCAACATAGCCCTCTATGGGCTTCCAAATATCACTTTGCAAAATCCACAAGAACTGTCTTAGCGAAAGGCTTCTTGAGGGGAAAGCTGTAACACTGTAACATGAATTAAGAGGACACAAAGCAGTTTCTCAGAAAGCTTCTTTTCAGTTTTTAGCTGAAGATATTTCCTTTTTCCCCATAGCCCTCTATGGGCTTCCAAATATCACTTTGTAAATTCCACAAGAACAGCCTTAGCGAACGGCTTCTTGAAGGGAAAGCTGTAACTCTGTTAGGTGAATCAACAGAACACAAAGCAGTTTCTCAGACAGCTTCTTTCCAGTTTTTAAAGGAAGATATTTCCTTTTTCACCCTAGCCCTCTAAGGGCTTCCAAATATCAGTTTGTAAATTCCACAAGAACAGTCTTACCGAAAGGCTTCTTGAGGGGAAAGCAGTAACGCTGTGAGATGAATTAACAGAACACAAAGCAGTTTCTCAGAAGTTTCTTTCCAGTTTTTAACTGAAGATATTTCCTTTTTCACCATAGCCCTCTAGGGGCTTCCAAATATCACTTTGCAAATTCAACAAGAACAGTCTTAGAGAAAGGCTTCTTGAGGGGAAAGTTCTAACTCTGTGAGATGGACTAACAGAACACAAAGCAGTTTCTCAGAAAGCTTCATTCCAGTTTTTAACTGGAGATATTTCATTTTTCACCATAGGCCTCTATGGGCTTCCAAATATCACCTTCCAAGTTCAACAAGAACAGCCTTAGCGAAGGGCTTCTTGAAGGGAAAGCTGTAATTCTGTGAGATGAATTAACAGAACACAATGCAGTTTCTCAGAAAGCTTCTTTCCAGTTTTTTACGGAAGATATTTCCTTTTTCACCTTTGCCCTCTAAAGTCTTCCAAATATCACTTTTCATATTCCACAAGAACAGTCTTAGCGAAAGACTTCTTGAGGGGAAAGCTGTAACTCTGAGATGAAATAACGGGACACAAAGCAATTTCTCAGAGAGCATCTTTCCTGTTTTTAACGGAAGATATTTCCTTTTTCAGCATAGCCCTCTATGAGCTTCCAAATATCACTTTCCAAATTCCACAAGAACAGTCTTTGTGAAAGACTTCTTGAGGGTAATGCTGTAACTCTGTGAGATGAATTAACAGAACTCATAGCAGTTTCTTAGACAGCTTCTTTCCAGTTTTTAACGGAAGACATTTCCTTTTTCACCAAAGCCCTCTATGGGCTTACAAATATCACTTTGCAAATTCCACAAGAAAAGACTTAACGAAAGGCTTCTTGAGGGGAAAGCAGTAAATCTGTGAGATGAAATAACAGAACACAAAGCAGTTTCTCAGAAATCTTCTTTCCAGTTTTTAACTGAAGATATTTCCTTTTTCACCAGAGCCCTCTATGGACTTTCAAATATCACTTCGCACATTCCACAAGAACTGTCTAGCGAAAGGCTTCTGGAGGGGAAAGCTGTAACTCTGTGAGATGAATTAACAGAACACAAAGCAGTTTCTCAGAAAGCTTCCCTCCAGTTTCTAACGGAAGATATTTCCTTTTTCACCATAGGCCTCTATGGGCTTCCAAATATCACTTAGCAAATTCCACAAGAATAGTCTTAGCGAAAGGTTTCTTGAGGGAAAAGCTGCAACTCTGTGAGGTGAATTAACAGTACACGAAACAGTTTCTCAGAAAACTTCTATACAGTTTTTAACTGAAGATATTTCCTTTTTCACCATAGCCCTGTATGGGCTTCCAAATATCACTCTGCAAGTTCCACAAGAACAGTCTTAGGGAAAGGCTTCTTGAGGGGAAAGCTGTAACTGTGTGAGATGAATTAACAGAACACAAACCAGTTTCTCAGAAAGCTTCCCTCCAGTTTTTAACGGAAGATATTTCCTTTTTCACCATAGGCCTCTATGGGCTTCCAAATATCACTTAGCAAATTCCACAAGAACAGTCTTAGCGAAAGGTTTCTTGAGGGAAAAGCTGCAACTCTGTGAGGTGAATTAACAGTACACGAAACAGTTTCTCAGAAAACTTCTATACAGTTTTTAACTGAAGATATTTCCTTTTTCACCATAGCCCTGTATGGGCTTCCAAATATCACTCTGCAAGTTCCACAAGAACAGTCTTAGGGAAAGACTTCTTGAGGGGAAAGCTGTAACTGTGTGAGATGAATTAACAGAACACAAACCAGTTTCTCAGAAAGCTTCCCTCCAGTTTTTAACGGAAGATATTTCCTTTTTCACCATAGGCCTCTATGGGCTTCCAAATATCACTTAGCAAATTCCACAAGAACAGTCTTAGCGAAAGGTTTCTTGAGGGAAAAGCTGCAACTCTGTGAGGTGAATTAACAGTACACGAAACAGTTTCTCAGAAAACTTCTATACAGTTTTTAACTGAAGATATTTCCTTTTTCACCATAGCCCTGTATGGGCTTCCAAATATCACTCTGCAAGTTCCACAAGAACAGTCTTAGGGAAAGGCTTCTTGAGGGGAAAGCTGTAACTGTGTGAGATGAATTAACAGAACACAAACCAGTTTCTCAGAAAGCTTCTTTCCAGTTTTTAGCGGAAGATATTTCCTTTTTCACCATAGTACTCTATGGGATTCCAAATATCACTTTGGAAATTCCACAAGAACAGTCTTAGCGAAAGTCTTCTGTAGGGGAAAGCTCTAACTCTGTGACGTGAATTAACAGAGCACAAAGTAGTATCGAAGAGAGATTCTTTTCAGTTTTTGTCTTAGGATATTTCTTTTTTCACCGTAGCCCTCTATGGGCTTCTAAGTATCCCTTTGCAATTTCCACAAAAACTGTCTTAAGGAAAGGCTTCTTGAGAGGAAAGGTGTAACTCTGTGAGATGAATTAAGAGAACACAAAGGAGTTTCTCAGAATGCCTCTTTCCAGTTTTTAACGGAAGTTATTTCCTTTTTCACCATAGCCCTCTATGGGCTTCCAAATATCACTTTGCAAATTCCACAATAACAGTCTTAGCGAAATTCTTATTTAGCGGAAAGCTGTAACTCTGTGAGATGAATTAACAGAACACAAAGCAGTTTCTTAGAAAGTTTCTATCCAGTTTTTAACGGAAGATATGTCCTTTTTCACCATAGCCCTCTATGGGCTTCCAAATATCACTTTGCAAATCCCGCAGGAACAGTCTTAGCCAAAGACTTCATGAGTAGAAAGCTGTAATTCTGTGAGATGAATTAGCAGAACACAAAGCAGTCTCTAAGAAAGCTTCTATCCACTTTTTAACGGAAGATATTTCCTTTTTCACCGTAGCCCTCTATTGGCTACTAAATATCATTTTCCAAAATCCACATGAACAGTCTTAGCGAAAGATTTCTTGAGGGGAAAGCTGTAACTCTGTGAGATGAATTAACAGAACACAAAGCAGTTTCTCAGAATGCTTCTTTCCAGTTTTTAACGGAAGATATTCCCTTTTTCACCAAAGCCCTCTAGGGGTTCTATTTATCACATTCCAAATTCCACATGAACAGTCTTAGCGAAAGGCTTCTTGAGGGGAAAGCTGTAACACTGTAACATGAATTAAGAGGACACAAAGCAGTTTCTCAGAAAGCTTCTTTTCAGATTTTAGCTGAAGATATTTCCTTTTTCCCCATAGCGCTATATGGGCTTCCAAATATCACTTTGTAAATTCCACAAGTACAGCCTTAGCGAACGACTTCTTGAAGGGAAAGCTGTAACTCTGTTAGGTGAATCAACAGAACACAAAGCAGTTTCTCAGACAGCTTCTTTCCAGTTTTTAAAGGAAGATATTTCCTTTTTCACCCTAGCCCTCTAAGGGCTTCCAAATATCAGTTTGTAAATTCCACAAGAACAGTCTTACCGAAAGGCTTCTTGAGGGGAAAGCAGTAACGCTGTGAGATGAATTAACAGAACACAAAGCAGTTTCTCAGAAGTTTCTTTCCAGTTTTTAACTGAAGATATTTCCTTTTTCACCATAGCCCTCTAGGGGCTTCCAAATATCACTTTGCAAATTCAACAAGAACAGTCTTAGAGAAAGGCTTCTTGAGGGGAAAGTTCTAACTCTGTGAGATGGACTAACAGAACACAAAGCAGTTTCTCAGAAAGCTTCATTCCAGTTTTTAACTGGAGATATTTCATTTTTCACCATAGGCCTCTATGGGCTTCCAAATATCACCTTCCAAATTCAACAAGAACAGCCTTAGCGAAGGGCTTCTTGAAGGGAAAGCTGTAATTCTGTGAGATGAATTAACAGAACACAATGCAGTTTCTCAGAAAGCTTCTTTCCACTTTTCAATGGAAGATATTTCCTTTTTCACCATAGCCTTCTATGGGTTTCAAAATATCACTTTTCAAATTCCACAAGAAGAGTCTTAGCGAAAGGCTTCTTGAGGGGAAAGCTGTAACTCGGTGAGATGAATTAACAGAACACAAAGCAGTTTCTCAGAGAGCTTCTTTCCAGTTTTTAACTGAAGATATTTCCTTTCTCACCATAGCCCCCTATGGGCTTCCAAATATCACTTTCCAAACTCCACAAAAACAGCCGTAGCGAAAGGCTTGTTGAGGTAAAGCTGTAACTCTGTGAGATGAATTAACAGAACACAAAGCAGTTTCTCAGAAAGATTCTTTCCAGTTTTTAACGGAAGATATTTGCTTCTTCACCATAGCCCTCTAAAGGCTTCCAAATATCACTTTGCCAATTACACAGTAACAGACATAGCGAAAGACTTCTTGAAGGGAGAGCTGTAACTCTCTGAGATGAATTAACAGAACAAAAAGTAGTTTCTCAGAAATCTTTTTTCCAGTTTTTATCGGAAGATATTTCCTTTTTCAACATAGCCCTCTATGGGCTTCCAAATATCACTTTGCAAAATCCACAAGAACTGTCTTAGCGAAAGGCTTCTTGAGGGGAAAGCTGTAACACTGTAACATGAATTAAGAGGACACAAAGCAGTTTCTCAGAAAGCTTCTTTTCAGTTTTTAGCTGAAGATATTTCCTTTTTCCCCATAGCCCTCTATGGGCTTCCAAATGTCACTTTGTAAATTCCACAAGAACAGCCTTAGCGAACGGCTTCTTGAAGGGAAAGCTGTAACTCTGTTAGGTGAATCAACAGAACACAAAGCAGTTTCTCAGACAGCTTCTTTCCAGTTTTTAAAGGAAGATATTTCCTTTTTCACCCTAGCCCTCTAAGGGCTTCCAAATATCAGTTTGTAAATTCCACAAGAACAGTCTTACCGAAAGGCTTCTTGAGGGGAAAGCAGTAACGCTGTGAGATGAATTAACAGAACACAAAGCAGTTTCTCAGAAGTTTCTTTCCAGTTTTCAACTGAAGATATTTCCTTTTTCACCATAGCCCTCTAGGGGCTTCCAAATATCACTTTGTAAATTACACAAGAGGAGCCTTAGCTGAAGGCTTCTTGAGGGGAAAGTTGTAACTCGTTGAGATGAATTAACAGAACACATAGCAGTTTCTCAGAAAGCTTCTTTTCAGTTTTTAATGAAAGATATTTCATTTTTCACCATAGGCCTCTATGGGCTTCCAAATATCACCTTCCAAGTTCAACAAGAACAGCCTTAGCGAAGGGCTTCTTGAAGGGAAAGCTGTAATTCTGTGAGATGAATTAACAGAACACAATGCAGTTTCTTAGACAGCTTCTTTCCAGTTTTAATCTGAAGATATTTCCTTTTTCACCTTTGCCCTCTAAAGTCTTCCAAATATCACTTTTCATATTCCACAAGAACAGTCTTAGCGAAAGACTTCTTGAGGGGAAAGCTGTAACTCTGAGATGAAATAACAGAACACAAACCAGTTTCTCAGAAAGCTTCCCTCCAGTTTTTAACGGAAGATATTTCCTTTTTCACCATAGGCCTCTATGGGCTTCCAAATATCACTTAGCAAATTCCACAAGAACAGTCTTAGCGAAAGGTTTCTTGAGGGAAAAGCTGCAACTCTGTGAGGTGAATTAACAGTACACGAAACAGTTTCTCAGAAAACTTCTATACAGTTTTTAACTGAAGATATTTCCTTTTTCACCATAGCCCTGTATGGGCTTCCAAATATCACTCTGCAAGTTCCACAAGAACAGTCTTAGGGAAAGGCTTCTTGAGGGGAAAGCTGTAACTGTGTGAGATGAATTAACAGAACACAAACCAGTTTCTCAGAAAGCTTCCCTCCAGTTTTTAACGGAAGATATTTCCTTTTTCACCATAGGCCTCTATGGGCTTCCAAATATCACTTAGCAAATTCCACAAGAACAGTCTTAGCGAAAGGTTTCTTGAGGGAAAAGCTGCAACTCTGTGAGGTGAATTAACAGTACACGAAACAGTTTCTCAGAAAACTTCTATACAGTTTTTAACTGAAGATATTTCCTTTTTCACCATAGCCCTGTATGGGCTTCCAAATATCACTCTGCAAGTTCCACAAGAACAGTCTTACCGAAAGGCTTCTTGAGGGGAAAGCAGTAACGCTGTGAGATGAATTAACAGAACACAAAGCAGTTTCTCAGAAAGCTTCCCTCCAGTTTTTAACGGAAGATATTTCCTTTTTCACCATAGGCCTCTATGGGCTTCCAAATATCACTTAGCAAATTCCACAAGAACAGTCTTAGCGAAAGGTTTCTTGAGGGAAAAGCTGCAACTCTGTGAGGTGAATTAACAGTACACGAAACAGTTTCTCAGAAAACTTCTATACAGTTTTTAACTGAAGATATTTTCTTTTTCACCATTGCCCTGTATGGGCTTCCAAATATCACTCTGCAAGTTCCAGAAGAACAGTCTTAGGGAAAGGCTTCTTGAGGGGAAAGCTGTAACTGTGTGAGATGAATTAACAGAACACAAAGCAGTTTCTCAGAAAGCTTCCCTCCAGTTTTTAACGGAAGATATTTCCTTTTTCACCATAGGCCTCTATGGGCTTCCAAATATCACTTAGCAAATTCCACAAGAACAGTCTTAGCGAAAGGTTTCTTGAGGGAAAAGCTGCAACTCTGTGAGGTGAATTAACAGTACACGAAACAGTTTCTCAGAAAACTTCTATACAGTTTTTAACTGAAGATATTTCCTTTTTCACCATAGCCCTGTATGGGCTTCCAAATATCACTCTGCAAGTTCCACAAGAACAGTCTTAGGGAAAGGCTTCTTGAGGGGAAAGCTGTAACTGTGTGAGATGAATTAACAGAACACAAACCAGTTTCTCAGAAAGCTTCTTTCCAGTTTTTAGCGGAAGATATTTCCTTTTTCACCATAGTACTCTATGGGATTCCAAATATCACTTTGGAAATTCCACAAGAACAGTCTTAGCGAAAGTCTTCTGTAGGGGAAAGCTCTAACTCTGTGACATGAATTAACAGAGCACAAAGTAGTATCGAAGACAGATTCTTTTCAGTTTTTGTCTTAGGATATTTCTTTTTTCACCGTAGCCCTCTATGGGCTTCTAAGTATCCCTTTGCAATTTCCACAAAAACTGTCTTAAGGAAAGGCTTCTTGAGAGGAAAGGTGTAACTCTGTGAGATGAATTAAGAGAACACAAAGGAGTTTCTCAGAATGCCTCTTTCCAGTTTTTAACGGAAGTTATTTCCTTTTTCACCATAGCCCTCTATGGGCTTCCAAATATCACTTTGCAAATTCCACAATAACAGTCTTAGCGAAATTCTTATTTAGCGGAAAGCTGTAACTCTGTGAGATGAATTAACAGAACACAAAGCAGTTTCTTAGAAAGTTTCTATCCAGTTTTTAACGGAAGATATCTCCTTTTTCACCATAGCCCTCTATGGGCTTCCAAATATCACTTTGCAAATCCCGCAGGAACAGTCTTAGCCAAAGACTTCATGAGTAGAAAGCTGTAATTCTGTGAGATGAATTAGCAGAACACAAAGCAGTCTCTAAGAAAGCTTCTATCCACTTTTTAACGGAAGATATTTCCTTTTTCACCGTAGCCCTCTATTGGCTACTAAATATCATTTTCCAAAATCCACATGAACAGTCTTAGCGAAAGATTTCTTGAGGCGAAAGCTGTAACTCTGTGAGATGAATTAACAGAACACAAAGCAGTTTCTCAGAATGCTTCTTTCCAGTTTTTAACGGAAGATATTCCCTTTTTCACCAAAGCCCTCTAGGGGTTCTATTTATCACATTCCAAATTCCACATGAACAGTCTTAGCGAAAGGCTTCTTGAGGGGAAAGCTGTAACACTGTAACATGAATTAAGAGGACACAAAGCAGTTTCTCAGAAAGCTTCTTTTCAGTTTTTAGCCGAAGATATTTCCTTTTTCCCCATAGCGCTCTATGGGCTTCCAAATATCACTTTGTAAATTCCACAAGAACAGCCTTAGCGAACGGCTTCTTGAAGGGAAAGCTGTAACTCTGTTAGGTGAATCAACAGAACACAAAGCAGTTTCTCAGACAGCTTCTTTCCAGTTTTTAAAGGAAGATATTTCCTTTTTCACCCTAGCCCTCTAAGGGCTTCCAAATATCAGTTTGTAAATTCCACAAGAACAGTCTTACCGAAAGGCTTCTTGAGGGGAAAGCAGTAACGCTGTGAGATGAATTAACAGAACACAAAGCAGTTTCTCAGAAGTTTCTTTCCAGTTTTTAACTGAAGATATTTCCTTTTTCACCATAGCCCTCTAGGGGCTTCCAAATATCACTTTGCAAATTCAACAAGAACAGTCTTAGAGAAAGGCTTCTTGAGGGGAAAGTTCTAACTCTGTGAGATGGACTAACAGAACACAAAGCAGTTTCTCAGAAAGCTTCATTCCAGTTTTTAACTGGAGATATTTCATTTTTCACCATAGGCCTCTATGGGCTTCCAAATATCACCTTCCAAATTCAACAAGAACAGCCTTAGCGAAGGGCTTCTTGAAGGGAAAGCTGTAATTCTGTGAGATGAATTAACAGAACACAATGCAGTTTCTCAGAAAGCTTCTTTCCACTTTTCAATGGAAGATATTTCCTTTTTCACCATAGCCTTCTATGGGTTTCAAAATATCACTTTTCAAATTCCACAAGAAGAGTCTTAGCGAAAGGCTTCTTGAGGGGAAAGCTGTAACTCGGTGAGATGAATTAACAGAACACAAAGCAGTTTCTCAGAGAGCTTCTTTCCAGTTTTTAACTGAAGATATTTCCTTTCTCACCATAGCCCCCTATGGGCTTCCAAATATCACTTTCCAAACTCCACAAAAACAGCCGTAGCGAAAGGCTTGTTGAGGTAAAGCTGTAACTCTGTGAGATGAATTAACAGAACACAAAGCAGTTTCTCAGAAAGATTCTTTCCAGTTTTTAACGGAAGATATTTGCTTCTTCACCATAGCCCTCTAAAGGCTTCCAAATATCACTTTGCCAATTACACAGTAACAGACTTAGCGAAAGACTTCTTGAAGGGAAAGCTGTAACTCTCTGAGATGAATTAACAGAACAAAAAGTAGTTTCTCAGAAATCTTTTTTCCAGTTTTTATCGGAAGATATTTCCTTTTTCAACATAGCCCTCTATGGGCTTCCAAATATCACTTTGCAAAATCCACAAGAACTGTCTTAGCGAAAGGCTTCTTGAGGGGAAAGCTGTAACACTGTAACATGAATTAAGAGGACACAAAGCAGTTTCTCAGAAAGCTTCTTTTCAGTTTTTAGCTGAAGATATTTCCTTTTTCCCCATAGCGCTCTATGGGCTTCCAAATATCACTTTGTAAATTCCACAAGAACAGCCTTAGCGAACGGCTTCTTGAAGGGAAAGCTGTAACTCTGTTAGGTGAATCAACAGAACACAAAGCAGTTTCTCAGACAGCTTCTTTCCAGTTTTTAAAGGAAGATATTTCCTTTTTCACCCTAGCCCTCTAAGGGCTTCCAAATATCAGTTTGTAAATTCCACAAGAACAGTCTTACCGAAAGGCTTCTTGAGGGGAAAGCAGTAACGCTGTGAGATGAATTAACAGAACACAAAGCAGTTTCTCAGAAGTTTCTTTCCAGTTTTTAACTGAAGATATTTCCTTTTTCACCATAGCCCTCTAGGGGCTTCCAAATATCACTTTGCAAATTCAACAAGAACAGTCTTAGAGAAAGGCTTCTTGAGGGGAAAGTTCTAACTCTGTGAGATGGACTAACAGAAAACAAAGCAGTTTCTCAGAAAGCTTCATTCCAGTTTTTAACTGGAGATATTTCATTTTTCACCATAGGCCTCTATGGGCTTCCAAATATCACCTTCCAAGTTCAACAAGAACAGCCTTACGAAGGGCTTCTTGAAGGGAAAGCTGTAATTCTGTGAGATGAATTAACAGAACACAATGCAGTTTCTCAGAAAGCTTCTTTCCAGTTTTTTACGGAAGATATTTCCTTTTTCACCTTTGCCCTCTAAAGTCTTCCAAATATCACTTTTCATATTCCACAAGAACAGTCTTAGCGAAAGACTTCTTGAGGGGAAAGCTGTAACTCTGAGATGAAATAACGGGACACAAAGCAATTTCTCAGAGAGCATCTTTCCTGTATTTAACGGAAGATATTTCCTTTTTCAGCATAGCCCTCTATGAGCTTCCAAATATCACTTTCCAAATTCCACAAGAACAGTCTTTGTGAAAGACTTCTTGAGGGTAATGCTGTAACTCTGTGAGATGAATTAACAGAACTCATAGCAGTTTCTTAGACAGCTTCTTTCCAGTTTTTAACGGAAGACATTTCCTTTTTCACCAAAGCCCTCTATGGGCTTACAAATATCACTTTGCAAATTCCACAAGAAAAGACTTAACGAAAGGCTTCTTGAGGGGAAAGCAGTAAATCTGTGAGATGAAATAACAGAACACAAAGCAGTTTCTCAGAAATCTTCTTTCCAGTTTTTAACTGAAGATATTTCCTTTTTCACCAGAGCCCTCTATGGACTTTCAAATATCACTTCGCACATTCCACAAGAACTGTCTAGCGAAAGGCTTCTGGAGGGGAAAGCTGTAACTCTGTGAGATGAATTAACAGAACACAAAGCAGTTTCTCAGAAAGCTTCCCTCCAGTTTCTAACGGAAGATATTTCCTTTTTCACCATAGGCCTCTATGGGCTTCCAAATATCACTTAGCAAATTCCACAAGAACAGTCTTAGCGAAAGGTTTCTTGAGGGAAAAGCTGCAACTCTGTGAGGTGAATTAACAGTACACGAAACAGTTTCTCAGAAAACTTCTATACAGTTTTTAACTGAAGATATTTCCTTTTTCACCATAGCCCTGTATGGGCTTCCAAATATCACTCTGCAAGTTC
The DNA here is from genome assembly GCF_047675955.1 of Chlorocebus sabaeus. Classification (NCBI taxonomy): domain Eukaryota; kingdom Metazoa; phylum Chordata; class Mammalia; order Primates; family Cercopithecidae; genus Chlorocebus; species Chlorocebus sabaeus. Next base: position 886,707 of record NW_027327837.1, read on the forward strand.
CACAAGAACAGTCTTAGGGAAAGGCTTCTTGAGGGGAAAGCTGTAACTGTGTGAGATGAATTAACAGAACACAAACCAGTTTCTCAGAAAGCTTCCCTCCAGTTTTTAACGGAAGATATTTCCTTTTTCACCATAGGCCTCTATGGGCTTCCAAATATCACTTAGCAAATTCCACAAGAACAGTCTTAGCGAAAGGTTTCTTGAGGGAAAAGCTGCAACTCTGTGAGGTGAATTAACAGTACACGAAACAGTTTCTCAGAAAACTTCTATACAGTTTTTAACTGAAGATATTTCCTTTTTCACCATAGCCCTGTATGGGCTTCCAAATATCACTCTGCAAGTTCCACAAGAACAGTCTTAGGGAAAGACTTCTTGAGGGGAAAGCTGTAACTGTGTGAGATGAATTAACAGAACACAAACCAGTTTCTCAGAAAGCTTCCCTCCAGTTTTTAACGGAAGATATTTCCTTTTTCACCATAGGCCTCTATGGGCTTCCAAATATCACTTAGCAAATTCCACAAGAACAGTCTTAGCGAAAGGTTTCTTGAGGGAAAAGCTGCAACTCTGTGAGGTGAATTAACAGTACACGAAACAGTTTCTCAGAAAACTTCTATACAGTTTTTAACTGAAGATATTTCCTTTTTCACCATAGCCCTGTATGGGCTTCCAAATATCACTCTGCAAGTTCCACAAGAACAGTCTTAGGGAAAGGCTTCTTGAGGGGAAAGCTGTAACTGTGTGAGATGAATTAACAGAACACAAACCAGTTTCTCAGAAAGCTTCTTTCCAGTTTTTAGCGGAAGATATTTCCTTTTTCACCATAGTACTCTATGGGATTCCAAATATCACTTTGGAAATTCCACAAGAACAGTCTTAGCGAAAGTCTTCTGTAGGGGAAAGCTCTAACTCTGTGACGTGAATTAACAGAGCACAAAGTAGTATCGAAGAGAGATTCTTTTCAGTTTTTGTCTTAGGATATTTCTTTTTTCACCGTAGCCCTCTATGGGCTTCTAAGTATGCCTTTGCAATTTCCACAAAAACTGTCTTAAGGAAAGGCTTCTTGAGAGGAAAGGTGTAACTCTGTGAGATGAATTAAGAGAACACAAAGGAGTTTCTCAGAATGCCTCTTTCCAGTTTTTAACGGAAGTTATTTCCTTTTTCACCATAGCCCTCTATGGGCTTCCAAATATCACTTTGCAAATTCCACAATAACAGTCTTAGCGAAATTCTTATTTAGCGGAAAGCTGTAACTCTGTGAGATGAATTAACAGAACACAAAGCAGTTTCTTAGAAAGTTTCTATCCAGTTTTTAACGGAAGATATGTCCTTTTTCACCATAGCCCTCTATGGGCTTCCAAATATCACTTTGCAAATCCCGCAGGAACAGTCTTAGCCAAAGACTTCATGAGTAGAAAGCTGTAATTCTGTGAGATGAATTAGCAGAACACAAAGCAGTCTCTAAGAAAGCTTCTATCCACTTTTTAACGGAAGATATTTCCTTTTTCACCGTAGCCCTCTATTGGCTACTAAATATCATTTTCCAAAATCCACATGAACAGTCTTAGCGAAAGATTTCTTGAGGGGAAAGCTGTAACTCTGTGAGATGAATTAACAGAACACAAAGCAGTTTCTCAGAATGCTTCTTTCCAGTTTTTAACGGAAGATATTCCCTTTTTCACCAAAGCCCTCTAGGGGTTCTATTTATCACATTCCAAATTCCACATGAACAGTCTTAGCGAAAGGCTTCTTGAGGGGAAAGCTGTAACACTGTAACATGAATTAAGAGGACACAAAGCAGTTTCTCAGAAAGCTTCTTTTCAGATTTTAGCTGAAGATATTTCCTTTTTCCCCATAGCGCTATATGGGCTTCCAAATATCACTTTGTAAATTCCACAAGTACAGCCTTAGCGAACGACTTCTTGAAGGGAAAGCTGTAACTCTGTTAGGTGAATCAACAGAACACAAAGCAGTTTCTCAGACAGCTTCTTTCCAGTTTTTAAAGGAAGATATTTCCTTTTTCACCCTAGCCCTCTAAGGGCTTCCAAATATCAGTTTGTAAATTCCACAAGAACAGTCTTACCGAAAGGCTTCTTGAGGGGAAAGCAGTAACGCTGTGAGATGAATTAACAGAACACAAAGCAGTTTCTCAGAAGTTTCTTTCCAGTTTTTAACTGAAGATATTTCCTTTTTCACCATAGCCCTCTAGGGGCTTCCAAATATCACTTTGCAAATTCAACAAGAACAGTCTTAGAGAAAGGCTTCTTGAGGGGAAAGTTCTAACTCTGTGAGATGGACTAACAGAACACAAAGCAGTTTCTCAGAAAGCTTCATTCCAGTTTTTAACTGGAGATATTTCATTTTTCACCATAGGCCTCTATGGGCTTCCAAATATCACCTTCCAAATTCAACAAGAACAGCCTTAGCGAAGGGCTTCTTGAAGGGAAAGCTGTAATTCTGTGAGATGAATTAACAGAACACAATGCAGTTTCTCAGAAAGCTTCTTTCCACTTTTCAATGGAAGATATTTCCTTTTTCACCATAGCCTTCTATGGGTTTCAAAATATCACTTTTCAAATTCCACAAGAAGAGTCTTAGCGAAAGGCTTCTTGAGGGGAAAGCTGTAACTCGGTGAGATGAATTAACAGAACACAAAGCAGTTTCTCAGAGAGCTTCTTTCCAGTTTTTAACTGAAGATATTTCCTTTCTCACCATAGCCCCCTATGGGCTTCCAAATATCACTTTCCAAACTCCACAAAAACAGCCGTAGCGAAAGGCTTGTTGAGGTAAAGCTGTAACTCTGTGAGATGAATTAACAGAACACAAAGCAGTTTCTCAGAAAGATTCTTTCCAGTTTTTAACGGAAGATATTTGCTTCTTCACCATAGCCCTCTAAAGGCTTCCAAATATCACTTTGCCAATTACACAGTAACAGACATAGCGAAAGACTTCTTGAAGGGAGAGCTGTAACTCTCTGAGATGAATTAACAGAACAAAAAGTAGTTTCTCAGAAATCTTTTTTCCAGTTTTTATCGGAAGATATTTCCTTTTTCAACATAGCCCTCTATGGGCTTCCAAATATCACTTTGCAAAATCCACAAGAACTGTCTTAGCGAAAGGCTTCTTGAGGGGAAAGCTGTAACACTGTAACATGAATTAAGAGGACACAAAGCAGTTTCTCAGAAAGCTTCTTTTCAGTTTTTAGCTGAAGATATTTCCTTTTTCCCCATAGCCCTCTATGGGCTTCCAAATATCACTTTGTAAATTCCACAAGAACAGCCTTAGCGAACGGCTTCTTGAAGGGAAAGCTGTAACTCTGTTAGGTGAATCAACAGAACACAAAGCAGTTTCTCAGACAGCTTCTTTCCAGTTTTTAAAGGAAGATATTTCCTTTTTCACCCTAGCCCTCTAAGGGCTTCCAAATATCAGTTTGTAAATTCCACAAGAACAGTCTTACCGAAAGGCTTCTTGAGGGGAAAGCAGTAACGCTGTGAGATGAATTAACAGAACACAAAGCAGTTTCTCAGAAGTTTCTTTCCAGTTTTTAACTGAAGATATTTCCTTTTTCACCATAGCCCTCTAGGGGCTTCCAAATATCACTTTGCAAATTCAACAAGAACAGTCTTAGAGAAAGGCTTCTTGAGGGGAAAGTTCTAACTCTGTGAGATGGACTAACAGAACACAAAGCAGTTTCTCAGAAAGCTTCATTCCAGTTTTTAACTGGAGATATTTCATTTTTCACCATAGGCCTCTATGGGCTTCCAAATATCACCTTCCAAGTTCAACAAGAACAGCCTTAGCGAAGGGCTTCTTGAAGGGAAAGCTGTAATTCTGTGAGATGAATTAACAGAACACAATGCAGTTTCTCAGAAAGCTTCTTTCCAGTTTTTTACGGAAGATATTTCCTTTTTCACCTTTGCCCTCTAAAGTCTTCCAAATATCACTTTTCATATTCCACAAGAACAGTCTTAGCGAAAGACTTCTTGAGGGGAAAGCTGTAACTCTGAGATGAAATAACGGGACACAAAGCAATTTCTCAGAGAGCATCTTTCCTGTTTTTAACGGAAGATATTTCCTTTTTCAGCATAGCCCTCTATGAGCTTCCAAATATCACTTTCCAAATTCCACAAGAACAGTCTTTGTGAAAGACTTCTTGAGGGTAATGCTGTAACTCTGTGAGATGAATTAACAGAACTCATAGCAGTTTCTTAGACAGCTTCTTTCCAGTTTTTAACGGAAGATATTTCCTTTTTCACCAAAGCCCTCTATGGGCTTACAAATATCACTTTGCAAATTCCACAAGAAAAGACTTAACGAAAGGCTTCTTGAGGGGAAAGCAGTAAATCTGTGAGATGAATTAACAGTACACGAAACAGTTTCTCAGAAATCTTCTTTCCAGTTTTTAACTGAAGATATTTCCTTTTTCACCAGAGCCCTCTATGGACTTTCAAATATCACTTCGCACATTCCACAAGAACTGTCTAGCGAAAGGCTTCTGGAGGGGAAAGCTGTAACTCTGTGAGATGAATTAACAGAACACAAAGCAGTTTCTCAGAAAGCTTCCCTCCAGTTTTTAACGGAAGATATTTCCTTTTTCACCATAGGCCTCTATGGGCTTCCAAATATCACTTAGCAAATTCCACAAGAACAGTCTTAGCGAAAGGTTTCTTGAGGGAAAAGCTGCAACTCTGTGAGGTGAATTAACAGTACACGAAACAGTTTCTCAGAAAACTTCTATACAGTTTTTAACTGAAGATATTTCCTTTTTCACCATAGCCCTGTATGGGCTTCCAAATATCACTCTGCAAGTTCCACAAGAACAGTCTTAGGGAAAGGCTTCTTGAGGGGAAAGCTGTAACTGTGTGAGATGAATTAACAGAACACAAACCAGTTTCTAAGAAAGCTTCCCTCCAGTTTTTAACGGAAGATATTTCCTTTTTCACCATAGGCCTCTATGGGCTTCCAAATATCACTTAGCAAATTCCACAAGAACAGTCTTAGCGAAAGGTTTCTTGAGGGAAAAGCTGCAACTCTGTGAGGTGAATTAACAGTACACGAAACAGTTTCTCAGAAAACTTCTATACAGTTTTTAACTGAAGATATTTCCTTTTTCACCATAGCCCTGTATGGGCTTCCAAATATCACTCTGCAAGTTCCACAAGAACAGTCTTAGGGAAAGGCTTCTTGAGGGGAAAGCTGTAACTGTGTGAGATGAATTAACAGAACACAAACCAGTTTCTCAGAAAGCTTCCCTCCAGTTTTTAACGGAAGATATTTCCTTTTTCACCATAGGCCTCTATGGGCTTCCAAATATCACTTAGCAAATTCCACAAGAACAGTCTTAGCGAAAGGTTTCTTGAGCGAAAAGCTGCAACTCTGTGAGGTGAATTAACAGTACACGAAACAGTTTCTCAGAAAACTTCTATACAGTTTTTAACTGAAGATATTTCCTTTTTCACCATAGCCCTGTATGGGCTTCCAAATATCACTCTGCAAGTTCCACAAGAACAGTCTTAGGGAAAGGCTTCTTGAGGGGAAAGCTGTAACTGTGTGAGATGAATTAACAGAACACAAACCAGTTTCTCAGAAAGCTTCTTTCCAGTTTTTAGCGGAAGATATTTCCTTTTTCACCATAGTACTCTATGGGATTCCAAATATCACTTTGGAAATTCCACAAGAACAGTCTTAGCGAAAGTCTTCTGTAGGGGAAAGCTCTAACTCTGTGACATGAATTAACAGAGCACAAAGTAGTATCGAAGACAGATTCTTTTCAGTTTTTGTCTTAGGATATTTCTTTTTTCACCGTAGCCCTCTATGGGCTTCTAAGTATCCCTTTGCAATTTCCACAAAAACTGTCTTAAGGAAAGGCTTCTTGAGAGGAAAGGTGTAACTCTGTGAGATGAATTAAGAGAACACAAAGGAGTTTCTCAGAATGCCTCTTTCCAGTTTTTAACGGAAGTTATTTCCTTTTTCACCATAGCCCTCTATGGGCTTCCAAATATCACTTTGCAAATTCCACAATAACAGTCTTAGCGAAATTCTTATTTAGCGGAAAGCTGTAACTCTGTGAGATGAATTAACAGAACACAAAGCAGTTTCTTAGAAAGTTTCTATCCAGTTTTTAACGGAAGATATGTCCTTTTTCACCATAGCCCTCTATGGGCTTCCAAATATCACTTTGCAAATCCCGCAGGAACAGTCTTAGCCAAAGACTTCATGAGTAGAAAGCTGTAATTCTGTGAGATGAATTAGCAGAACACAAAGCAGTCTCTAAGAAAGCTTCTATCCACTTTTTAACGGAAGATATTTCCTTTTTCACCGTAGCCCTCTATTGGCTACTAAATATCATTTTCCAAAATCCACATGAACAGTCTTAGCGAAAGATTTCTTGAGGGGAAAGCTGTAACTCTGTGAGATGAATTAACAGAACACAAAGCAGTTTCTCAGAATGCTTCTTTCCAGTTTTTAACGGAAGATATTCCCTTTTTCACCAAAGCCCTCTAGGGGTTCTATTTATCACATTCCAAATTCCACATGAACAGTCTTAGCGAAAGGCTTCTTGAGGGGAAAGCTGTAACACTGTAACATGAATTAAGAGGACACAAAGCAGTTTCTCAGAAAGCTTCTTTTCAGATTTTAGCTGAAGATATTTCCTTTTTCCCCATAGCGCTCTATGGGCTTCCAAATATCACTTTGTAAATTCCACAAGAACAGCCTTAGCGAACGGCTTCTTGAAGGGAAAGCTGTAACTCTGTTAGGTGAATCAACAGAACACAAAGCAGTTTCTCAGACAGCTTCTTTCCAGTTTTTAAAGGAAGATATTTCCTTTTTCACCCTAGCCCTCTAAGGGCTTCCAAATATCAGTTTGTAAATTCCACAAGAACAGTCTTACCGAAAGGCTTCTTGAGGGGAAAGCAGTAACGCTGTGAGATGAATTAACAGAACACAAAGCAGTTTCTCAGAAGTTTCTTTCCAGTTTTTAACTGAAGATATTTCCTTTTTCACCATAGCCCTCTAGGGGCTTCCAAATATCACTTTGCAAATTCAACAAGAACAGTCTTAGAGAAAGGCTTCTTGAGGGGAAAGTTCTAACTCTGTGAGATGGACTAACAGAACACAAAGCAGTTTCTCAGAAAGCTTCATTCCAGTTTTTAACTGGAGATATTTCATTTTTCACCATAGGCCTCTATGGGCTTCCAAATATCACCTTCCAAATTCAACAAGAACAGCCTTAGCGAAGGGCTTCTTGAAGGGAAAGCTGTAATTCTGTGAGATGAATTAACAGAACACAATGCAGTTTCTCAGAAAGCTTCTTTCCACTTTTCAATGGAAGATATTTCCTTTTTCACCATAGCCTTCTATGGGTTTCAAAATATCACTTTTCAAATTCCACAAGAAGAGTCTTAGCGAAAGGCTTCTTGAGGGGAAAGCTGTAACTCGGTGAGATGAATTAACAGAACACAAAGCAGTTTCTCAGAGAGCTTCTTTCCAGTTTTTAACTGAAGATATTTCCTTTCTCACCATAGCCCCCTATGGGCTTCCAAATATCACTTTCCAAACTCCACAAAAACAGCCGTAGCGAAAGGCTTGTTGAGGTAAAGCTGTAACTCTGTGAGATGAATTAACAGAACACAAAGCAGTTTCTCAGAAAGATTCTTTCCAGTTTTTAACGGAAGATATTTGCTTCTTCACCATAGCCCTCTAAAGGCTTCCAAATATCACTTTGCCAATTACACAGTAACAGACATAGCGAAAGACTTCTTGAAGGGAGAGCTGTAACTCTCTGAGATGAATTAACAGAACAAAAAGTAGTTTCTCAGAAATCTTTTTTCCAGTTTTTATCGGAAGATATTTCCTTTTTCAACATAGCCCTCTATGGGCTTCCAAATATCACTTTGCAAAATCCACAAGAACTGTCTTAGCGAAAGGCTTCTTGAGGGGAAAGCTGTAACACTGTAACATGAATTAAGAGGACACAAAGCAGTTTCTCAGAAAGCTTCTTTTCAGTTTTTAGCTGAAGATATTTCCTTTTTCCCCATAGCCCTCTATGGGCTTCCAAATATCACTTTGTAAATTCCACAAGAACAGCCTTAGCGAACGGCTTCTTGAAGGGAAAGCTGTAACTCTGTTAGGTGAATCAACAGAACACAAAGCAGTTTCTCAGACAGCTGCTTTCCAGTTTTTAAAGGAAGATATTTCCTTTTTCACCCTAGCCCTCTAAGGGCTTCCAAATATCAGTTTGTAAATTCCACAAGAACAGTCTTACCGAAAGGCTTCTTGAGGGGAAAGCAGTAACGCTGTGAGATGAATTAACAGAACACAAAGCAGTTTCTCAGAAGTTTCTTTCCAGTTTTTAACTGAAGATATTTCCTTTTTCACCATAGCCCTCTAGGGGCTTCCAAATATCACTTTGCAAATTCAACAAGAACAGTCTTAGAGAAAGGCTTCTTGAGGGGAAAGTTCTAACTCTGTGAGATGGACTAACAGAACACAAAGCAGTTTCTCAGAAAGCTTCATTCCAGTTTTTAACTGGAGATATTTCATTTTTCACCATAGGCCTCTATGGGCTTCCAAATATCACCTTCCAAGTTCAACAAGAACAGCCTTAGCGAAGGGCTTCTTGAAGGGAAAGCTGTAATTCTGTGAGATGAATTAACAGAACACAATGCAGTTTCTCAGAAAGCTTCTTTCCAGTTTTTTACGGAAGATATTTCCTTTTTCACCTTTGCCCTCTAAAGTCTTCCAAATATCACTTTTCATATTCCACAAGAACAGTCTTAGCGAAAGACTTCTTGAGGGGAAAGCTGTAACTCTGAGATGAAATAACGGGACACAAAGCAATTTCTCAGAGAGCATCTTTCCTGTTTTTAACGGAAGATATTTCCTTTTTCAGCATAGCCCTCTATGAGCTTCCAAATATCACTTTCCAAATTCCACAAGAACAGTCTTTGTGAAAGACTTCTTGAGGGTAATGCTGTAACTCTGTGAGATGAATTAACAGAACTCATAGCAGTTTCTTAGACAGCTTCTTTCCAGTTTTTAACGGAAGATATTTCCTTTTTCACCAAAGCCCTCTATGGGCTTACAAATATCACTTTGCAAATTCCACAAGAAAAGACTTAACGAAAGGCTTCTTGAGGGGAAAGCAGTAAATCTGTGAGATGAAATAACACAACACAAAGCAGTTTCTCAGAAATCTTCTTTCCAGTTTTTAACTGAAGATATTTCCTTTTTCACCAGAGCCCTCTATGGACTTTCAAATATCACTTCGCACATTCCACAAGAACTGTCTAGCGAAAGGCTTCTGGAGGGGAAAGCTGTAACTCTGTGAGATGAATTAACAGAACACAAAGCAGTTTCTCAGAAAGCTTCCCTCCAGTTTTTAACGGAAGATATTTCCTTTTTCACCATAGGCCTCTATGGGCTTCCAAATATCACTTAGCAAATTCCACAAGAACAGTCTTAGCGAAAGGTTTCTTGAGGGAAAAGCTGCAACTCTGTGAGGTGAATTAACAGTACACGAAACAGTTTCTCAGAAAACTTCTATACAGTTTTTAACTGAAGATATTTCCTTTTTCACCATAGCCCTGTATGGGCTTCCAAATATCACACTGCAAGTTCCACAAGAACAGTCTTAGGGAAAGGCTTCCTGAGGGGAAAGCTGTAACTGTGTGAGATGAATTAACAGAACACAAACCAGTTTCTCAGAAAGCTTCCCTCCAGTTTTTATCGGAAGATATTTCCTTTTTCACCATAGGCCTCTATGGGCTTCCAAATATCACTCTGCAAGTTCCACAAGAACAGTCTTAGGGAAAGGCTTCTTGAGGGGAAAGCTGTAACTGTGTGAGATGAATTAACCGAACACAAACCACTTTCTCAGAAAGCTTCCCTCCAGTTTTTAACGGAAGATATTTCCTTTTTCACCATCGGCCTCTATGGGTTTCCAAATATCACTTAGCAAATTCCACAAGAACAGTCTTAGCGAAAGGTTTCTTGAGGGAAAAGCTGCAACTCTGTGAGGTGAATTAACAGTACACGAAACAGTTTCTCAGAAAACTTCTATACAGTTTTTAACTGAAGATATTTCCTTTTTCACCATAGCCCTGTATGGGCTTCCAAATATCACTCTGCAAGTTCCACAAGAACAGTCTTAGGGAAAGGCTTCTTGAGGGGAAAGCTGTAACTGTGTGAGATGAATTAACAGAACACAAACCAGTTTCTCAGAAAGCTTCCCTCCAGTTTTTAACGGAAGATATTTCCTTTTTCACCATAGGCCTCTATGGGCTTCCAAATATCACTTAGCAAATTCCACAAGAACAGTCTTAGCGAAAGGTTTCTTGAGCGAAAAGCTGCAACTCTGTGAGGTGAATTAACAGTACACGAAACAGTTTCTCAGAAAACTTCTATACAGTTTTTAACTGAAGATATTTCCTTTTTCACCATAGCCCTGTATGGGCTTCCAAATATCACTCTGCAAGTTCCACAAGAACAGTCTTAGGGAAAGGCTTCTTGAGGGGAAAGCTGTAACTGTGTGAGATGAATTAACAGAACACAAACCAGTTTCTCAGAAAGCTTCTTTCCAGTTTTTAGCGGAAGATATTTCCTTTTTCACCATAGCCCTCTATGGGCTTCCAAATATCACTTTGCAAATCCCGCAGGAACAGTCTTAGCCAAAGACTTCATGAGTAGAAAGCTGTAATTCTGTGAGATGAATTAGCAGAACACAAAGCAGTCTCTAAGAAAGCTTCTATCCACTTTTTAACGGAAGATATTTCCTTTTTCACCATAGGCCTCTATGGGCTTACAAATATCACTTTGCAAATTCCACAAGAAAAGACTTAACGAAAGGCTTCTTGAGGGGAAAGCAGTAAATCTGTGAGATGAAATAACAGAACACAAAGCAGTTTCTCAGAAATCTTCTTTCCAGTTTTTAACTGAAGATATTTCCTTTTTCACCAGAGCCCTCTATGGACTTTCAAATATCACTTCGCACATTCCACAAGAACTGTCTAGCGAAAGGCTTCTGGAGGGGAAAGCTGTAACTCTGTGAGATGAATTAACAGAACACAAAGCAGTTTCTCAGAAAGCTTCCCTCCAGTTTTTAACGGAAGATATTTCCTTTTTCACCATAGGCCTCTATGGGCTTCCAAATATCACTTAGCAAATTCCACAAGAACAGTCTTAGCGAAAGGTTTCTTGAGCGAAAAGCTGCAACTCTGTGAGGTGAATTAACAGTACACGAAACAGTTTCTCAGAAAACTTCTATACAGTTTTTAACTGAAGATATTTCCTTTTTCACCATAGCCCTGTATGGGCTTCCAAATATCACTCTGCAAGTTCCACAAGAACAGTCTTAGGGAAAGGCTTCTTGAGGGGAAAGCTGTAACTGTGTGAGATGAATTAACAGAACACAAACCAGTTTCTCAGAAAGCTTCTTTCCAGTTTTTAGCGGAAGATATTTCCTTTTTCACCATAGTACTCTATGGGATTCCAAATATCACTTTGGAAATTCCACAAGAACAGTCTTAGCGAAAGTCTTCTGTAGGGGAAAGCTCTAACTCTGTGACATGAATTAACAGAGCACAAAGTAGTATCGAAGACAGATTCTTTTCAGTTTTTGTCTTAGGATATTTCTTTTTTCACCGTAGCCCTCTATGGGCTTCTAAGTATCCCTTTGCAATTTCCACAAAAACTGTCTTAAGGAAAGGCTTCTTGAGAGGAAAGGTGTAACTCTGTGAGATGAATTAAGAGAACACAAAGGAGTTTCTCAGAATGCCTCTTTCCAGTTTTTAACGGAAGTTATTTCCTTTTTCACCATAGCCCTCTATGGGCTTCCAAATATCACTTTGCAAATTCCACAATAACAGTCTTAGCGAAATTCTTATTTAGCGGAAAGCTGTAACTCTGTGAGATGAATTAACAGAACACAAAGCAGTTTCTTAGAAAGTTTCTATCCAGTTTTTAACGGAAGATATGTCCTTTTTCACCATAGCCCTCTATGGGCTTCCAAATATCACTTTGCAAATCCCGCAGGAACAGTCTTAGCCAAAGACTTCATGAGTAGAAAGCTGTAATTCTGTGAGATGAATTAGCAGAACACAAAGCAGTCTCTAAGAAAGCTTCTATCCACTTTTTAACGGAAGATATTTCCTTTTTCACCATAGGCCTCTATGGGCTTACAAATATCACTTTGCAAATTCCACAAGAAAAGACTTAACGAAAGGCTTCTTGAGGGGAAAGCAGTAAATCTGTGAGATGAAATAACAGAACACAAAGCAGTTTCTCAGAAATCTTCTTTCCAGTTTTTAACTGAAGATATTTCCTTTTTCACCAGAGCCCTCTATGGACTTTCAAATATCACTTCGCACATTCCACAAGAACTGTCTAGCGAAAGGCTTCTGGAGGGGAAAGCTGTAACTCTGTGAGATGAATTAACAGAACACAAAGCAGTTTCTCAGAAAGCTTCCCTCCAGTTTTTAACGGAAGATATTTCCTTTTTCACCATAGGCCTCTATGGGCTTCCAAATATCACTTAGCAAATTCCACAAGAACAGTCTTAGCGAAAGGTTTCTTGAGGGAAAAGCTGCAACTCTGTGAGGTGAATTAACAGTACACGAAACAGTTTCTCAGAAAACTTCTATACAGTTTTTAACTGAAGATATTTCCTTTTTCACCATAGCCCTGTATGGGCTTCCAAATATCACTCTGCAAGTTCCACAAGAACAGTCTTAGGGAAAGGCTTCTTGAGGGGAAAGCTGTAACTGTGTGAGATGAATTAACAGAACACAAACCAGTTTCTCAGAAAGCTTCCCTCCAGTTTTTAACGGAAGATATTTCCTTTTTCACCATAGGCCTCTATGGGCTTCCAAATATCACTTAGCAAATTCCACAAGAACAGTCTTAGCGAAAGGTTTCTTGAGGGAAAAGCTGCAACTCTGTGAGGTGAATTAACAGTACACGAAACAGTTTCTCAGAAAACTTCTATACAGTTTTTAACTGAAGATATTTCCTTTTTCACCATAGCCCTGTATGGGCTTCCAAATATCACTCTGCAAGTTCCACAAGAACAGTCTTAGGGAAAGGCTTCTTGAGGGGAAAGCTGTAACTGTGTGAGATGAATTAACAGAACACAAACCAGTTTCTCAGAAAGCTTCTTTCCAGTTTTTAGCGGAAGATATTTCCTTTTTCACCATAGTACTCTATGGGATTCCAAATATCACTTTGGAAATTCCACAAGAACAGTCTTAGCGAAAGTCTTCTGTAGGGGAAAGCTCTAACTCTGTGACATGAATTAACAGAGCACAAAGTAGTATCGAAGACAGATTCTTTTCAGTTTTTGTCTTAGGATATTTCTTTTTTCACCGTAGCCCTCTATGGGCTTCTAAGTATCCCTTTGCAATTTCCACAAAAACTGTCTTAAGGAAAGGCTTCTTGAGAGGAAAGGTGTAACTCTGTGAGATGAATTAAGAGAACACAAAGGAGTTTCTCAGAATGCCTCTTTCCAGTTTTTAACGGAAGTTATTTCCTTTTTCACCATAGCCCTCTATGGGCTTCCAAATATCACTTTGCAAATTCCACAATAACAGTCTTAGCGAAATTCTTATTTAGCGGAAAGCTGTAACTCTGTGAGATGAATTAACAGAACACAAAGCAGTTTCTTAGAAAGTTTCTATCCAGTTTTTAACGGAAGATATGTCCTTTTTCACCATAGCCCTCTATGGGCTTCCAAATATCACTTTGCAAATCCCGCAGGAACAGTCTTAGCCAAAGACTTCATGAGTAGAAAGCTGTAATTCTGTGAGATGAATTAGCAGAACACAAAGCAGTCTCTAAGAAAGCTTCTATCCACTTTTTAACGGAAGATATTTCCTTTTTCACCGTAGCCCTCTATTGGCTACTAAATATCATTTTCCAAAATCCACATGAACAGTCTTAGCGAAAGATTTCTTGAGGGGAAAGCTGTAACTCTGTGAGATGAATTAACAGAACACAAAGCAGTTTCTCAGAATGCTTCTTTCCAGTTTTTAACGGAAGATATTCCCTTTTTCACCAAAGCCCTCTAGGGGTTCTATTTATCACATTCCAAATTCCACATGAACAGTCTTAGCGAAAGGCTTCTTGAGGGGAAAGCTGTAACACTGTAACATGAATTAAGAGGACACAAAGCAGTTTCTCAGAAAGCTTCTTTTCAGTTTTTAGCTGAAGATATTTCCTTTTTCCCCATAGCGCTCTATGGGCTTCCAAATATCACTTTGTAAATTCCACAAGAACAGCCTTAGCGAACGGCTTCTTGAAGGGAAAGCTGTAACTCTGTTAGGTGAATCAACAGAACACAAAGCAGTTTCTCAGACAGCTTCTTTCCAGTTTTTAAAGGAAGATATTTCCTTTTTCACCCTAGCCCTCTAAGGGCTTCCAAATATCAGTTTGTAAATTCCACAAGAACAGTCTTACCGAAAGGCTTCTTGAGGGGAAAGCAGTAACGCTGTGAGATGAATTAACAGAACACAAAGCAGTTTCTCAGAAGTTTCTTTCCAGTTTTTAACTGAAGATATTTCCTTTTTCACCATAGCCCTCTAGGGGCTTCCAAATATCACTTTGCAAATTCAACAAGAACAGTCTTAGAGAAAGGCTTCTTGAGGGGAAAGTTCTAACTCTGTGAGATGGACTAACAGAACACAAAGCAGTTTCTCAGAAAGCTTCATTCCAGTTTTTAACTGGAGATATTTCATTTTTCACCATAGGCCTCTATGGGCTTCCAAATATCACCTTCCAAGTTCAACAAGAACAGCCTTAGCGAAGGGCTTCTTGAAGGGAAAGCTGTAATTCTGTGAGATGAATTAACAGAACACAATGCAGTTTCTCAGAAAGCTTCTTTCCAGTTTTTTACGGAAGATATTTCCTTTTTCACCTTTGCCCTCTAAAGTCTTCCAAATATCACTTTTCATATTCCACAAGAACAGTCTTAGCGAAAGACTTCTTGAGGGGAAAGCTGTAACTCTGAGATGAAATAATGGGACACAAAGCAATTTCTCAGAGAGCATCTTTCCTGTTTTTAACGGAAGATATTTCCTTTTTCAGCATAGCCCTCTATGAGCTTCCAAATATCATTTTCCAAATTCCACAAGAACAGTCTTTGTGAAAGACTTCTTGAGGGTAATGCTGTAACTCTGTGAGATGCATTAACAGAACTCATAGCAGTTTCTTAGACAGCTTCTTTCCAGTTTTTAACGGAAGATATTTCCTTTTTCACCAAAGCCCTCTATGGGCTTACAAATATCACTTTGCAAATTCCGCAAGAAAAGACTTAACGAAAGGCTTCTTGAGGGGAAAGCAGTAAATCTGTGAGATGAAATAACAGAACACAAAGCAGTTTCTCAGAAATCTTCTTTCCAGTTTTTAACTGAAGATATTTCCTTTTTCACCAGAGCCCTCTATGGACTTTCAAATATCACTTCGCACATTCCACAAGAACTGTCTAGCGAAAGGCTTTGGAGGGGAAAGCTGTAACTCTGTGAGATGAATTAACAGAACACAAAGCAGTTTCTCAGAAAGCTTCCCTCCAGTTTTTAACGGAAGATATTTCCTTTTTCACCATAGGCCTCTATGGGCTTCCAAATATCACTTAGCAAATTCCACAAGAACAGTCTTAGCGAAAGGTTTCTTGAGGGAAAAGCTGCAACTCTGTGAGGTGAATTAACAGTACACGAAACAGTTTCTCAGAAAACTTCTATACAGTTTTTAACTGAAGATATTTCCTTTTTCACCATAGCCCTGTATGGGCTTCCAAATATCACTCTGCAAGTTCCACAAGAACAGTCTTAGGGAAAGGCTTCTTGAGGGGAAAGCTGTAACTGTGTGAGATGAATTAACAGAACACAAACCAGTTTCTCAGAAAGCTTCCCTCCAGTTTTTAACGGAAGATATTTCCTTTTTCACCATAGGCCTCTATGGGCTTCCAAATATCACTTAGCAAATTCCACAAGAACAGTCTTAGCGAAAGGTTTCTTGAGGGAAAAGCTGCAACTCTGTGAGGTGAATTAACAGTACACGAAACAGTTTCTCAGAAAACTTCTATACAGTTTTTAACTGAAGATATTTCCTTTTTCACCATAGCCCTGTATGGGCTTCCAAATATCACTCTGCAAGTTCCACAAGAACAGTCTTAGGGAAAGGCTTCTTGAGGGGAAAGCTGTAACTGTGTGAGATGAATTAACAGAACACAAACCAGTTTCTCAGAAAGCTTCTTTCCAGATTTTAGCGGAAGATATTTCCTTTTTCACCATAGTACTCTATGGGATTCCAAATATCACTTTGGAAATTCCACAAGAACAGTCTTAGCGAAAGTCTTCTGTAGGGGAAAGCTCTAACTCTGTGACATGAATTAACAGAGCACAAAGTAGTATCGAAGACAGATTCTTTTCAGTTTTTGTCTTAGGATATTTCTTTTTTCACCGTAGCCCTCTATGGGCTTCTAAGTATCCCTTTGCAATTTCCACAAAAACTGTCTTAAGGAAAGGCTTCTTGAGAGGAAAGGTGTAACTCTGTGAGATGAATTAAGAGAACACAAAGGAGTTTCTCAGAATGCCTCTTTCCAGTTTTTAACGGAAGTTATTTCCTTTTTCACCATAGCCCTCTATGGGCTTCCAAATATCACTTTGCAAATTCCACAATAACAGTCTTAGCGAAATTCTTATTTAGCGGAAAGCTGTAACTCTGTGAGATGAATTAACAGAACACAAAGCAGTTTCTTAGAAAGTTTCTATCCAGTTTTTAACGGAAGATATGTCCTTTTTCACCATAGCCCTCTATGGGCTTCCAAATATCACTTTGCAAATCCCGCAGGAACAGTCTTAGCCAAAGACTTCATGAGTAGAAAGCTGTAATTCTGTGAGATGAATTAGCAGAACACAAAGCAGTCTCTAAGAAAGCTTCTATCCACTTTTTAACGGAAGATATTTCCTTTTTCACCGTAGCCCTCTATTGGCTACTAAATATCATTTTCCAAAATCCACATGAACAGTCTTAGCGAAAGATTTCTTGAGGGGAAAGCTGTAACTCTGTGAGATGAATTAACAGAACACAAAGCAGTTTCTCAGAATGCTTCTTTCCAGTTTTTAACGGAAGATATTCCCTTTTTCACCAAAGCCCTCTAGGGGTTCTATTTATCACATTCCAAATTCCACATGAACAGTCTTAGCGAAAGGCTTCTTGAGGGGAAAGCTGTAACACTGTAACATGAATTAAGAGGACACAAAGCAGTTTCTCAGAAAGCTTCTTTTCAGTTTTTAGCTGAAGATATTTCCTTTTTCCCCATAGCCCTCTATGGGCTTCCAAATATCACTTTGTAAATTCCACAAGAACAGCCTTAGCGAACGGCTTCTTGAAGGGAAAGCTGTAACTCTGTTAGGTGAATCAACAGAACACAAAGCAGTTTCTCAGACAGCTTCTTTCCAGTTTTTAAAGGAAGATATTTCCTTTTTCACCCTAGCCCTCTAAGGGCTTCCAAATATCAGTTTGTAAATTCCACAAGAACAGTCTTACCGAAAGGCTTCTTGAGGGGAAAGCAGTAACGCTGTGAGATGAATTAACAGAACACAAAGCAGTTTCTCAGAAGTTTCTTTCCAGTTTTTAACTGAAGATATTTCCTTTTTCACCATAGCCCTCTAGGGGCTTCCAAATATCACTTTGCAAATTCAACAAGAACAGTCTTAGAGAAAGGCTTCTTGAGGGGAAAGTTCTAACTCTGTGAGATGGACTAACAGAACACAAAGCAGTTTCTCAGAAAGCTTCATTCCAGTTTCTAACTGGAGATATTTCATTTTTCACCATAGGCCTCTATGGGCTTCCAAATATCACCTTCCAAATTCAACAAGAACAGCCTTAGCGAAGGGCTTCTTGAAGGGAAAGCTGTAATTCTGTGAGATGAATTAACAGAACACAATGCAGTTTCTCAGAAAGCTTCTTTCCAGTTTTTTACGGAAGATATTTCCTTTTTCACCTTTGCCCTCTAAAGTCTTCCAAATAGCACTTTTCATATTCCACAAGAACAGTCTTAGCGAAAGACTTCTTGAGGGGAAAGCTGTAACTCTGAGATGAAATAACGGGACACAAAGCAATTTCTCAGAGAGCATCTTTCCTGTTTTTAACGGAAGATATTTCCTTTTTCAGCATAGCCCTCTATGAGCTTCCAAATATCACTTTCCAAATTCCACAAGAACAGTCTTTGTGAAAGACTTCTTGAGGGTAATGCTGTAACTCTGTGAGATGAATTAACAGAACTCATAGCAGTTTCTTAGACAGCTTCTTTCCAGTTTTAAACTGAAGATATTTCCTTTTTCACCAAAGCCCTCTATGGGCTTACAAATATCACTTTGCAAATTCCACAAGAAAAGACTTAACGAAAGGCTTCTTGAGGGGAAAGCAGTAAATCTGTGAGATGAAATAACAGAACACAAAGCAGTTTCTCAGAAATCTTCTTTCCAGTTTTTAACTGAAGATATTTCCTTTTTCACCATAGCCCTGTATGGGCTTCCAAATATCACTCTTCAAGTTCCACAAGAACAGTCTTAGGGAAAGGCTTCTTGAGGGGAAAGCTGTAACTGTGTGAGATGAATTAACAGAACACAAAGCAGTTTCTCAGAAAGCTTCCCTCCAGTTTTTAACGGAAGATATTTCCTTTTTCACCATAGGCCTCTATGGGCTTCCAAATATCACTTAGCAAATTCCACAAGAACAGTCTTAGCGAAAGGTTTCTTGAGGGAAAAGCTGCAACTCTGTGAGGTGAATTAACAGTACACGAAACAGTTTCTCAGAAAACTTCTATACAGTTTTTAACTGAAGATATTTCCTTTTTCACCATAGCCCTGTATGGGCTTCCAACTATCACTCTGCAAGTTCCACAAGAACAGTCTTAGGGAAAGGCTTCTTGAGGGGAAAGCTGTAACTGTGTGAGATGAATTAACAGAACACAAAACAGTTTCTCAGAAAGCTTCTTTCCAGTTTTTAGCGGAAGATATTTCCTTTTTCACCATAGTACTCTATGGGATTCCAAATATCACTTTGGAAATTCCACAAGAACAGTCTTAGCGAAAGTCTTCTGTAGGGGAAAGCTCTAACTCTGTGACATGAATTAACAGAGCACAAAGTAGTATCGAAGACAGATTCTTTTCAGTTTTTGTCTTAGGATATTTCTTTTTTCACCGTAGCCCTCTATGGGCTTCTAAGTATCCCTTTGCAATTTCCACAAAAACTGTCTTAAGGAAAGGCTTCTTGAGAGGAAAGGTGTAACTCTGTGAGATGAATTAAGAGAACACAAAGGAGTTTCTCAGAATGCCTCTTTCCAGTTTTTAACGGAAGTTATTTCCTTTTTCACCATAGCCCTCTATGGGCTTCCAAATATCACTTTGCAAATTCCACAATAACAGTCTTAGCGAAATTCTTATTTAGCGGAAAGCTGTAACTCTGTGAGATGAATTAACAGAACACAAAGCAGTTTCTTAGAAAGTTTCTATCCAGTTTTTAACGGAAGATATGTCCTTTTTCACCATAGCCCTCTATGGGCTTCCAAATATCACTTTGCAAATCCCGCAGGAACAGTCTTAGCCAAAGACTTCATGAGTAGAAAGCTGTAATTCTGTGAGATGAATTAGCAGAACACAAAGCAGTCTCTAAGAAAGCTTCTATCCACTTTTTAACGGAAGATATTTCCTTTTTCACCGTAGCCCTCTATTGGCTACTAAATATCATTTTCCAAAATCCACATGAACAGTCTTAGCGAAAGATTTCTTGAGGGGAAAGCTGTAACTCTGTGAGATGAATTAACAGAACACAAAGCAGTTTCTCAGAATGCTTCTTTCCAGTTTTTAACGGAAGATATTCCCTTTTTCACCAAAGCCCTCTAGGGGTTCTATTTATCACATTCCAAATTCCACATGAACAGTCTTAGCGAAAGGCTTCTTGAGGGGAAAGCTGTAACACTGTAACATGAATTAAGAGGACACAAAGCAGTTTCTCAGAAAGCTTCTTTTCAGTTTTTAGCTGAAGATATTTCCTTTTTCCCCATAGCGCTCTATGGGCTTCCAAATATCACTTTGTAAATTCCACAAGAACAGCCTTAGCGAACGGCTTCTTGAAGGGAAAGCTGTAACTCTGTTAGGTGAATCAACAGAACACAAAGCAGTTTCTCAGACAGCTTCTTTCCAGTTTTTAAAGGAAGATATTTCCTTTTTCACCCTAGCCCTCTAAGGGCTTCCAAATATCAGTTTGTAAATTCCACAAGAACAGTCTTACCGAAAGGCTTCTTGAGGGGAAAGCAGTAACGCTGTGAGATGAATTAACAGAACACAAAGCAGTTTCTCAGAAGTTTCTTTCCAGTTTTTAACTGAAGATATTTCCTTTTTCACCATAGCCCTCTAGGGGCTTCCAAATATCACTTTGCAAATTCAACAAGAACAGTCTTAGAGAAAGGCTTCTTGAGGGGAAAGTTCTAACTCTGTGAGATGGACTAACAGAACACAAAGCAGTTTCTCAGAAAGCTTCATTCCAGTTTTTAACTGGAGATATTTCATTTTTCACCATAGGCCTCTATGGGCTTCCAAATATCACCTTCCAAATTCAACAAGAACAGCCTTAGCGAAGGGCTTCTTGAAGGGAAAGCTGTAATTCTGTGAGATGAATTAACAGAACACAATGCAGTTTCTCAGAAAGCTTCTTTCCAGTTTTTTACGGAAGATATTTCCTTTTTCACCTTTGCCCTCTAAAGTCTTCCAAATATCACTTTTCATATTCCACAAGAACAGTCTTAGCGAAAGACTTCTTGAGGGGAAAGCTGTAACTCTGAGATGAAATAACGGGACACAAAGAAATTTCTCAGAGAGCATCTTTCCTGTTTTTAACGGAAGATATTTCCTTTTTCAGCATAGCCCTCTATGAGCTTCCAAATATCACTTTCCAAATTCCACAAGAACAGTCTTTGTGAAAGACTTCTTGAGGGTAATGCTGTAACTCTGTGAGATGAATTAACAGAACTCATAGCAGTTTCTTAGACAGCTTCTTTCCAGTTTTTAACGGAAGATATTTCCTTTTTCACCAAAGCCCTCTATGGGCTTACAAATATCACTTTGCAAATTCCACAAGAAAAGACTTAACGAAAGGCTTCTTGAGGGGAAAGCAGTAAATCTGTGAGATGAAATAACAGAACACAAAGCAGTTTCTCAGAAATTTTCTTTCCAGTTTTTAACTGAAGATATTTCCTTTTTCACCAGAGCCCTCTATGGACTTTCAAATATCACTTCGCACATTCCACAAGAACTGTCTAGCGAAAGGCTTCTGGAGGGGAAAGCTGTAACTGTGTGAGATGAATTAACAGAACACAAACCAGTTTCTCAGAAAGCTTCCCTCCAGTTTTTAACGGAAGATATTTCCTTTTTCACCATAGGCCTCTATGGGCTTCCAAATATCACTTAGCAAATTCCACAAGAACAGTCTTAGCGAAAGGTTTCTTGAGGGAAAAGCTGCAACTCTGTGAGGTGAATTAACAGTACACGAAACAGTTTCTCAGAAAACTTCTATACAGTTTTTAACTGAAGATATTTTCTTTTTCACCATTGCCCTGTATGGGCTTCCAAATATCACTCTGCAAGTTCCAGAAGAACAGTCTTAGGGAAAGGCTTCTTGAGGGGAAAGCTGTAACTGTGTGAGATGAATTAACAGAACACAAAGCAGTTTCTCAGAAAGCTTCCCTCCAGTTTTTAACGGAAGATATTTCCTTTTTCACCATAGGCCTCTATGGGCTTCCAAATATCACTTAGCAAATTCCACAAGAACAGTCTTAGCGAAAGGTTTCTTGAGGGAAAAGCTGCAACTCTGTGAGGTGAATTAACAGTACACGAAACAGTTTCTCAGAAAACTTCTATACAGTTTTTAACTGAAGATATTTCCTTTTTCACCATAGCCCTGTATGGGCTTCCAAATATCACTCTGCAAGTTCCACAAGAACAGTCTTAGGGAAAGGCTTCTTGAGGGGAAAGCTGTAACTGTGTGAGATGAATTAACAGAACACAAACCAGTTTCTCAGAAAGCTTCTTTCCAGTTTTTAGCGGAAGATATTTCCTTTTTCACCATAGTACTCTATGGGATTCCAAATATCACTTTGGAAATTCCACAAGAACAGTCTTAGCGAAAGTCTTCTGTAGGGGAAAGCTCTAACTCTGTGACATGAATTAACAGAGCACAAAGTAGTATCGAAGACAGATTCTTTTCAGTTTTTGTCTTAGGATATTTCTTTTTTCACCGTAGCCCTCTATGGGCTTCTAAGTATCCCTTTGCAATTTCCACAAAAACTGTCTTAAGGAAAGGCTTCTTGAGAGGAAAGGTGTAACTCTGTGAGATGAATTAAGAGAACACAAAGGAGTTTCTCAGAATGCCTCTTTCCAGTTTTTAACGGAAGTTATTTCCTTTTTCACCATAGCCCTCTATGGGCTCCCAAATATCACTTTGCAAATTCCACAATAACAGTCTTAGCGAAATTCTTATTTAGCGGAAAGCTGTAACTCTGTGAGATGAATTAACAGAACACAAAGCAGTTTCTTAGAAAGTTTCTATCCAGTTTTTAACGGAAGATATGTCCTTTTTCACCATAGCCCTCTATGGGCTTCCAAATATCACTTTGCAAATCCCGCAGGAACAGTCTTAGCCAAAGACTTCATGAGTAGAAAGCTGTAATTCTGTGAGATGAATTAGCAGAACACAAAGCAGTCTCTAAGAAAGCTTCTATCCACTTTTTAACGGAAGATATTTCCTTTTTCACCGTAGCCCTCTATTGGCTACTAAATATCATTTTCCAAAATCCACATGAACAGTCTTAGCGAAAGATTTCTTGAGGGGAAAGCTGTAACTCTGTGAGATGAATTAACAGAACACAAAGCAGTTTCTCAGAATGCTTCTTTCCAGTTTTTAACGGAAGATATTCCCTTTTTCACCAAAGCCCTCTAGGGGTTCTATTTATCACATTCCAAATTCCACATGAACAGTCTTAGCGAAAGGCTTCTTGAGGGGAAAGCTGTAACACTGTAACATGAATTAAGAGGACACAAAGCAGTTTCTCAGAAAGCTTCTTTTCAGTTTTTAGCTGAAGATATTTCCTTTTTCCCCATAGCGCTCTATGGGCTTCCAAATATCACTTTGTAAATTCCACAAGAACAGCCTTAGCGAACGGCTTCTTGAAGGGAAAGCTGTAACTCTGTTAGGTGAATCAACAGAACACAAAGCAGTTTCTCAGACAGCTTCTTTCCAGTTTTTAAAGGAAGATATTTCCTTTTTCACCCTAGCCCTCTAAGGGCTTCCAAATATCAGTTTGTAAATTCCACAAGAACAGTCTTACCGAAAGGCTTCTTGAGGGGAAAGCAGTAACGCTGTGAGATGAATTAACAGAACACAAAGCAGTTTCTCAGAAGTTTCTTTCCAGTTTTTAACTGAAGATATTTCCTTTTTCACCATAGCCCTCTAGGGGCTTCCAAATATCACTTTGCAAATTCAACAAGAACAGTCTTAGAGAAAGGCTTCTTGAGGGGAAAGTTCTAACTCTGTGAGATGGACTAACAGAACACAAAGCAGTTTCTCAGAAAGCTTCATTCCAGTTTTTAACTGGAGATATTTCATTTTTCACCATAGGCCTCTATGGGCTTCCAAATATCACCTTCCAAATTCAACAAGAACAGCCTTAGCGAAGGGCTTCTTGAAGGGAAAGCTGTAATTCTGTGAGATGAATTAACAGAACACAATGCAGTTTCTCAGAAAGCTTCTTTCCAGTTTTTTACGGAAGATATTTCCTTTTTCACCTTTGCCCTCTAAAGTCTTCCAAATATCACTTTTCATATTCCACAAGAACAGTCTTAGCGAAAGACTTCTTGAGGGGAAAGCTGTAACTCTGAGATGAAATAACGGGACACAAAGAAATTTCTCAGAGAGCATCTTTCCTGTTTTTAACGGAAGATATTTCCTTTTTCAGCATAGCCCTCTATGAGCTTCCAAATATCACTTTCCAAATTCCACAAGAACAGTCTTTGTGAAAGACTTCTTGAGGGTAATGCTGTAACTCTGTGAGATGAATTAACAGAACTCATAGCAGTTTCTTAGACAGCTTCTTTCCAGTTTTTAACGGAAGATATTTCCTTTTTCACCAAAGCCCTCTATGGGCTTACAAATATCACTTTGCAAATTCCACAAGAAAAGACTTAACGAAAGGCTTCTTGAGGGGAAAGCAGTAAATCTGTGAGATGAAATAACAGAACACAAAGCAGTTTCTCAGAAATTTTCTTTCCAGTTTTTAACTGAAGATATTTCCTTTTTCACCAGAGCCCTCTATGGACTTTCAAATATCACTTCGCACATTCCACAAGAACTGTCTAGCGAAAGGCTTCTGGAGGGGAAAGCTGTAACTGTGTGAGATGAATTAACAGAACACAAACCAGTTTCTCAGAAAGCTTCCCTCCAGTTTTTAACGGAAGATATTTCCTTTTTCACCATAGGCCTCTATGGGCTTCCAAATATCACTTAGCAAATTCCACAAGAACAGTCTTAGCGAAAGGTTTCTTGAGGGAAAAGCTGCAACTCTGTGAGGTGAATTAACAGTACACGAAACAGTTTCTCAGAAAACTTCTATACAGTTTTTAACTGAAGATATTTCCTTTTTCACCATAGCCCTGTATGGGCTTCCAAATATCACTCTGCAAGTTCCAGAAGAACAGTCTTAGGGAAAGGCTTCTTGAGGGGAAAGCTGTAACTGTGTGAGATGAATTAACAGAACACAAAGCAGTTTCTCAGAAAGCTTCCCTCCAGTTTTTAACGGAAGATATTTCCTTTTTCACCATAGGCCTCTATGGGCTTCCAAATATCACTTAGCAAATTCCACAAGAACAGTCTTAGCGAAAGGTTTCTTGAGGGAAAAGCTGCAACTCTGTGAGGTGAATTAACAGTACACGAAACAGTTTCTCAGAAAACTTCTATACAGTTTTTAACTGAAGATATTTCCTTTTTCACCATAGCCCTGTATGGGCTTCCAAATATCACTCTGCAAGTTCCACAAGAACAGTCTTAGGGAAAGGCTTCTTGAGGGGAAAGCTGTAACTGTGTGAGATGAATTAACAGAACACAAACCAGTTTCTCAGAAAGCTTCTTTCCAGTTTTTAGCGGAAGATATTTCCTTTTTCACCATAGTACTCTATGGGATTCCAAATATCACTTTGGAAATTCCACAAGAACAGTCTTAGCGAAAGTCTTCTGTAGGGGAAAGCTCTAACTCTGTGACATGAATTAACAGAGCACAAAGTAGTATCGAAGACAGATTCTTTTCAGTTTTTGTCTTAGGATATTTCTTTTTTCACCGTAGCCCTCTATGGGCTTCTAAGTATCCCTTTGCAATTTCCACAAAAACTGTCTTAAGGAAAGGCCTCTTGAGAGGAAAGGTGTAACTCTGTGAGATGAATTAAGAGAACACAAAGGAGTTTCTCAGAATGCCTCTTTCCAGTTTTTAACGGAAGTTATTTCCTTTTTCACCATAGCCCTCTATGGGCTTCCAAATATCACTTTGCAAATTCCACAATAACAGTCTTAGCGAAATTCTTATTTAGCGGAAAGCTGTAACTCTGTGAGATGAATTAACAGAACACAAAGCAGTTTCTTAGAAAGTTTCTATCCAGTTTTTAACGGAAGATATGTCCTTTTTCACCATAGCCCTCTATGGGCTTCCAAATATCACTTTGCAAATCCCGCAGGAACAGTCTTAGCCAAAGACTTCATGAGTAGAAAGCTGTAATTCTGTGAGATGAATTAGCAGAACACAAAGCAGTCTCTAAGAAAGCTTCTATCCACTTTTTAACGGAAGATATTTCCTTTTTCACCGTAGCCCTCTATTGGCTACTAAATATCATTTTCCAAAATCCACATGAACAGTCTTAGCGAAAGATTTCTTGAGGGGAAAGCTGTAACTCTGTGAGATGAATTAACAGAACACAAAGCAGTTTCTCAGAATGCTTCTTTCCGGTTTTTAACGGAAGATATTCCCTTTTTCACCAAAGCCCTCTAGGGGTTCTATTTATCACATTCCAAATTCCACATGAACAGTCTTAGCGAAAGGCTTCTTGAGGGGAAAGCTGTAACACTGTAACATGAATTAAGAGGACACAAAGCAGTTTCTCAGAAAGCTTCTTTTCAGTTTTTAGCTGAAGATATTTCCTTTTTCCCCATAGCGCTCTATGGGCTTCCAAATATCACTTTGTAAATTCCACAAGAACAGCCTTAGCGAACGGCTTCTTGAAGGGAAAGCTGTAACTCTGTTAGGTGAATCAACAGAACACAAAGCAGTTTCTCAGACAGCTTCTTTCCAGTTTTTAAAGGAAGATATTTCCTTTTTCACCCTAGCCCTCTAAGGGCTTCCAAATATCAGTTTGTAAATTCCACAAGAACAGTCTTACCGAAAGGCTTCTTGAGGGGAAAGCAGTAACGCTGTGAGATGAATTAACAGAACTCAAAGCAGTTTCTCAGAAGTTTCTTTCCAGTTTTTAACTGAAGATATTTCCTTTTTCACCATAGCCCTCTAGGGGCTTCCAAATATCACTTTGCAAATTCAACAAGAACAGTCTTAGAGAAAGGCTTCTTGAGGGGAAAGTTCTAACTCTGTGAGATGGACTAACAGAACACAAAGCAGTTTCTCAGAAAGCTTCATTCCAGTTTTTAACTGGAGATATTTCATTTTTCACCATAGGCCTCTATGGGCTTCCAAATATCACCTTCCAAATTCAACAAGAACAGCCTTAGCGAAGGGCTTCTTGAAGGGAAAGCTGTAATTCTGTGAGATGAATTAACAGAACACAATGCAGTTTCTCAGAAAGCTTCTTTCCACTTTTCAATGGAAGATATTTCCTTTTTCACCATAGCCTTCTATGGGTTTCAAAATATCACTTTTCAAATTCCACAAGAAGAGTCTTAGCGAAAGGCTTCTTGAGGGGAAAGCTGTAACTCGGTGAGATGAATTAACAGAACACAAAGCAGTTTCTCAGAGAGCTTCTTTCCAGTTTTTAACTGAAGATATTTCCTTTCTCACCATAGCCCCCTATGGGCTTCCAAATATCACTTTCCAAACTCCACAAAAACAGCCGTAGCGAAAGGCTTGTTGAGGTAAAGCTGTAACTCTGTGAGATGAATTAACAGAACACAAAGCAGTTTCTCAGAAAGATTCTTTCCAGTTTTTAACGGAAGATATTTGCTTCTTCACCATAGCCCTCTAAAGGCATCCAAATATCACTTTGCCAATTACACAGTAACAGACTTAGCGAAAGACTTCTTGAAGGGAAAGCTGTAACTCTCTGAGATGAATTAACAGAACAAAAAGTAGTTTCTCAGAAATCTTTTTTCCAGTTTTTATCGGAAGATATTTCCTTTTTCAACATAGCCCTCTATGGGCTTCCAAATATCACTTTGCAAAATCCACAAGAACTGTCTTAGCGAAAGGCTTCTTGAGGGGAAAGCTGTAACACTGTAACATGAATTAAGAGGACACAAAGCAGTTTCTCAGAAAGCTTCTTTTCAGTTTTTAGCTGAAGATATTTCCTTTTTCCCCATAGCCCTCTATGGGCTTCCAAATATCACTTTGTAAATTCCACAAGAACAGCCTTAGCGAACGGCTTCTTGAAGGGAAAGCTGTAACTCTGTTAGGTGAATCAACAGAACACAAAGCAGTTTCTCAGACAGCTTCTTTCCAGTTTTTAAAGGAAGATATTTCCTTTTTCACCCTAGCCCTCTAAGGGCTTCCAAATATCAGTTTGTAAATTCCACAAGAACAGTCTTACCGAAAGGCTTCTTGAGGGGAAAGCAGTAACGCTGTGAGATGAATTAACAGAACACAAAGCAGTTTCTCAGAAGTTTCTTTCCAGTTTTTAACTGAAGATATTTCCTTTTTCACCATAGCCCTCTAGGGGCTTCCAAATATCACTTTGCAAATTCAACAAGAACAGTCTTAGAGAAAGGCTTCTTGAGGGGAAAGTTCTAACTCTGTGAGATGGACTAACAGAACACAAAGCAGTTTCTCAGAAAGCTTCATTCCAGTTTTTAACTGGAGATATTTCATTTTTCACCATAGGCCTCTATGGGCTTCCAAATATCACCTTCCAAGTTCAACAAGAACAGCCTTAGCGAAGGGCTTCTTGAAGGGAAAGCTGTAATTCTGTGAGATGAATTAACAGAACACAATGCAGTTTCTCAGAAAGCTTCTTTCCAGTTTTTTACGGAAGATATTTCCTTTTTCACCTTTGCCCTCTAAAGTCTTCCAAATATCACTTTTCATATTCCACAAGAACAGTCTTAGCGAAAGACTTCTTGAGGGGAAAGCTGTAACTCTGAGATGAAATAACGGGACACAAAGCAATTTCTCAGAGAGCATCTTTCCTGTTTTTAACGGAAGATATTTCCTTTTTCAGCATAGCCCTCTATGAGCTTCCAGATATCACTTTCCAAATTCCACAAGAACAGTCTTTGTGAAAGACTTCTTGAGGGTAATGCTGTAACTCTGTGAGATGAATTAACAGAACTCATAGCAGTTTCTTAGACAGCTTCTTTCCAGTTTTTAACGGAAGATATTTCCTTTTTCACCAAAGCCCTCTATGGGCTTACAAATATCACTTTGCAAATTCCACAAGAAAAGACTTAACGAAAGGCTTCTTGAGGGGAAAGCAGTAAATCTGTGAGATGAAATAACAGAACACAAAGCAGTTTCTCAGAAATCTTCTTTCCAGTTTTTAACTGAAGATATTTCCTTTTTCACCAGAGCCCTCTATGGACTTTCAAATATCACTTCGCACATTCCACAAGAACTGTCTAGCGAAAGGCTTCTGGAGGGGAAAGCTGTAACTCTGTGAGATGAATTAACAGAACACAAAGCAGTTTCTCAGAAAGCTTCCCTCCAGTTTTTAACGGAAGATATTTCCTTTTTCACCATAGGCCTCTATGGGCTTCCAAATATCACTTAGCAAATTCCACAAGAACAGTCTTAGCGAAAGGTTTCTTGAGGGAAAAGCTGCAACTCTGTGAGGTGAATTAACAGTACACGAAACAGTTTCTCAGAAAACTTCTATACAGTTTTTAACTGAAGATATTTCCTTTTTCACCATAGCCCTGTATGGGCTTCCAAATATCACTCTGCAAGTTCCACAAGAACAGTCTTAGGGAAAGGCTTCTTGAGGGGAAAGCTGTAACTGTGTGAGATGAATTAACAGAACACAAAGCAGTTTCTCAGAAAGCTTCCCTCCAGTTTTTAACGGAAGATATTTCCTTTTTCACCATAGGCCTCTATGGGCTTCCAAATATCACTTAGCAAATTCCACAAGAACAGTCTTAGCGAAAGGTTTCTTGAGGGAAAAGCTGCAACTCTGTGAGGTGAATTAACAGTACACGAAACAGTTTCTCAGAAAACTTCTATACAGTTTTTAACTGAAGATATTTCCTTTTTCACCATAGCCCTGTATGGGCTTCCAAATATCACTCTGCAAGTTCCACAAGAACAGTCTTAGGGAAAGGCTTCTTGAGGGGAAAGCTGTAACTGTGTGAGATGAATTAACAGAACACAATGCAGTTTCTCAGAAAGCTTCTTTCCAGTTTTTAGCGGAAGATATTTCCTTTTTCACCATAGTACTCTATGGGCTTCCAAATATCACTTTGGAAATTCCACAAGAACAGTCTTAGCGAAAGTCTTCTGTAGGGGAAAGCTCTAACTCTGTGACATGAATTAACAGAGCACAAAGTAGTATCGAAGACAGATTCTTTTCAGTTTTTGTCTTAGGATATTTCTTTTTTCACCGTAGCCCTCTATGGGCTTCTAAGTATCCCTTTGCAATTTCCACAAAAACTGTCTTAAGGAAAGGCTTCTTGAGAGGAAAGGTGTAACTCTGTGAGATGAATTAAGAGAACACAAAGGAGTTTCTCAGAATGCCTCTTTCCAGTTTTTAACGGAAGTTATTTCCTTTTTCACCATAGCCCTCTATGGGCTTCCAAATATCACTTTGCAAATTCCACAATAACAGTCTTAGCGAAATTCTTATTTAGCGGAAAGCTGTAACTCTGTGAGATGAATTAACAGAACACAAAGCAGTTTCTTAGAAAGTTTCTATCCAGTTTTTAACGGAAGATATGTCCTTTTTCACCATAGCCCTCTATGGGCTTCCAAATATCACTTTGCAAATCCCGCAGGAACAGTCTTAGCCAAAGACTTCATGAGTAGAAAGCTGTAATTCTGTGAGATGAATTAGCAGAACACAAAGCAGTCTCTAAGAAAGCTTCTATCCACTTTTTAACGGAAGATATTTCCTTTTTCACCGTAGCCCTCTATTGGCTACTAAATATCATTTTCCAAAATCCACATGAACAGTCTTAGCGAAAGATTTCTTGAGGGGAAAGCTGTAACTCTGTGAGATGAATTAACAGAACACAAAGCAGTTTCTCAGAATGCTTCTTTCCAGTTTTTAACGGAAGATATTCCCTTTTTCACCAAAGCCCTCTAGGGGTTCTATTTATCACATTCCAAATTCCACATGAACAGTCTTAGCGAAAGGCTTCTTGAGGGGAAAGCTGTAACACTGTAACATGAATTAAGAGGACACAAAGCAGTTTCTCAGAAAGCTTCTTTTCAGTTTTTAGCTGAAGATATTTCCTTTTTCCCCATAGCCCTCTATGGGCTTCCAAATATCACTTTGTAAATTCCACAAGAACAGCCTTAGCGAACGGCTTCTTGAAGGGAAAGCTGTAACTCTGTTAGGTGAATCAACAGAACACAAAGCAGTTTCTCAGACAGCTTCTTTCCAGTTTTTAAAGGAAGATATTTCCTTTTTCACCCTAGCCCTCTAAGGGCTTCCAAATATCAGTTTGTAAATTCCACAAGAACAGTCTTACCGAAAGGCTTCTTGAGGGGAAAGCAGTAACGCTGTGAGATGAATTAACAGAACACAAAGCAGTTTCTCAGAAGTTTCTTTCCAGTTTTTAACTGAAGATATTTCCTTTTTCACCATAGCCCTCTAGGGGCTTCCAAATATCACTTTGCAAATTCAACAAGAACAGTCTTAGAGAAAGGCTTCTTGAGGGGAAAGTTCTAACTCTGTGAGATGGACTAACAGAACACAAAGCAGTTTCTCAGAAAGCTTCATTCCAGTTTTTAACTGGAGATATTTCATTTTTCACCATAGGCCTCTATGGGCTTCCAAATATCACCTTCCAAATTCAACAAGAACAGCCTTAGCGAAGGGCTTCTTGAAGGGAAAGCTGTAATTCTGTGAGATGAATTAACAGAACACAATGCAGTTTCTCAGAAAGCTTCTTTCCACTTTTCAATGGAAGATATTTCCTTTTTCACCATAGCCTTCTATGGGTTTCAAAATATCACTTTTCAAATTCCACAAGAAGAGTCTTAGCGAAAGGCTTCTTGAGGGGAAAGCTGTAACTCGGTGAGATGAATTAACAGAACACAAAGCAGTTTCTCAGAGAGCTTCTTTCCAGTTTTTAACTGAAGATATTTCCTTTCTCACCATAGCCCCCTATGGGCTTCCAAATATCACTTTCCAAACTCCACAAAAACAGCCGTAGCGAAAGGCTTGTTGAGGTAAAGCTGTAACTCTGTGAGATGAATTAACAGAACACAAAGCAGTTCCTCAGAAAGATTCTTTCCAGTTTTTAACGGAAGATATTTGCTTCTTCACCATAGCCCTCTAAAGGCTTCCAAATATCACTTTGCCAATTACACAGTAACAGACTTAGCGAAAGACTTCTTGAAGGGAAAGCTGTAACTCTCTGAGATGAATTAACAGAACAAAAAGTAGTTTCTCAGAAATCTTTTTTCCAGTTTTTATCGGAAGATATTTCCTTTTTCAACATAGCCCTCTATGGGCTTCCAAATATCACTTTGCAAAATCCACAAGAACTGTCTTAGCGAA
Organism: Chlorocebus sabaeus; assembly: GCF_047675955.1. NCBI lineage: Eukaryota > Metazoa > Chordata > Mammalia > Primates > Cercopithecidae > Chlorocebus > Chlorocebus sabaeus. The sequence goes on from NW_027327837.1 coordinate 918,674, forward strand.
AGGCTTCTTGAGGGGAAAGCTGTAACACTGTAACATGAATTAAGAGGACACAAAGCAGTTTCTCAGAAAGCTTCTTTTCAGTTTTTAGCTGAAGATATTTCCTTTTTCCCCATAGCGCTCTATGGGCTTCCAAATATCACTTTGTAAATTCCACAAGAACAGCCTTAGCGAACGGCTTCTTGAAGGGTAAGCTGTAACTCTGTTAGGTGAATCAACGGAACACAAAGCAGTTTCTCAGACAGCTTCTTTCCAGTTTTTAAAGGAAGATATTTCCTTTTTCACCCTAGCCCTCTAAGGGCTTCCAAATATCAGTTTGTAAATTCCACAAGAACAGTCTTACCGAAAGGCTTCTTGAGGGGAAAGCAGTAACGCTGTGAGATGAATTAACAGAACACAAAGCAGTTTCTCAGAAGTTTCTTTCCAGTTTTTAACTGAAGATATTTCCTTTTTCACCATAGCCCTCTAGGGGCTTCCAAATATCACTTTGCAAATTCAACAAGAACAGTCTTAGAGAAAGGCTTCTTGAGGGGAAAGTTCTAACTCTGTGAGATGGACTAACAGAACACAAAGCAGTTTCTCAGAAAGCTTCATTCCAGTTTTTAACTGGAGATATTTCATTTTTCACCATAGGCCTCTATGGGCTTCCAAATATCACCTTCCAAGTTCAACAAGAACAGCCTTAGCGAAGGGCTTCTTGAAGGGAAAGCTGTAATTCTGTGAGATGAATTAACAGAACACAATGCAGTTTCTCAGAAAGCTTCTTTCCAGTTTTTTACGGAAGATATTTCCTTTTTCACCTTTGCCCTCTAAAGTCTTCCAAATATCACTTTTCATATTCCACAAGAACAGTCTTAGCGAAAGACTTCTTGAGGGGAAAGCTGTAACTCTGAGATGAAATAACGGGACACAAAGCAATTTCTCAGAGAGCATCTTTCCTGTTTTTAACGGAAGATATTTCCTTTTTCAGCATAGCCCTCTATGAGCTTCCAAATATCACTTTCCAAATTCCACAAGAACAGTCTTTGTGAAAGACTTCTTGAGGGTAATGCTGTAACTCTGTGAGATGAATTAACAGAACTCATAGCAGTTTCTTAGACAGCTTCTTTCCAGTTTTTAACGGAAGATATTTCCTTTTTCACCAAAGCCCTCTATGGGCTTACAAATATCACTTTGCAAATTCCACAAGAAAAGACTTAACGAAAGGCTTCTTGAGGGGAAAGCAGTAAATCTGTGAGATGAAATAACAGAACACAAAGCAGTTTCTCAGAAATCTTCTTTCCAGTTTTTAACTGAAGATATTTCCTTTTTCACCAGAGCCCTCTATGGACTTTCAAATATCACTTCGCACATTCCACAAGAACTGTCTAGCGAAAGGCTTCTGGAGGGGAAAGCTGTAACTCTGTGAGATGAATTAACAGAACACAAAGCAGTTTCTCAGAAAGCTTCCCTCCAGTTTTTAACGGAAGATATTTCCTTTTTCACCATAGGCCTCTATGGGCTTACAAATATCACTTAGCAAATTCCACAAGAACAGTCTTAGCGAAAGGTTTCTTGAGGGAAAAGCTGCAACTCTGTGAGGTGAATTAACAGTACACGAAACAGTTTCTCAGAAAACGTCTATACAGTTTTTAACTGAAGATATTTCCTTTTTCACCATAGCCCTGTATGGGCTTCCAAATATCACTCTGCAAGTTCCACAAGAACAGTCTTAGGGAAAGGCTTCTTGAGGGGAAAGCTGTAACTGTGTGAGATGAATTAACAGAACACAAAGCAGTTTCTCAGAAAGCTTCCCTCCAGTTTTTAACGGAAGATATTTCCTTTTTCACCATAGTACTCTATGGGCTTCCAAATATCACTTAGCAAATTCCACAAGAACAGTCTTAGCGAAAGGTTTCTTGAGGGAAAAGCTGCAACTCTGTGAGGTGAATTAACAGTACACGAAACAGTTTCTCAGAAAACTTCTATACAGTTTTTAACTGAAGATATTTCCTTTTTCACCATAGCCCTGTATGGGCTTCCAAATATCACTCTGCAAGTTCCACAAGAACAGTCTTAGGGAAAGGCTTCTTGAGGGGAAAGCTGTAACTGTGTGAGATGAATTAACAGAACACAAACCAGTTTCTCAGAAAGCTTCTTTCCAGTTTTTAGCGGAAGATATTTCCTTTTTCACCATAGTACTCTATGGGATTCCAAATATCACTTTGGAAATTCCACAAGAACAGTCTTAGCGAAAGTCTTCTGTAGGGGAAAGCTCTAACTCTGTGACATGAATTAACAGAGCACAAAGTAGTATCGAAGACAGATTCTTTTCAGTTTTTGTCTTAGGATATTTCTTTTTTCACCGTAGCCCTCTATGGGCTTCTAAGTATCCCTTTGCAATTTCCACAAAAACTGTCTTAAGGAAAGGCTTCTTGAGAGGAAAGGTGTAACTCTGTGAGATGAATTAAGAGAACACAAAGGAGTTTCTCAGAATGCCTCTTTCCAGTTTTTAACGGAAGTTATTTCCTTTTTCACCATAGCCCTCTATGGGCTTCCAAATATCACTTTGCAAATTCCACAATAACAGTCTTAGCGAAATTCTTATTTAGCGGAAAGCTGTAACTCTGTGAGATGAATTAACAGAACACAAAGCAGTTTCTTAGAAAGTTTCTATCCAGTTTTTAACGGAAGATATGTCCTTTTTCACCATAGCCCTCTATGGGCTTCCAAATATCACTTTGCAAATCCCGCAGGAACAGTCTTAGCCAAAGACTTCATGAGTAGAAAGCTGTAATTCTGTGAGATGAATTAGCAGAACACAAAGCAGTCTCTAAGAAAGCTTCTATCCACTTTTTAACGGAAGATATTTCCTTTTTCACCGTAGCCCTCTATTGGCTACTAAATATCATTTTCCAAAATCCACATGAACAGTCTTAGCGAAAGATTTCTTGAGGGGAAAGCTGTAACTCTGTGAGATGAATTAACAGAACACAAAGCAGTTTCTCAGAATGCTTCTTTCCAGTTTTTAACGGAAGATATTCCCTTTTTCACCAAAGCCCTCTAGGGGTTCTATTTATCACATTCCAAATTCCACATGAACAGTCTTAGCGAAAGGCTTCTTGAGGGGAAAGCTGTAACACTGTAACATGAATTAAGAGGAAACAAAGCAGTTTCTCAGAAAGCTTCTTTTCAGTTTTTAGCTGAAGATATTTCCTTTTTCCCCATAGCGCTCTATGGGCTTCCAAATATCACTTTGTAAATTCCACAAGAACAGCCTTAGCGAACGGCTTCTTGAAGGGAAAGCTGTAACTCTGTTAGGTGAATCAACAGAACACAAAGCAGTTTCTCAGACAGCTTCTTTCCAGTTTTTAAAGGAAGATATTTCCTTTTTCACCCTAGCCCTCTAAGGGCTTCCAAATATCAGTTTGTAAATTCCACAAGAACAGTCTTACCGAAAGGCTTCTTGAGGGGAAAGCAGTAACGCTGTGAGATGAATTAACAGAACACAAAGCAGTTTCTCAGAAGTTTCTTTCCAGTTTTTAACTGAAGATATTTCCTTTTTCACCATAGCCCTCTAGGGGCTTCCAAATATCACTTTGCAAATTCAACAAGAACAGTCTTAGAGAAAGGCTTCTTGAGGGGAAAGTTCTAACTCTGTGAGATGGACTAACAGAACACAAAGCAGTTTCTCAGAAAGCTTCATTCCAGTTTTTAACTGGAGATATTTCATTTTTCACCATAGGCCTCTATGGGCTTCCAAATATCACCTTCCAAATTCAACAAGAACAGCCTTAGCGAAGGGCTTCTTGAAGGGAAAGCTGTAATTCTGTGAGATGAATTAACAGAACACAATGCAGTTTCTCAGAAAGCTTCTTTCCACTTTTCAATGGAAGATATTTCCTTTTTCACCATAGCCTTCTATGGGTTTCAAAATATCACTTTTCAAATTCCACAAGAAGAGTCTTAGCGAAAGGCTTCTTGAGGGGAAAGCTGTAACTCGGTGAGATGAATTAACAGAACACAAAGCAGTTTCTCAGAGAGCTTCTTTCCAGTTTTTAACTGAAGATATTTCCTTTCTCACCATAGCCCCCTATGGGCTTCCAAATATCACTTTCCAAACTCCACAAAAACAGCCGTAGCGAAAGGCTTGTTGAGGTAAAGCTGTAACTCTGTGAGATGAATTAACAGAACACAAAGCAGTTCCTCAGAAAGATTCTTTCCAGTTTTTAACGGAAGATATTTGCTTCTTCACCATAGCCCTCTAAAGGCTTCCAAATATCACTTTGCCAATTACACAGTAACAGACTTAGCGAAAGACTTCTTGAAGGGAAAGCTGTAACTCTCTGAGATGAATTAACAGAACAAAAAGTAGTTTCTCAGAAATCTTTTTTCCAGTTTTTATCGGAAGATATTTCCTTTTTCAACATAGCCCTCTATGGGCTTCCAAATATCACTTTGCAAAATCCACAAGAACTGTCTTAGCGAAAGGCTTCTTGAGGGGAAAGCTGTAACACTGTAACATGAATTAAGAGGACACAAAGCAGTTTCTCAGAAAGCTTCTTTTCAGTTTTTAGCTGAAGATATTTCCTTTTTCCCCATAGCGCTCTATGGGCTTCCAAATATCACTTTGTAAATCCCACAAGAACAGCCTTAGCGAACGGCTTCTTGAAGGGAAAGCTGTAACTCTGTTAGGTGAATCAACAGAACACAAAGCAGTTTCTCAGACAGCTTCTTTCCAGTTTTTAAAGGAAGATATTTCCTTTTTCACCCTAGCCCTCTAAGGGCTTCCAAATATCAGTTTGTAAATTCCACAAGAACAGTCTTACCGAAAGGCTTCTTGAGGGGAAAGCAGTAACGCTGTGAGATGAATTAACAGAACACAAAGCAGTTTCTCAGAAGTTTCTTTCCAGTTTTTAACTGAAGATATTTCCTTTTTCACCATAGCCCTCTAGGGGCTTCCAAATATCACTTTGCAAATTCAACAAGAACAGTCTTAGAGAAAGGCTTCTTGAGGGGAAAGTTCTAACTCTGTGAGATGGACTAACAGAACACAAAGCAGTTTCTCAGAAAGCTTCATTCCAGTTTTTAACTGGAGATATTTCATTTTTCACCATAGGCCTCTATGGGCTTCCAAATATCACCTTCCAAGTTCAACAAGAACAGCCTTAGCGAAGGGCTTCTTGAAGGGAAAGCTGTAATTCTGTGAGATGAATTAACAGAACACAATGCAGTTTCTCAGAAAGCTTCTTTCCAGTTTTTTACGGAAGATATTTCCTTTTTCACCTTTGCCCTCTAAAGTCTTCCAAATATCACTTTTCATATTCCACAAGAACAGTCTTAGCGAAAGACTTCTTGAGGGGAAAGCTGTAACTCTGAGATGAAATAACGGGACACAAAGCAATTTCTCAGAGAGCATCTTTCCTGTTTTTAACGGAAGATATTTCCTTTTTCAGCATAGCCCTCTATGAGCTTCCAAATATCACTTTCCAAATTCCACAAGAACAGTCTTTGTGAAAGACTTCTTGAGGGTAATGCTGTAACTCTGTGAGATGAATTAACAGAACTCATAGCAGTTTCTTAGACAGCTTCTTTCCAGTTTTTAACGGAAGATATTTCCTTTTTCACCAAAGCCCTCTATGGGCTTACAAATATCACTTTGCAAATTCCACAAGAAAAGACTTAACGAAAGGCTTCTTGAGGGGAAAGCAGTAAATCTGTGAGATGAAATAACAGAACACAAAGCAGTTTCTCAGAAATCTTCTTTCCAGTTTTTAACTGAAGATATTTCCTTTTTCACCAGAGCCCTCTATGGACTTTCAAATATCACTTCGCACATTCCACAAGAACTGTCTAGCGAAAGGCTTCTGGAGGGGAAAGCTGTAACTCTGTGAGATGAATTAACAGAACACAAAGCAGTTTCTCAGAAAGCTTCCCTCCAGTTTTTAACGGAAGATATTTCCTTTTTCACCATAGGCCTCTATGGGCTTACAAATATCACTTAGCAAATTCCACAAGAACAGTCTTAGCGAAAGGTTTCTTGAGGGAAAAGCTGCAACTCTGTGAGGTGAATTAACAGTACACGAAACAGTTTCTCAGAAAACGTCTATACAGTTTTTAACTGAAGATATTTCCTTTTTCACCATAGCCCTGTATGGGCTTCCAAATATCACTCTGCAAGTTCCACAAGAACAGTCTTAGGGAAAGGCTTCTTGAGGGGAAAGCTGTAACTGTGTGAGATGAATTAACAGAACACAAAGCAGTTTCTCAGAAAGCTTCCCTCCAGTTTTTAACGGAAGATATTTCCTTTTTCACCATAGTACTCTATGGGCTTCCAAATATCACTTAGCAAATTCCACAAGAACAGTCTTAGCGAAAGGTTTCTTGAGGGAAAAGCTGCAACTCTGTGAGGTGAATTAACAGTACACGAAACAGTTTCTCAGAAAACGTCTATACAGTTTTTAACTGAAGATATTTCCTTTTTCACCATAGCCCTGTATGGGCTTCCAAATATCACTCTGCAAGTTCCACAAGAACAGTCTTAGGGAAAGGCTTCTTGAGGGGAAAGCTGTAACTGTGTGAGATGAATTAACAGAACACAAAGCAGTTTCTCAGAAAGCTTCCCTCCAGTTTTTAACGGAAGATATTTCCTTTTTCACCATAGTACTCTATGGGCTTCCAAATATCACTTAGCAAATTCCACAAGAACAGTCTTAGCGAAAGGTTTCTTGAGGGAAAAGCTGCAACTCTGTGAGGTGAATTAACAGTACACGAAACAGTTTCTCAGAAAACTTCTATACAGTTTTTAACTGAAGATATTTCCTTTTTCACCATAGCCCTGTATGGGCTTCCAAATATCACTCTGCAAGTTCCACAAGAACAGTCTTAGGGAAAGGCTTCTTGAGGGGAAAGCTGTAACTGTGTGAGATGAATTAACAGAACACAAACCAGTTTCTCAGAAAGCTTCTTTCCAGTTTTTAGCGGAAGATATTTCCTTTTTCACCATAGTACTCTATGGGATTCCAAATATCACTTTGGAAATTCCACAAGAACAGTCTTAGCGAAAGTCTTCTGTAGGGGAAAGCTCTAACTCTGTGACATGAATTAACAGAGCACAAAGTAGTATCGAAGACAGATTCTTTTCAGTTTTTGTCTTAGGATATTTCTTTTTTCACCGTAGCCCTCTATGGGCTTCTAAGTATCCCTTTGCAATTTCCACAAAAACTGTCTTAAGGAAAGGCTTCTTGAGAGGAAAGGTGTAACTCTGTGAGATGAATTAAGAGAACACAAAGGAGTTTCTCAGAATGCCTCTTTCCAGTTTTTAACGGAAGTTATTTCCTTTTTCACCATAGCCCTCTATGGGCTTCCAAATATCACTTTGCAAAATCCACAAGAACTGTCTTAGCGAAAGGCTTCTTGAGGGGAAAGCTGTAACACTGTAACATGAATTAAGAGGACACAAAGCAGTTTCTCAGAAAGCTTCTTTTCAGTTTTTAGCTGAAGATATTTCCTTTTTCCCCATAGCGCTCTATGGGCTTCCAAATATCACTTTGTAAATCCCACAAGAACAGCCTTAGCGAACGGCTTCTTGAAGGGAAAGCTGTAACTCTGTTAGGTGAATCAACAGAACACAAAGCAGTTTCTCAGACAGCTTCTTTCCAGTTTTTAAAGGAAGATATTTCCTTTTTCACCCTAGCCCTCTAAGGGCTTCCAAATATCAGTTTGTAAATTCCACAAGAACAGTCTTACCGAAAGGCTTCTTGAGGGGAAAGCAGTAACGCTGTGAGATGAATTAACAGAACACAAAGCAGTTTCTCAGAAGTTTCTTTCCAGTTTTTAACTGAAGATATTTCCTTTTTCACCATAGCCCTCTAGGGGCTTCCAAATATCACTTTGCAAATTCAACAAGAACAGTCTTAGAGAAAGGCTTCTTGAGGGGAAAGTTCTAACTCTGTGAGATGGACTAACAGAACACAAAGCAGTTTCTCAGAAAGCTTCATTCCAGTTTTTAACTGGAGATATTTCATTTTTCACCATAGGCCTCTATGGGCTTCCAAATATCACCTTCCAAGTTCAACAAGAACAGCCTTAGCGAAGGGCTTCTTGAAGGGAAAGCTGTAATTCTGTGAGATGAATTAACAGAACACAATGCAGTTTCTCAGAAAGCTTCTTTCCAGTTTTTTACGGAAGATATTTCCTTTTTCACCTTTGCCCTCTAAAGTCTTCCAAATATCACTTTTCATATTCCACAAGAACAGTCTTAGCGAAAGACTTCTTGAGGGGAAAGCTGTAACTCTGAGATGAAATAACGGGACACAAAGCAATTTCTCAGAGAGCATCTTTCCTGTTTTTAACGGAAGATATTTCCTTTTTCAGCATAGCCCTCTATGAGCTTCCAAATATCACTTTCCAAATTCCACAAGAACAGTCTTTGTGAAAGACTTCTTGAGGGTAATGCTGTAACTCTGTGAGATGAATTAACAGAACTCATAGCAGTTTCTTAGACAGCTTCTTTCCAGTTTTTAACGGAAGATATTTCCTTTTTCACCAAAGCCCTCTATGGGCTTACAAATATCACTTTGCAAATTCCACAAGAAAAGACTTAACGAAAGGCTTCTTGAGGGGAAAGCAGTAAATCTGTGAGATGAAATAACAGAACACAAAGCAGTTTCTCAGAAATCTTCTTTCCAGTTTTTAACTGAAGATATTTCCTTTTTCACCAGAGCCCTCTATGGACTTTCAAATATCACTTCGCACATTCCACAAGAACTGTCTAGCGAAAGGCTTCTGGAGGGGAAAGCTGTAACTCTGTGAGATGAATTAACAGAACACAAAGCAGTTTCTCAGAAAGCTTCCCTCCAGTTTTTAACGGAAGATATTTCCTTTTTCACCATAGGCCTCTATGGGCTTACAAATATCACTTAGCAAATTCCACAAGAACAGTCTTAGCGAAAGGTTTCTTGAGGGAAAAGCTGCAACTCTGTGAGGTGAATTAACAGTACACGAAACAGTTTCTCAGAAAACGTCTATACAGTTTTTAACTGAAGATATTTCCTTTTTCACCATAGCCCTGTATGGGCTTCCAAATATCACTCTGCAAGTTCCACAAGAACAGTCTTAGGGAAAGGCTTCTTGAGGGGAAAGCTGTAACTGTGTGAGATGAATTAACAGAACACAAAGCAGTTTCTCAGAAAGCTTCCCTCCAGTTTTTAACGGAAGATATTTCCTTTTTCACCATAGTACTCTATGGGCTTCCAAATATCACTTAGCAAATTCCACAAGAACAGTCTTAGCGAAAGGTTTCTTGAGGGAAAAGCTGCAACTCTGTGAGGTGAATTAACAGTACACGAAACAGTTTCTCAGAAAACGTCTATACAGTTTTTAACTGAAGATATTTCCTTTTTCACCATAGCCCTGTATGGGCTTCCAAATATCACTCTGCAAGTTCCACAAGAACAGTCTTAGGGAAAGGCTTCTTGAGGGGAAAGCTGTAACTGTGTGAGATGAATTAACAGAACACAAAGCAGTTTCTCAGAAAGCTTCCCTCCAGTTTTTAACGGAAGATATTTCCTTTTTCACCATAGTACTCTATGGGCTTCCAAATATCACTTAGCAAATTCCACAAGAACAGTCTTAGCGAAAGGTTTCTTGAGGGAAAAGCTGCAACTCTGTGAGGTGAATTAACAGTACACGAAACAGTTTCTCAGAAAACTTCTATACAGTTTTTAACTGAAGATATTTCCTTTTTCACCATAGCCCTGTATGGGCTTCCAAATATCACTCTGCAAGTTCCACAAGAACAGTCTTAGGGAAAGGCTTCTTGAGGGGAAAGCTGTAACTGTGTGAGATGAATTAACAGAACACAAACCAGTTTCTCAGAAAGCTTCTTTCCAGTTTTTAGCGGAAGATATTTCCTTTTTCACCATAGTACTCTATGGGATTCCAAATATCACTTTGGAAATTCCACAAGAACAGTCTTAGCGAAAGTCTTCTGTAGGGGAAAGCTCTAACTCTGTGACATGAATTAACAGAGCACAAAGTAGTATCGAAGACAGATTCTTTTCAGTTTTTGTCTTAGGATATTTCTTTTTTCACCGTAGCCCTCTATGGGCTTCTAAGTATCCCTTTGCAATTTCCACAAAAACTGTCTTAAGGAAAGGCTTCTTGAGAGGAAAGGTGTAACTCTGTGAGATGAATTAAGAGAACACAAAGGAGTTTCTCAGAATGCCTCTTTCCAGTTTTTAACGGAAGTTATTTCCTTTTTCACCATAGCCCTCTATGGGCTTCCAAATATCACTTTGCAAATTCCACAATAACAGTCTTAGCGAAATTCTTATTTAGCGGAAAGCTGTAACTCTGTGAGATGAATTAACAGAACACAAAGCAGTTTCTTAGAAAGTTTCTATCCAGTTTTTAACGGAAGATATGTCCTTTTTCACCATAGCCCTCTATGGGCTTCCAAATATCACTTTGCAAATCCCGCAGGAACAGTCTTAGCCAAAGACTTCATGAGTAGAAAGCTGTAATTCTGTGAGATGAATTAGCAGAACACAAAGCAGTCTCTAAGAAAGCTTCTATCCACTTTTTAACGGAAGATATTTCCTTTTTCACCGTAGCCCTCTATTGGCTACTAAATATCATTTTCCAAAATCCACATGAACAGTCTTAGCGAAAGATTTCTTGAGGGGAAAGCTGTAACTCTGTGAGATGAATTAACAGAACACAAAGCAGTTTCTCAGAATGCTTCTTTCCAGTTTTTAACGGAAGATATTCCCTTTTTCACCAAAGCCCTCTAGGGGTTCTATTTATCACATTCCAAATTCCACATGAACAGTCTTAGCGAAAGGCTTCTTGAGGGGAAAGCTGTAACACTGTAACATGAATTAAGAGGACACAAAGCAGTTTCTCAGAAAGCTTCTTTTCAGTTTTTAGCTGAAGATATTTCCTTTTTCCCCATAGCGCTCTATGGGCTTCCAAATATCACTTTGTAAATTCCACAAGAACAGCCTTAGCGAACGGCTTCTTGAAGGGAAAGCTGTAACTCTGTTAGGTGAATCAACAGAACACAAAGCAGTTTCTCAGACAGCTTCTTTCCAGTTTTTAAAGGAAGATATTTCCTTTTTCACCCTAGCCCTCTAAGGGCTTCCAAATATCAGTTTGTAAATTCCACAAGAACAGTCTTACCGAAAGGCTTCTTGAGGGGAAAGCAGTAACGCTGTGAGATGAATTAACAGAACACAAAGCAGTTTCTCAGAAGTTTCTTTCCAGTTTTTAACTGAAGATATTTCCTTTTTCACCATAGCCCTCTAGGGGCTTCCAAATATCACTTTGCAAATTCAACAAGAACAGTCTTAGAGAAAGGCTTCTTGAGGGGAAAGTTCTAACTCTGTGAGATGGACTAACAGAACACAAAGCAGTTTCTCAGAAAGCTTCATTCCAGTTTTTAACTGGAGATATTTCATTTTTCACCATAGGCCTCTATGGGCTTCCAAATATCACCTTCCAAATTCAACAAGAACAGCCTTAGCGAAGGGCTTCTTGAAGGGAAAGCTGTAATTCTGTGAGATGAATTAACAGAACACAATGCAGTTTCTCAGAAAGCTTCTTTCCAGTTTTTTACGGAAGATATTTCCTTTTTCACCTTTGCCCTCTAAAGTCTTCCAAATAGCACTTTTCATATTCCACAAGAACAGTCTTAGCGAAAGACTTCTTGAGGGGAAAGCTGTAACTCTGAGATGAAATAACGGGACACAAAGCAATTTCTCAGAGAGCATCTTTCCTGTTTTTAACGGAAGATATTTCCTTTTTCAGCATAGCCCTCTATGAGCTTCCAAATATCACTTTCCAAATTCCACAACAACAGTCTTTGTGAAAGACTTCTTGAGGGTAATGCTGTAACTCTGTGAGATGAATTAACAGAACTCATAGCAGTTTCTTAGACAGCTTCTTTCCAGTTTTAATCTGAAGATATTTCCTTTTTCACCAAAGCCCTCTATGGGCTTACAAATATCACTTTGCAAATTCCACAAGAAAAGACTTAACGAAAGGCTTCTTGAGGGGAAAGCAGTAAATCTGTGAGATGAAATAACAGAACACAAAGCAGTTTCTCAGAAATCTTCTTTCCAGTTTTTAACTGAAGATATTTCCTTTTTCACCATAGCCCTGTATGGGCTTCCAAATATCACTCTGCAAGTTCCACAAGAACAGTCTTAGGGAAAGGCTTCTTGAGGGGAAAGCTGTAACTGTGTGAGATGAATTAACAGAACACAAACCAGTTTCTCAGAAAGCTTCCCTCCAGTTTTTAACGGAAGATATTTCCTTTTTCACCATAGGCCTCTATGGGCTTCCAAATATCACTTAGCAAATTCCACAAGAACAGTCTTAGCGAAAGGTTTCTTGAGGGAAAAGCTGCAACTCTGTGAGGTGAATTAACAGTACACGAAACAGTTTCTCAGAAAACTTCTATACAGTTTTTAACTGAAGATATTTCCTTTTTCACCATAGCCCTGTATGGGCTTCCAAATATCACTCTGCAAGTTCCACAAGAACAGTCTTAGGGAAAGGCTTCTTGAGGGGAAAGCTGTAACTGTGTGAGATGAATTAACAGAACACAAACCAGTTTCTCAGAAAGCTTCTTTCCAGTTTTTAGCGGAAGATATTTCCTTTTTCACCATAGTACTCTATGGGATTCCAAATATCACTTTGGAAATTCCACAAGAACAGTCTTAGCGAAAGTCTTCTGTAGGGGAAAGCTCTAACTCTGTGACATGAATTAACAGAGCACAAAGTAGTATCGAAGACAGATTCTTTTCAGTTTTTGTCTTAGGATATTTCTTTTTTCACCGTAGCCCTCTATGGGCTTCTAAGTATCCCTTTGCAATTTCCACAAAAACTGTCTTAAGGAAAGGCCTCTTGAGAGGAAAGGTGTAACTCTGTGAGATGAATTAAGAGAACACAAAGGAGTTTCTCAGAATGCCTCTTTCCAGTTTTTAACGGAAGTTATTTCCTTTTTCACCATAGCCCTCTATGGGCTTCCAAATATCACTTTGCAAATTCCACAATAACAGTCTTAGCGAAATTCTTATTTAGCGGAAAGCTGTAACTCTGTGAGATGAATTAACAGAACACAAAGCAGTTTCTTAGAAAGTTTCTATCCAGTTTTTAACGGAAGATATGTCCTTTTTCACCATAGCCCTCTATGGGTTTCCAAATATCACTTTGCAAATCCCGCAGGAACAGTCTTAGCCAAAGACTTCATGAGTAGAAAGCTGTAATTCTGTGAGATGAATTAGCAGAACACAAAGCAGTCTCTAAGAAAGCTTCTATCCACTTTTTAACGGAAGATATTTCCTTTTTCACCGTAGCCCTCTATTGGCTACTAAATATCATTTTCCAAAATCCACATGAACAGTCTTAGCGAAAGATTTCTTGAGGGGAAAGCTGTAACTCTGTGAGATGAATTAACAGAACACAAAGCAGTTTCTCAGAATGCTTCTTTCCAGTTTTTAACGGAAGATATTCCCTTTTTCACCAAAGCCCTCTAGGGGTTCTATTTATCACATTCCAAATTCCACATGAACAGTCTTAGCGAAAGGCTTCTTGAGGGGAAAGCTGTAACACTGTAACATGAATTAAGAGGACACAAAGCAGTTTCTCAGAAAGCTTCTTTTCAGTTTTTAGCTGAAGATATTTCCTTTTTCCCCATAGCGCTCTATGGGCTTCCAAATATCACTTTGTAAATTCCACAAGAACAGCCTTAGCGAACGGCTTCTTGAAGGGAAAGCTGTAACTCTGTTAGGTGAATCAACAGAACACAAAGCAGTTTCTCAGACAGCTTCTTTCCAGTTTTTAAAGGAAGATATTTCCTTTTTCACCCTAGCCCTCTAAGGGCTTCCAAATATCAGTTTGTAAATTCCACAAGAACAGTCTTACCGAAAGGCTTCTTGAGGGGAAAGCAGTAACGCTGTGAGATGAATTAACAGAACACAAAGCAGTTTCTCAGAAGTTTCTTTCCAGTTTTTAACTGAAGATATTTCCTTTTTCACCATAGCCCTCTAGGGGCTTCCAAATATCACTTTGCAAATTCAACAAGAACAGTCTTAGAGAAAGGCTTCTTGAGGGGAAAGTTCTAACTCTGTGAGATGGACTAACAGAACACAAAGCAGTTTCTCAGAAAGCTTCATTCCAGTTTTTAACTGGAGATATTTCATTTTTCACCATAGGCCTCTATGGGCTTCCAAATATCACCTTCCAAATTCAACAAGAACAGCCTTAGCGAAGGGCTTCTTGAAGGGAAAGCTGTAATTCTGTGAGATGAATTAACAGAACACAATGCAGTTTCTCAGAAAGCTTCTTTCCAGTTTTTTACGGAAGATATTTCCTTTTTCACCTTTGCCCTCTAAAGTCTTCCAAATAGCACTTTTCATATTCCACAAGAACAGTCTTAGCGAAAGACTTCTTGAGGGGAAAGCTGTAACTCTGAGATGAAATAACGGGACACAAAGCAATTTCTCAGAGAGCATCTTTCCTGTTTTTAACGGAAGATATTTCCTTTTTCAGCATAGCCCTCTATGAGCTTCCAAATATCACTTTCCAAATTCCACAACAACAGTCTTTGTGAAAGACTTCTTGAGGGTAATGCTGTAACTCTGTGAGATGAATTAACAGAACTCATAGCAGTTTCTTAGACAGCTTCTTTCCAGTTTTAATCTGAAGATATTTCCTTTTTCACCAAAGCCCTCTATGGGCTTACAAATATCACTTTGCAAATTCCACAAGAAAAGACTTAACGAAAGGCTTCTTGAGGGGAAAGCAGTAAATCTGTGAGATGAAATAACAGAACACAAAGCAGTTTCTCAGAAATCTTCTTTCCAGTTTTTAACTGAAGATATTTCCTTTTTCACCATAGCCCTGTATGGGCTTCCAAATATCACTCTGCAAGTTCCACAAGAACAGTCTTAGGGAAAGGCTTCTTGAGGGGAAAGCTGTAACTGTGTGAGATGAATTAACAGAACACAAACCAGTTTCTCAGAAAGCTTCCCTCCAGTTTTTAACGGAAGATATTTCCTTTTTCACCATAGGCCTCTATGGGCTTCCAAATATCACTTAGCAAATTCCACAAGAACAGTCTTAGCGAAAGGTTTCTTGAGGGAAAAGCTGCAACTCTGTGAGGTGAATTAACAGTACACGAAACAGTTTCTCAGAAAACTTCTATACAGTTTTTAACTGAAGATATTTCCTTTTTCACCATAGCCCTGTATGGGCTTCCAAATATCACTCTGCAAGTTCCACAAGAACAGTCTTAGGGAAAGGCTTCTTGAGGGGAAAGCTGTAACTGTGTGAGATGAATTAACAGAACACAAACCAGTTTCTCAGAAAGCTTCTTTCCAGTTTTTAGCGGAAGATATTTCCTTTTTCACCATAGTACTCTATGGGATTCCAAATATCACTTTGGAAATTCCACAAGAACAGTCTTAGCGAAAGTCTTCTGTAGGGGAAAGCTCTAACTCTGTGACATGAATTAACAGAGCACAAAGTAGTATCGAAGACAGATTCTTTTCAGTTTTTGTCTTAGGATATTTCTTTTTTCACCGTAGCCCTCTATGGGCTTCTAAGTATCCCTTTGCAATTTCCACAAAAACTGTCTTAAGGAAAGGCCTCTTGAGAGGAAAGGTGTAACTCTGTGAGATGAATTAAGAGAACACAAAGGAGTTTCTCAGAATGCCTCTTTCCAGTTTTTAACGGAAGTTATTTCCTTTTTCACCATAGCCCTCTATGGGCTTCCAAATATCACTTTGCAAATTCCACAATAACAGTCTTAGCGAAATTCTTATTTAGCGGAAAGCTGTAACTCTGTGAGATGAATTAACAGAACACAAAGCAGTTTCTTAGAAAGTTTCTATCCAGTTTTTAACGGAAGATATGTCCTTTTTCACCATAGCCCTCTATGGGTTTCCAAATATCACTTTGCAAATCCCGCAGGAACAGTCTTAGCCAAAGACTTCATGAGTAGAAAGCTGTAATTCTGTGAGATGAATTAGCAGAACACAAAGCAGTCTCTAAGAAAGCTTCTATCCACTTTTTAACGGAAGATATTTCCTTTTTCACCGTAGCCCTCTATTGGCTACTAAATATCATTTTCCAAAATCCACATGAACAGTCTTAGCGAAAGATTTCTTGAGGGGAAAGCTGTAACTCTGTGAGATGAATTAACAGAACACAAAGCAGTTTCTCAGAATGCTTCTTTCCAGTTTTTAACGGAAGATATTCCCTTTTTCACCAAAGCCCTCTAGGGGTTCTATTTATCACATTCCAAATTCCACATGAACAGTCTTAGCGAAAGGCTTCTTGAGGGGAAAGCTGTAACACTGTAACATGAATTAAGAGGACACAAAGCAGTTTCTCAGAAAGCTTCTTTTCAGTTTTTAGCTGAAGATATTTCCTTTTTCCCCATAGCGCTCTATGGGCTTCCAAATATCACTTTGTAAATTCCACAAGAACAGCCTTAGCGAACGGCTTCTTGAAGGGAAAGCTGTAACTCTGTTAGGTGAATCAACAGAACACAAAGCAGTTTCTCAGACAGCTTCTTTCCAGTTTTTAAAGGAAGATATTTCCTTTTTCACCCTAGCCCTCTAAGGGCTTCCAAATATCAGTTTGTAAATTCCACAAGAACAGTCTTACCGAAAGGCTTCTTGAGGGGAAAGCAGTAACGCTGTGAGATGAATTAACAGAACACAAAGCAGTTTCTCAGAAGTTTCTTTCCAGTTTTTAACTGAAGATATTTCCTTTTTCACCATAGCCCTCTAGGGGCTTCCAAATATCACTTTGCAAATTCAACAAGAACAGTCTTAGAGAAAGGCTTCTTGAGGGGAAAGTTCTAACTCTGTGAGATGGACTAACAGAACACAAAGCAGTTTCTCAGAAAGCTTCATTCCAGTTTTTAACTGGAGATATTTCATTTTTCACCATAGGCCTCTATGGGCTTCCAAATATCACCTTCCAAATTCAACAAGAACAGCCTTAGCGAAGGGCTTCTTGAAGGGAAAGCTGTAATTCTGTGAGATGAATTAACAGAACACAATGCAGTTTCTCAGAAAGCTTCTTTCCAGTTTTTTACGGAAGATATTTCCTTTTTCACCTTTGCCCTCTAAAGTCTTCCAAATATCACTTTTCATATTCCACAAGAACAGTCTTAGCGAAAGATTTCTTGAGGGGAAAGCTGTAACTCTGAGATGAAATAACGGGACACAAAGCAATTTCTCAGAGAGCATCTTTCCTGTTTTTAACGGAAGATATTTCCTTTTTCAGCATAGCCCTCTATGAGCTTCCAAATATCACTTTCCAAATTCCACAAGAACAGTCTTTGTGAAAGAATTCTTGAGCGTAATGCTGTAACTCTGTGAGATGAATTAACAGAACTCATAGCAGTTTCTTAGACAGCTTCTTTCCAGTTTTTAACGGAAGATATTTCCTTTTTCACCAAAGCCCTCTATGGGCTTACAAATATCACTTAGCAAATTCCACAAGAACAGTCTTAGCGAAAGGTTTCTTGAGGGAAAAGCTGCAACGCTGTGAGGTGAATTAACAGTACACGAAACAGTTTCTCAGAAAACTTCTATACAGTTTTTAACTGAAGATATTTCCTTTTTCACCATTGCCCTGTATGGGCTTCCAAATATCACTCTGCAAGTTCCACAAGAACAGTCTTAGGGAAAGGCTTCTTGAGGGGAAAGCTGTAACTGTGTGAGATGAATTAACAGAACACAAAGCAGTTTCTCAGAAAGCTTCCCTCCAGTTTTTAACGGAAGATATTTCCTTTTTCACCATAGGCCTCTATGGGCTTCCAAATATCACTTAGCAAATTCCACAAGAACAGTCTTAGCGAAAGGTTTCTTGAGGGAAAAGCTGCAACTCTGTGAGGTGAATTAACAGTACACGAAACAGTTTCTCAGAAAACTTCTATACAGTTTTTAACTGAAGATATTTCCTTTTTCACCATAGCCCTGTATGGGCTTCCAAATATCACTCTGCAAGTTCCACAAAACAGTCTTAGGGAAAGGCTTCTTGAGGGGAAAGCTGTAACTGTGTGAGATGAATTAACAGAACACAAACCAGTTTCTCAGAAAGCTTCTTTCCAGTTTTTAGCGGAAGATATTTCCTTTTTCACCATAGTACTCTATGGGATTCCAAATATCACTTTGGAAATTCCACAAGAACAGTCTTAGCGAAAGTCTTCTGTAGGGGAAAGCTCTAACTCTGTGACATGAATTAACAGAGCACAAAGTAGTATCGAAGACAGATTCTTTTCAGTTTTTGTCTTAGGATATTTCTTTTTTCACCGTAGCCCTCTATGGGCTTCTAAGTATCCCTTTGCAATTTCCACAAAAACTGTCTTAAGGAAAGGCTTCTTGAGAGGAAAGGTGTAACTCTGTTAGATGAATTAAGAGAACACAAAGGAGTTTCTCAGAATGCCTCTTTCCAGTTTTTAACGGAAGTTATTTCCTTTTTCACCATAGCCCTCTATGGGCTTCCAAATATCACTTTGCAAATTCCACAATAACAGTCTTAGCGAAATTCTTATTTAGCGGAAAGCTGTAACTCTGTGAGATGAATTAACAGAACACAAAGCAGTTTCTTAGAAAGTTTCTATCCAGTTTTTAACGGAAGATATGTCCTTTTTCACCATAGCCCTCTATGGGTTTCCAAATATCACTTTGCAAATCCCGCAGGAACAGTCTTAGCCAAAGACTTCATGAGTAGAAAGCTGTAATTCTGTGAGATGAATTAGCAGAACACAAAGCAGTCTCTAAGAAAGCTTCTATCCACTTTTTAACGGAAGATATTTCCTTTTTCACCGTAGCCCTCTATTGGCTACTAAATATCATTTTCCAAAATCCACATGAACAGTCTTAGCGAAAGATTTCTTGAGGGGAAAGCTGTAACTCTGTGAGATGAATTAACAGAACACAAAGCAGTTTCTCAGAATGCTTCTTTCCAGTTTTTAACGGAAGATATTCCCTTTTTCACCAAAGCCCTCTAGGGGTTCTATTTATCACATTCCAAATTCCACATGAACAGTCTTAGCGAAAGGCTTCTTGAGGGGAAAGCTGTAACACTGTAACATGAATTAAGAGGACACAAAGCAGTTTCTCAGAAAGCTTCTTTTCAGTTTTTAGCTGAAGATATTTCCTTTTTCCCCATAGCGCTCTATGGGCTTCCAAATATCACTTTGTAAATTCCACAAGAACAGCCTTAGCGAACGGCTTCTTGAAGGGAAAGCTGTAACTCTGTTAGGTGAATCAACAGAACACAAAGCAGTTTCTCAGACAGCTTCTTTCCAGTTTTTAAAGGAAGATATTTCCTTTTTCACCCTAGCCCTCTAAGGGCTTCCAAATATCAGTTTGTAAATTCCACAAGAACAGTCTTACCGAAAGGCTTCTTGAGGGGAAAGCAGTAACGCTGTGAGATGAATTAACAGAACACAAAGCAGTTTCTCAGAAGTTTCTTTCCAGTTTTTAACTGAAGATATTTCCTTTTTCACCATAGCCCTCTAGGGGCTTCCAAATATCACTTTGCAAATTCAACAAGAACAGTCTTAGAGAAAGGCTTCTTGAGGGGAAAGTTCTAACTCTGTGAGATGGACTAACAGAACACAAAGCAGTTTCTCAGAAAGCTTCATTCCAGTTTTTAACTGGAGATATTTCATTTTTCACCATAGGCCTCTATGGGCTTCCAAATATCACCTTCCAAATTCAACAAGAACAGCCTTAGCGAAGGGCTTCTTGAAGGGAAAGCTGTAATTCTGTGAGATGAATTAACAGAACACAATGCAGTTTCTCAGAAAGCTTCTTTCCAGTTTTTTACGGAAGATATTTCCTTTTTCACCTTTGCCCTCTAAAGTCTTCCAAATAGCACTTTTCATATTCCACAAGAACAGTCTTAGCGAAAGACTTCTTGAGGGGAAAGCTGTAACTCTGAGATGAAATAACGGGACACAAAGCAATTTCTCAGAGAGCATCTTTCCTGTTTTTAACGGAAGATATTTCCTTTTTCAGCATAGCCCTCTATGAGCTTCCAAATATCACTTTCCAAATTCCACAACAACAGTCTTTGTGAAAGACTTCTTGAGGGTAATGCTGTAACTCTGTGAGATGAATTAACAGAACTCATAGCAGTTTCTTAGACAGCTTCTTTCCAGTTTTAATCTGAAGATATTTCCTTTTTCACCAAAGCCCTCTATGGGCTTACAAATATCACTTTGCAAATTCCACAAGAAAAGACTTAACGAAAGGCTTCTTGAGGGGAAAGCAGTAAATCTGTGAGATGAAATAACAGAACACAAAGCAGTTTCTCAGAAATCTTCTTTCCAGTTTTTAACTGAAGATATTTCCTTTTTCACCATAGCCCTGTATGGGCTTCCAAATATCACTCTGCAAGTTCCACAAGAACAGTCTTAGGGAAAGGCTTCTTGAGGGGAAAGCTGTAACTGTGTGAGATGAATTAACAGAACACAAACCAGTTTCTCAGAAAGCTTCCCTCCAGTTTTTAACGGAAGATATTTCCTTTTTCACCATAGGCCTCTATGGGCTTCCAAATATCACTTAGCAAATTCCACAAGAACAGTCTTAGCGAAAGGTTTCTTGAGGGAAAAGCTGCAACTCTGTGAGGTGAATTAACAGTACACGAAACAGTTTCTCAGAAAACTTCTATACAGTTTTTAACTGAAGATATTTCCTTTTTCACCATAGCCCTGTATGGGCTTCCAAATATCACTCTGCAAGTTCCACAAGAACAGTCTTAGGGAAAGGCTTCTTGAGGGGAAAGCTGTAACTGTGTGAGATGAATTAACAGAACACAAACCAGTTTCTCAGAAAGCTTCTTTCCAGTTTTTAGCGGAAGATATTTCCTTTTTCACCATAGTACTCTATGGGATTCCAAATATCACTTTGGAAATTCCACAAGAACAGTCTTAGCGAAAGTCTTCTGTAGGGGAAAGCTCTAACTCTGTGACATGAATTAACAGAGCACAAAGTAGTATCGAAGACAGATTCTTTTCAGTTTTTGTCTTAGGATATTTCTTTTTTCACCGTAGCCCTCTATGGGCTTCTAAGTATCCCTTTGCAATTTCCACAAAAACTGTCTTAAGGAAAGGCCTCTTGAGAGGAAAGGTGTAACTCTGTGAGATGAATTAAGAGAACACAAAGGAGTTTCTCAGAATGCCTCTTTCCAGTTTTTAACGGAAGTTATTTCCTTTTTCACCATAGCCCTCTATGGGCTTCCAAATATCACTTTGCAAATTCCACAATAACAGTCTTAGCGAAATTCTTATTTAGCGGAAAGCTGTAACTCTGTGAGATGAATTAACAGAACACAAAGCAGTTTCTTAGAAAGTTTCTATCCAGTTTTTAACGGAAGATATGTCCTTTTTCACCATAGCCCTCTATGGGTTTCCAAATATCACTTTGCAAATCCCGCAGGAACAGTCTTAGCCAAAGACTTCATGAGTAGAAAGCTGTAATTCTGTGAGATGAATTAGCAGAACACAAAGCAGTCTCTAAGAAAGCTTCTATCCACTTTTTAACGGAAGATATTTCCTTTTTCACCGTAGCCCTCTATTGGCTACTAAATATCATTTTCCAAAATCCACATGAACAGTCTTAGCGAAAGATTTCTTGAGGGGAAAGCTGTAACTCTGTGAGATGAATTAACAGAACACAAAGCAGTTTCTCAGAATGCTTCTTTCCAGTTTTTAACGGAAGATATTCCCTTTTTCACCAAAGCCCTCTAGGGGTTCTATTTATCACATTCCAAATTCCACATGAACAGTCTTAGCGAAAGGCTTCTTGAGGGGAAAGCTGTAACACTGTAACATGAATTAAGAGGACACAAAGCAGTTTCTCAGAAAGCTTCTTTTCAGTTTTTAGCTGAAGATATTTCCTTTTTCCCCATAGCGCTCTATGGGCTTCCAAATATCACTTTGTAAATTCCACAAGAACAGCCTTAGCGAACGGCTTCTTGAAGGGAAAGCTGTAACTCTGTTAGGTGAATCAACAGAACACAAAGCAGTTTCTCAGACAGCTTCTTTCCAGTTTTTAAAGGAAGATATTTCCTTTTTCACCCTAGCCCTCTAAGGGCTTCCAAATATCAGTTTGTAAATTCCACAAGAACAGTCTTACCGAAAGGCTTCTTGAGGGGAAAGCAGTAACGCTGTGAGATGAATTAACAGAACACAAAGCAGTTTCTCAGAAGTTTCTTTCCAGTTTTTAACTGAAGATATTTCCTTTTTCACCATAGCCCTCTAGGGGCTTCCAAATATCACTTTGCAAATTCAACAAGAACAGTCTTAGAGAAAGGCTTCTTGAGGGGAAAGTTCTAACTCTGTGAGATGGACTAACAGAACACAAAGCAGTTTCTCAGAAAGCTTCATTCCAGTTTTTAACTGGAGATATTTCATTTTTCACCATAGGCCTCTATGGGCTTCCAAATATCACCTTCCAAATTCAACAAGAACAGCCTTAGCGAAGGGCTTCTTGAAGGGAAAGCTGTAATTCTGTGAGATGAATTAACAGAACACAATGCAGTTTCTCAGAAAGCTTCTTTCCAGTTTTTTACGGAAGATATTTCCTTTTTCACCTTTGCCCTCTAAAGTCTTCCAAATATCACTTTTCATATTCCACAAGAACAGTCTTAGCGAAAGATTTCTTGAGGGGAAAGCTGTAACTCTGAGATGAAATAACGGGACACAAAGCAATTTCTCAGAGAGCATCTTTCCTGTTTTTAACGGAAGATATTTCCTTTTTCAGCATAGCCCTCTATGAGCTTCCAAATATCACTTTCCAAATTCCACAAGAACAGTCTTTGTGAAAGAATTCTTGAGCGTAATGCTGTAACTCTGTGAGATGAATTAACAGAACTCATAGCAGTTTCTTAGACAGCTTCTTTCCAGTTTTTAACGGAAGATATTTCCTTTTTCACCAAAGCCCTCTATGGGCTTACAAATATCACTTAGCAAATTCCACAAGAACAGTCTTAGCGAAAGGTTTCTTGAGGGAAAAGCTGCAACGCTGTGAGGTGAATTAACAGTACACGAAACAGTTTCTCAGAAAACTTCTATACAGTTTTTAACTGAAGATATTTCCTTTTTCACCATTGCCCTGTATGGGCTTCCAAATATCACTCTGCAAGTTCCACAAGAACAGTCTTAGGGAAAGGCTTCTTGAGGGGAAAGCTGTAACTGTGTGAGATGAATTAACAGAACACAAAGCAGTTTCTCAGAAAGCTTCCCTCCAGTTTTTAACGGAAGATATTTCCTTTTTCACCATAGGCCTCTATGGGCTTCCAAATATCACTTAGCAAATTCCACAAGAACAGTCTTAGCGAAAGGTTTCTTGAGGGAAAAGCTGCAACTCTGTGAGGTGAATTAACAGTACACGAAACAGTTTCTCAGAAAACTTCTATACAGTTTTTAACTGAAGATATTTCCTTTTTCACCATAGCCCTGTATGGGCTTCCAAATATCACTCTGCAAGTTCCACAAGAACAGTCTTAGGGAAAGGCTTCTTGAGGGGAAAGCTGTAACTGTGTGAGATGAATTAACAGAACACAAACCAGTTTCTCAGAAAGCTTCTTTCCAGTTTTTAGCGGAAGATATTTCCTTTTTCACCATAGTACTCTATGGGATTCCAAATATCACTTTGGAAATTCCACAAGAACAGTCTTAGCGAAAGTCTTCTGTAGGGGAAAGCTCTAACTCTGTGACATGAATTAACAGAGCACAAAGTAGTATCGAAGACAGATTCTTTTCAGTTTTTGTCTTAGGATATTTCTTTTTTCACCGTAGCCCTCTATGGGCTTCTAAGTATCCCTTTGCAATTTCCACAAAAACTGTCTTAAGGAAAGGCTTCTTGAGAGGAAAGGTGTAACTCTGTGAGATGAATTAAGAGAACACAAAGGAGTTTCTCAGAATGCCTCTTTCCAGTTTTTAACGGAAGTTATTTCCTTTTTCACCATAGCCCTCTATGGGCTTCCAAATATCACTTTGCAAATTCCACAATAACAGTCTTAGCGAAATTCTTATTTAGCGGAAAGCTGTAACTCTGTGAGATGAATTAACAGAACACAAAGCAGTTTCTTAGAAAGTTTCTATCCAGTTTTTAACGGAAGATATGTCCTTTTTCACCATAGCCCTCTATGGGTTTCCAAATATCACTTTGCAAATCCCGCAGGAACAGTCTTAGCCAAAGACTTCATGAGTAGAAAGCTGTAATTCTGTGAGATGAATTAGCAGAACACAAAGCAGTCTCTAAGAAAGCTTCTATCCACTTTTTAACGGAAGATATTTCCTTTTTCACCGTAGCCCTCTATTGGCTACTAAATATCATTTTCCAAAATCCACATGAACAGTCTTAGCGAAAGATTTCTTGAGGGGAAAGCTGTAACTCTGTGAGATGAATTAACAGAACACAAAGCAGTTTCTCAGAATGCTTCTTTCCAGTTTTTAACGGAAGATATTCCCTTTTTCACCAAAGCCCTCTAGGGGTTCTATTTATCACATTCCAAATTCCACATGAACAGTCTTAGCGAAAGGCTTCTTGAGGGGAAAGCTGTAACACTGTAACATGAATTAAGAGGACACAAAGCAGTTTCTCAGAAAGCTTCTTTTCAGTTTTTAGCTGAAGATATTTCCTTTTTCCCCATAGCGCTCTATGGGCTTCCAAATATCACTTTGTAAATTCCACAAGAACAGCCTTAGCGAACGGCTTCTTGAAGGGAAAGCTGTAACTCTGTTAGGTGAATCAACAGAACACAAAGCAGTTTCTCAGACAGCTTCTTTCCAGTTTTTAAAGGAAGATATTTCCTTTTTCACCCTAGCCCTCTAAGGGCTTCCAAATATCAGTTTGTAAATTCCACAAGAACAGTCTTACCAAAAGGCTTCTTGAGGGGAAAGCAGTAACGCTGTGAGATGAATTAACAGAACACAAAGCAGTTTCTCAGAAGTTTCTTTCCAGTTTTTAACTGAAGATATTTCCTTTTTCACCATAGCCCTCTAGGGGCTTCCAAATATCACTTTGCAAATTCAACAAGAACAGTCTTAGAGAAAGGCTTCTTGAGGGGAAAGTTCTAACTCTGTGAGATGGACTAACAGAACACAAAGCAGTTTCTCAGAAAGCTTCATTCCAGTTTTTAACTGGAGATATTTCATTTTTCACCCTAGGCCTCTATGGGCTTCCAAATATTACCTTCCAAATTCAACAAGAACAGCCTTAGCGAAGGGCTTCTTGAAGGGAAAGCTGTAATTCTGTGAGATGAATTAACAGAACACAATGCAGTTTCTCAGAAAGCTTCTTTCCACTTTTCAATGGAAGATATTTCCTTTTTCACCATAGCCTTCTATGGGTTTCAAAATATCACTTTTCAAATTCCACAAGAAGAGTCTTAGCGAAAGGCTTCTTGAGGGGAAAGCTGTAACTCGGTGAGATGAATTAACAGAACACAAAGCAGTTTCTCAGAGAGCTTCTTTCCAGTTTTTAACTGAAGATATTTCCTTTCTCACCATAGCCCCCATGGGCTTCCAAATATCACTTTCCAAACTCCACAAAAACAGCCGTAGCGAAAGGCTTGTTGAGGTAAAGCTGTAACTCTGTGAGATGAATTAACAGAACACAAAGCAGTTTCTCAGAAAGATTCTTTCCAGTTTTTAACGGAAGATATTTGCTTCTTCACCATAGCCCTCTAAAGGCTTCCAAATATCACTTTGCCAATTACACAGTAACAGACTTAGCGAAAGACTTCTTGAAGGGAAAGCTGTAACTCTCTGAGATGAATTAACAGAACAAAAAGTAGTTTCTCAGAAATCTTTTTTCCAGTTTTTATCGGAAGATATTTCCTTTTTCAACATAGCCCTCTATGGGCTTCCAAATATCACTTTGCAAAATCCACAAGAACTGTCTTAGCGAAAGGCTTCTTGAGGGGAAAGCTGTAACACTGTAACATGAATTAAGAGGACACAAAGCAGTTTCTCAGAAAGCTTCTTTTCAGTTTTTAGCTGAAGATATTTCCTTTTTCCCCATAGCCCTCTATGGGCTTCCAAATATCACTTTGTAAATTCCACAAGAACAGCCTTAGCGAACGGCTTCTTGAAGGGAAAGCTATAACTCTGTTAGGTGAATCAACAGAACACAAAGCAGTTTCTCAGACAGCTTCTTTCCAGTTTTTAAAGGAAGATATTTCCTTTTTCACCCTAGCCCTCTAAGGGCTTCCAAATATCAGTTTGTAAATTCCACAAGAACAGTCTTACCGAAAGGCTTCTTGAGGGGAAAGCAGTAACGCTGTGAGATGAATTAACAGAACACAAAGCAGTTTCTCAGAAGTTTCTTTCCAGTTTTTAACTGAAGATATTTCCTTTTTCACCATAGCCCTCTAGGGGCTTCCAAATATCACTTTGCAAATTCAACAAGAACAGTCATAGAGAAAGGCTTCTTGAGGGGAAAGTTCTAACTCTGTGAGATGGACTAACAGAACACAAAGCAGTTTCTCAGAAAGCTTCATTCCAGTTTTTAACTGGAGATATTTCATTTTTCACCATAGGCCTCTATGGGCTTCCAAATATCACCTTCCAAATTCAACAAGAACAGCCTTAGCGAAGGGCTTCTTGAAGGGAAAGCTGTAATTCTGTGAGATGAATTAACAGAACACAATGCAGTTTCTCAGAAAGCTTCTTTCCAGTTTTTTACGGAAGATATTTCCTTTTTCACCTTTGCCCTCTAAAGTCTTCCAAATATCACTTTTCATATTCCACAAGAACAGTCTTAGCGAAAGACTTCTTGAGGGGAAAGCTGTAACTCTGAGATGAAATAACGGGACACAAAGCAATTTCTCAGAGAGCATCTTTCCTGTTTTTAACGGAAGATATTTCCTTTTTCAGCATAGCCCTCTATGAGCTTCCAAATATCACTTTCCAAATTCCACAAGAACAGTCTTTGTGAAAGACTTCTTGAGGGTAATGCTGTAACTCTGTGAGATGAATTAACAGAACTCATAGCAGTTTCTTAGACAGCTTCTTTCCAGTTTTTACCTGAAGATATTTCCTTTTTCACCAAAGCCCTCTATGGGCTTACAAATATCACTTTGCAAATTCCACAAGAAAAGACTTAACGAAAGGCTTCTTGAGGGGAAAGCAGTAAATCTGTGAGATGAAATAACAGAACACAAAGCAGTTTCTCAGAAATCTTCTTTCCAGTTTTTAACTGAAGATATTTCCTTTTTCACCAGAGCCCTCTATGGACTTTCAAATATCACTTCGCACATTCCACAAGAACTGTCTAGCGAAAGGCTTCTGGAGGGGAAAGCTGTAACTCTGTGAGATGAATTAACAGAACACAAAGCAGTTTCTCAGAAAGCTTCCCTCCAGTTTTTAACGGAAGATATTTCCTTTTTCACCATAGGCCTCTATGGGTTTCCAAATATCACTTAGCAAATTCCACAAGAACAGTCTTAGCGAAAGGTTTCTTGAGGGAAAAGCTGCAACTCTGTGAGGTGAATTAACAGTACACGAAACAGTTTCTCAGAAAACTTCTATACAGTTTTTAACTGAAGATATTTCCTTTTTCACCATAGCCCTGTATGGGCTTCCAAATATCACTCTGCAAGTTCCACAAGAACAGTCTTAGGGAAAGGCTTCTTGAGGGGAAAG
Source organism: Chlorocebus sabaeus (assembly GCF_047675955.1). Classification (NCBI taxonomy): domain Eukaryota; kingdom Metazoa; phylum Chordata; class Mammalia; order Primates; family Cercopithecidae; genus Chlorocebus; species Chlorocebus sabaeus. The sequence continues at coordinate 946,341 of NW_027327837.1, forward strand.
CTGTAACTGTGTGAGATGAATTAACAGAACACAAACCAGTTTCTCAGAAAGCTTCTTTCCAGTTTTTAGCGGAAGATATTTCCTTTTTCACCATAGTACTCTATGGGATTCCAAATATCACTTTGGAAATTCCACAAGAACAGTCTTAGCGAAAGTCTTCTGTAGGGGAAAGCTCTAACTCTGTGACATGAATTAACAGAGCACAAAGTAGTATCGAAGACAGATTCTTTTCAGTTTTTGTCTTAGGATATTTCTTTTTTCACCGTAGCCCTCTATGGGCTTCTAAGTATCCCTTTGCAATTTCCACAAAAACTGTCTTAAGGAAAGGCTTCTTGAGAGGAAAGGTGTAACTCTGTGAGATGAATTAAGAGAACACAAAGGAGTTTCTCAGAATGCCTCTTTCCAGTTTTTAACGGAAGTTATTTCCTTTTTCACCATAGCCCTCTATGGGCTTCCAAATATCGCTTTGCAAATTCCACAATAACAGTCTTAGCGAAATTCTTATTTAGCGGAAAGCTGTAACTCTGTGAGATGAATTAACAGAACACAAAGCAGTTTCTTAGAAAGTTTCTATCCAGTTTTTAACGGAAGATATGTCCTTTTTCACCATAGCCCTCTATGGGCTTCCAAATATCACTTTGCAAATCCCGCAGGAACAGTCTTAGCCAAAGACTTCATGAGTAGAAAGCTGTAATTCTGTGAGATGAATTAGCAGAACACAAAGCAGTCTCTAAGAAAGCTTCTATCCACTTTTTAACGGAAGATATTTCCTTTTTCACCGTAGCCCTCTATTGGCTACTAAATATCATTTTCCAAAATCCACATGAACAGTCTTAGCGAAAGATTTCTTGAGGGGAAAGCTGTAACTCTTTGAGATGAATTAACAGAACACAAAGCAGTTTCTCAGAATGCTTCTTTCCAGTTTTTAACGGAAGATATTCCCTTTTTCACCAAAGCCCTCTAGCAGTTCTATTTATCACATTCCAAATTCCACATGAACAGTCTTAGAGAAAGGTTTCTTGAGGGGAAAGCTGTAACACTGTGAGATCAATTAGGAGAACACAAAGCAGTTTCTCAGAATGCTTCTTTCCAGTTTTTAACTGAACATATTTCCTTTTCACCGTAGCCCTCTATGGACTTCCAAATATCACCTTGTTAATTCCTCAAGAACAGTCTTAACGAAAGACTTCTTGAGTGGAAAGCTGTAACTCTGTGAGATGAATTAACAGAACACAAATCAGTTTCTCAGAAAGCTTCTTTCTAGTTTTTAATGGAAGATATTTCCTTTTTCAATATAGCCCTCTATGGGCTTCCAAATATTACTTTGCAAATTCGACAAGAACAGTCTTAGCGAAAGGCTTCTTGAGGGGAAAGCTGTAACTCTGTGAGATGAATTGACAGAACAAAAAGCAGTTTCTCAGAAGCTTCTTTCCAGTTTTTAACGGAAAATATTTCCTTTTTCACCATAGCCCTCAATGGGTTTCCAAATATCACTTTGCAAAATCCACAAGAACAATCTTAGCGAAAGACTTCTTGTTGGTAAAGCAGTAACTCTGTGAGGTGAATTAACAGAACACAGAATAGTTTCTCAGAAAGTTTCTTTCCGGTTTTTATTGGAAGATATTTCCTTTTCCACCATAGTCCGCTATGGGTTTCCAAATATCACTTTGCAAATTCCACAAGAACAGTCTTAGCGAAAGGCTTCTTGAAGGGAAAGCTGTAACTCTGTGAGATGAATTAACGGAACCCACAGCAGTTTCTCAGAAATCTTCTTTCCAGTTTTTAACGGAAGATATTTCCTTCTTCAGCATAGCCCTCTCTGGGCTTCCAGCTATCACTTTGCAAATTCCACAAGAACATTCTTAGGGAATGCCTTCTTGAGGGAAAAGCTGTGACTCCGTGAGATGAATTAACAGAACATAAAGCAGTTTCTCAGAACGCTTCTTTTCGGGTTTTATCTTAGGATATTTCCATTTTCACCATAGCCCTGTAAGGGTTTCCAAATAAGACTTTGAAAATTCCACAACAACTGCATTATTGAAAGGCTTCTTGAGGGGACAGCTGTAATTCTCTGAAATGAATTAACAGAACACAAGCAAGTTTCTCAGAAAGATTCCTTTGGCTTTTTATCTTAGGATATTTGCTTTATCACCATAGCTCTCTATGGGCTTCCAAATATCACTTTGCAAATTCCACAAGAACAGTCTTTGGGAAAGTTTTCTTGAGGGGAAGGCTGTAGCTCTGTGAGGTGAATTAACAGAACCCAAATCAGTTTCTCAGATATCTTATTTCCAGTTTTTAACGGTAGATATTTCTTTTTTCACCTTAGCCCTTTGTGGGCTTCCAAATATCACTTTGCAAATTCGACAAGAAAAGTCTTAGTGAAAGGCTTCTTGAGGAGAAAGCTGTAACTCTGTGAGATGAATTAACAGAACACAAAACAGTTTCTCCGAAAGCTTCTTTCCCGTTTTTAAAGTAAAATATTTCCTTTTTCACCATAGCACCCTATGCGCTTCCAAATATCACTTTGCAATTTCCACAAGAACAGCCTTAACGAAAGGCTTCTTGAGGGGAAAGCTGTAACTCTGTGAGATGAATTAACAGAACACAAAGCAGTTTCTCAGAAAGCTTCTTTTCGGTTTTTATCTTAGGATATTTCCATTTGCACCATATCTCTATATGGGCATCCAAATATCACTTTGCCAATTCCAAAAGAACAGACTTTGCGAAAGGCTTCTTTAACGGAAAGCTGTAAATCTCTGAGATGAGTTAACAGAACACAAAACAGTTCCTCAGAAAGCTTCTTTACAGTTTTTATCTTAGGATATTTCCTTTTTCACCATAGTGCTTCAAGGGCTTCCTAATATCACTTTGCAAATTCCACAAGAACAGTCTTAGCGAAAGGTTTCATGAGGGGAATGCTGTAATTCTGTGAGATGAATTAACAGAACACAAAGCAGTTTCTCAGAAATCTACTTTTCAGTTTTTATCTTAGGATATTTCCTTTTTCACCATAGCCCTCTATGGGCTTCCTAATATCAGTTTGCAAATTTCACAAAAAGTGTCTTAGTGAACGACTTCTTGAGGGGAAAGCTGTAACTCTGTGAGATGAACTAACAGAACACAAAGCAATTTCCCAGAAAGCTCTTTTCATTTTTTATCTTAGCATAATTCCATTTTCAGCTTAGACCTCTATGGGCTTCCAAATATCACTTTGCATATTCCACAAGAACAGCCTTAACGAAAGGCTTCTTGAGGGGAAAGCTGTAACTCTGTGAGATGAATTTACAGAACACAAAACAGTTTCTCAGAAAGCTTCTTTTCGGTTTTTAACTTAGGATATTTCCATTTGCACCATAACTCTCTTTGGGCATCCAAATATCACTTTACCAATTCCAAAAGAACAGTCTTTGCGAAAGGCTTCTTGAACGGAAAGCTGTAAATCTCTGAGATGAGTTAACAGAACAGAAAGCAGTTCCTCAGAAAGCTTCTTTTCTGTTTTTATCTTAGGATATTTCCTTTTTCTCCATAGTGCCAGAAGGGCTTCCAAATATCACTTTGCAAATTCCACAAGAACAGTCTTACCGAAAGGTTTCATGAGGGGAAAGCTGTATCTCTGTGAGATGAATTAACAGAACACAAAGCGTTTTCTCAGAAGACTTCTTTCCAGTTTTTAACTGAAGATATTTCCTTTTTCACCATAGACCTCTTTGGGCTTTCAAATATCACATTGCATATTCCAGAAAAACAGTCTTAGCGACAGGTTTCTTGAGGGAAAGTTGTAACTCTGTGAGATGAAATAACAGAACACAAAGCAGGTTCTCAGAAAGCTTCTTTCCAGTTTTTTTTTTCTTTTTTTTTTTAAATTTATTTATTATTATTATACTTCAAGTTGTAGGGTACATGTGCATAACGTGCAGGTTTGCTACATATGTATACTTGTGCCATGTTGGTGTGCTGCACCCATCAACTCGTCATTTACATCAGGTATAACTCCCAATGCAATCCCTCCCCCCTCCCCCCTCCCCATGATAGGCCCCGGTGTGTGATGTTCCCCTTCCCGAGTCCAAGTGATCTCATTGTTCAGTTCCCGCCTACGAGTGAGAACATGCGGTGTTTGGTTTTCTGTTCTTGTGATAGTTTGCTAAGAATGATGGTTTCCAGCTGCATCCTTGTCCCTACAAAGGACACAATCTCATCCTTTTTTATGGCTGCATAGTATTCCATGGTGTATATGTGCCACATTTTCTTAATCCAATCTGTCACTGATGGACATTTGGGTTGATTCCAAGTCTTTGCTATTGTGAATAGTGCCGCAATAAACATACGTGTGCATGTGTCTTTATAGCAGCATAGTTTATAATCCTTTTTGTGTATACCTAATAATGGGATGGCTGGGTCATATGGTACATCTAGTTCTAGATCCTTGAGGAATCGCCATACTGTTTTCCATAATGATTGAACTAGTTTACAATCCCACCAACAGTGTAAAAGTGTTCCTATTTCTCCACATCCTCTCCAGCACCTGTTGTTTCCTGACTTTTGAATGATCATTCTAACTGGTGTGAGATGGTATCTCAGTGTGGTTTTGATTTGCATTTCTCTGATGGCCAGTGATGATGAGCATTTTTTCATGTGTCTGTTGGCTGTATGAATGTCTTCTTTTGAGAAATGTCTGTTCATATCCTTTGCCCACTTTTTAATATACCATATTTATATAATAATGCTATAATTTTCTCATAAAATAATAAATCTTTTTAATGTTTGAAATTATAGGATGATAAGTGGTCTTTTATTTATTCCCCTTGTTTGAATTTTCAGTAGTGAATATGTTCTTTCAAAAATATTTTTATGATAAATTCCAAATGCATACAATAGTGGATTACCTCTAGGTACTCATCATTCATTTCACCAACGTCAACACTTGTCCAATTCCTTTTACCTTCACTCACTTCTCCCCATTTCCTCCAACCGCATTCCTGCCACAACTGCTGACTCAAACGGTTCAAAGGATTGTTTGGTCAATCCTTTTGTAACAATTTAGTTATGTGCTTTTCCTAAAAAATAAGTGGAAGATTATTTTTTATTTTTTATTTTTTACAATTATTTATTTCAACTTTGTGGGTATATAGTAGATGTATGTATTTATGGGGTGCATGAGATGTTCTGATTCAGGCATGCAATGAATAATAATCACATCAGCTAAAATGGGGTATCCATTCTCTCAAGCATTTATCCTTTGTGTTACAAGCAATCCAATTAGACTCTTTCAGTTATTTTAAAATGCACAGTTAAATTATTACTGATTATAGTCGCCTTGTTGTGCTATCAAATACTAGATCTTATTTATTCTTTCTGTTTTTTTGTACCCATTAACCATCTCCAGCTTTGCCTCAAACCCCCACTACCCTTCCCAGCCTCTGGTAAACATGCTTCTACTCTCTATCTCCATGAGTTCAATTGTTTTGATTTTTAGATCTCACAAATAAGTGAGAACATGAAATTAGAATTATTATTAAACAGATCTCAAAATGGGACTTAGTTGCGTATCTTCTCCTCCTCTCCCTGTATCAACCTGTTTCAGCCTGGAAGCCTCTAGTGGGAAGGAGGGATGTGGTTGGTTGCTTCTTTTTTTTTTTTATATATATATATATATATTTTAAGTTCTAGGGTACATGTGCATAACGTGCAGGTTTGTTACATATGTATACATGTGCCCTGTTGCTGTACTGCACCCATCAACCCGTCAGCACCCATCAACTCGTCATTTACATCAGGTATAACTCCCAATGCAATCCCTCCCCCCTCCCCCCTCCCCATGATAGGACCCAGTGTGTGATGTTCCCCTTCCCGAGTCCAAGTGATCTCATTGTTCAGTTCCCACCTATGAGTGAGAACATGCGGTGTTTGGTTTTCTGTTCTTGTGATAGTTTGCTAAGAATGATGGTTTCCAGCTGCATCCTTGTCCCTACAAAGGACACAAACTCATCCTTTTTTATGGCTGCATAGTATTCCATGGTGTATATGTGCCACATTTTCTTAATCCAATCTGTCACTGATGGACATTTGGGTTGATTCCAAGTCTTTGCTATTGTGAATAGTGCCGCAATAAACATACGTGTGCATGTGTCTTTATAGCAGCATAGTTTATAATCCTTTGTGTATATACCTAGTAATGGATGGCTGGGTCATATGGTACATCTAGTTCTAGATCCTTGAGGAATCGCCATACTGTTTTCCATAATGATTGAACTAGTTTACAATCCCACCAACAGTGTAAAAGTGTTCCTATGTCTCCACATCCTCTCCAGCACCTGTTTTTTCCTGACTTTTGAATGATCGCCATTCTAACTGGTGTGAGATGGTATCTCAGTGTGGTTTTGATTTGCATTTCTCTGATGGCCAGTGATGATGAGCATTTTTTCGTGTGTCTGTTGGCTGTATGAATGTCTTCTTTTGAGAAATGTCTGTTCATATCCTTTGCCCACTTTTTGATGGGGTTGTTTGTCTTTTTCTTGTACATTTGTTTGAGTTCTTTGTAGGTTCTGGATATTAGCCCTTTGTCAGATGAGTAGATTGCAAAAATTTTCTCCCATTCTGTAGGTTGCCTGTTCACTCTGATGGTAGTTTCTTTTGCTGTGCAGAAGCTCTTTAGTTTAATGAGATCCCATTTGTCAATTTTGGCTTTTGCTGCCGTTGCTTTTGGTGTTTTAGACATGAAGTCTTTGCCCATGCCTATGTCCTGAATGGTACTACCTAGGTTTTCCTCTAGGATTTTTATGGTATTAGGTCTTACATTTAAGTCTCTAATCCATCTTGAAATAATTTTCGTATAAGGAGTAAGGAAAGGATCCAGTTTCAGCTTTCTACTTTTGGCTAGCCAATTTTCCCAGCACCATTTATTAAATAGGGAATCCTTTCCCCATTTCTTGTTTCTCTCAGGTTTGTCAAAGATCAGATGGCTGTAGATGTGTGGTATTATTTCTGAGGACTCTGTTCTGTTCCATTGGTCGATATCTGTTTTGGTACCAGTACCATGCTGTTTTGGAGACTGTAGCCTTGTAATATAGTTTGAACTCCCGCTTTGTTCTTTTGACTTAGGATTGTCTTGGAGATGCGGGCTCTTTTTTGGTTCCATATGAACTTTAAAGCAGTTTTTTCCAATTCTGTGAAGAAGCTCATTGGTAGCTTGATGGGGATGGCATTGAATCTATAAATTACCTTGGGCAGTATGGCCATTTTCACGATATTGATTCTTCCTATCCATGAGCATGGTATGTTCTTCCATTTGTTTGTGTCCTCTTTTATTTCACTGAGCAGTGGTTTGTAGTTCTCCTTAAAGAGGTCCTTTACATCCCTTGTAAGTAGGATTCCTAAGTATTTTATTCACTTTGAAGCAATTGTGAATGGAAGTTCATTCATGATTTGGCTCTCTGCTTGTCTGTTACTGGTGTATACGAATGCTTGTGATTTTTGCACATTAATTTTGTATCCTGAGACTTTGCTGAAGTTGCTTATCAGCTTAAGGAGATTTTGGGCTGAGACAATGGGGTTTTCTAAATATACAATCATGTCATCTGAAAAGAGGGACAATTTGACTTCTTCATTTCCTAACTGAATCCCCTTGATTTCTTTCTCTTGCCTGATTGACCTAGCCAGAACTTCCAACAATATGTTGAATAGGAGTGGTGAGAGGGGGCATCCCTGTCTTGTGCCAGTTTTCAAAGTGAATTTTTCCAGTTTTTGCCCATTCAGTATGATATTGGCTGTGGGTTTGTCATAAATAGCTCTTATTATTTTGAGGTACGTTCCATCAATAGCGAATTTATTGAGCGTTTTTAGCATGAAGGGCAGTTGAATTTTGTCAAAAGCCTTTTCTGCATCTATTGAGATAATGATGTGGTTCTTGTCTTTGTTTCTGTTTATATTCCAGTTTTTAACGGAAGATATTTGATATTTCACCATAGAGCTCTACAGGCTTCCAAATATGACTTTGCAAATTCCAAAAGAACAGTCTTAGGGAAAGGTTTCTGCAGGGGAAAGGTGTAACTCTGTGAGACGAATTAACAGAACACAAAGCAGTTTCTCAGAAAGTTTCTTTCCAGTTTTTAACTGAAGATATTTCCTTTTTCACCATAGCCCTCTATGGGCTTCCAAATATCACATTGCAAATGCCACAAGAACAGTCTTAACAAAAGGCTTCTTGAGGGGAAAGCTGTTACTCTGTGAGGTGTATTAAGAGAACACAAGGAAGTTTCTCAGAAAGCTTCTTTCCAGTTTTTAACGGTAGATATTTCCTTTTCCACCTTTGCCCCCTAGGGGCTTCCAAATATACTTTGCAAATTCCACAAGAACAGTCTTAGCGAAAGGATTCTGGAGGGGAAAGCTGTAACTCGGTGAGATGTATTAACAGAACACACGGCAGTTTCTCAGAAAGCTTCTTTCCAGTTTTTAACGGAAGATATTTCCTTTTTCAACGTAGCCCTCTACGGGTTTCCAAATATAATTTGCAAATTTCACAAAAATAGTCATAGAGGGGCTTCTTGAGGGCAAAGCAGAAACTCTGTGAGATGAAATAACACAACACAAAGCAGTTTCTCAGAAAACTTCTTTTCGGTTTTTATCTTAGGATATTTCCATTTTCACCGTAGCCCTGTATGGGCTTCCAAATATCACTTTGCAAATTCCACAAGAAGAGTCTTAGCGAAAGGATTCTGGAGGGGAATGCTGTTACTCTGTGAGATGAATTAACAGAACACAAATCATTTTCTCAGAAATCTTCACTCCGGTTTTTAACGGAATATATTTCCTTTTTCACCATAGCCCTCTATGGGCTTCCAAATATCACTTTGCAAATTGAACAACAACAGACGTAGCGAAAGGCTTTTGGAGGGGACAGCTGTAACTCTGTGAGTTGAATTAACAGAACACATAGCAGTTTCTCAGAAAGCTTCTTTTCAGTTTTTATCTTAGGATATTTCCTTTTTCACCGTAGCTCTCTATGGGCTTCCAAATATTATTTTGTAAATTCAACAAGAACAGTCTTAGCGAAAGACGTCTGGAGGGGAAAGCTGTAACTCTGTGAGATGAGTTAACAGAACACAAACCAGTTTCTCAGAAATCTTCTTTCCAGTTTTTAACTGAAGATATTTCCTTTTTCACCATAGCCCTCTAGGGGCTTCCAAATATCACTTTGCAAATTCAACAAGAACAGTCTTAGAGAAAGGCTTCTTGAGGGGAAAGTTCTAACTCTGTGAGATGGACTAACAGAACACAAAGCAGTTTCTCAGAAAGCTTCATTCCAGTTTTTAACTGGAGATATTTCATTTTTCACCATAGGCCTCTATGGGCTTCCAAATATCACCTTCCAAATTCAACAAGAACAGCCTTAGCGAAGGGCTTCTTGAAGGGAAAGCTGTAATTCTGTGAGATGAATTAACAGAACACAATGCAGTTTCTCAGAAAGCTTCTTTCCAGTTTTTTACGGAAGATATTTCCTTTTTCACCTTTGCCCTCTAAAGTCTTCCAAATATCACTTTTCATATTCCACAAGAACAGTCTTAGCGAAAGACTTCTTGAGGGGAAAGCTGTAACTCTGAGATGAAATAACGGGACACAAAGCAATTTCTCAGAGAGCATCTTTCCTGTTTTTAACGGAAGATATTTCCTTTTTCAGCATAGCCCTCTATGAGCTTCCACATATCACTTTCCAAATTCCACAAGAACAGTCTTTGTGAAAGACTTCTTGAGGGTAATGCTGTAACTCCGTGAGATGAATTAAGAGAACTCATAGCAGTTTCTTAGACAGCTTCTTTCCAGTTTTTAACTGAAGATATTTCCTTTTTCACCAAAGCCCTCTATGGGCTTACAAATATCACTTTGCAAATTCCACAAGAAAAGACTTAACGAAAGGCTTCTTGAGGGGAAAGCAGTAAATCTGTGAGATGAAATAACAGAACACAAAGCAGTTTCTCAGAAATCTTCTTTCCAGTTTTTAACTGAAGATATTTCCTTTTTCACCAGAGCCCTCTATGGACTTTCAAATATCACTTCGCACATTCCACAAGAACTGTCTAGCGAAAGGCTTCTGGAGGGGAAAGCTGTAACTCTGTGAGATGAATTAACAGAACACAAAGCAGTTTCTCAGAAAGCTTCCCTCCAGTTTTTAACAGAAGATATTTCCTTTTTCACCATAGGCCTCTATGGGCTTCCAAATATCACTTAGCAAATTCCACAAGAACAGTCTTAGCGAAAGGTTTCTTGAGGGAAAAGCCGCAACTCTGTGAGGTGAATTGACAGTACACGAAACAGTTTCTCAGAAAACTTCTATACAGTTTTTAACTGAAGATATTTCCTTTTTCACCATAGCCCTGTATGGGCTTCCAAATATCACTCTGCAAATTCCACAAGAACAGTCTTAGCGAAAGACTTCTTGAGGGGAAAGCTGTAACTCTGTGAGATGAATTAACAGAACACAAAGCAGTTTCTCAGAAAGCTTCTTTCCAGTTTTTAACTGAAGATATTTGTTTTTCACCATAGACCTTTACGGGCTTCCAAATATTACTTTGCAAATCCCACAGAACTGTCTTAGGGAAAGGCCTCTTGAGGGGAAACCTGTAACTCGGTGAGATATATTAACAGTTCACACGGCAGTTTTTCAGAATGCTTCTTTCCACTTTTTAACGGAAGATATTTCCTTTTTCACCATAGCCCTCTACGGGCTTACAAATATCACTTTGCAAGTTTCAAAAGAATAGTCTCAGTGAACGAATTCTTGAGGGGAAAGCAGTAACTCTGTGAGATGGACTAACAGAACACAAAGCAGTTTCTCAGAAAGTTTCTTTTCGGTTTTTATCTTAGGATATTTCCTTTTTCATTATAGCCATCTATGGGCTTCCAAATATCACTTTACGAATTCTACAATAAAAGTCTTAGCGAAAGGCTTCTGGAGGGGAAAGCTGTAACTCTGGGAGATGAATTAACAGAACACAATGCAGTTTCATAGAAGGCTTCCTTTCAGTTTTTATCTTAGGATATTTCCTTTTTCACCATAGCCCTCTATGGGCTTCCAAATATTGCTTTGCAAATTCCACAAAATACTGGCAAACCGGATTCAGCAGCACATCAAAAAGCTTATCCACCATGATCAAGTGGGCTTCATCCCTGGGATGCAAGGCTTGTTCAACATTCGCAAATCAATAAACATAATCTAGCATATAAACAGAACCAAAGACAAGAACCACATCATTATCTCAATAGATGCAGAAAAGGCTTTTGACAAAATTCAACAGCCCTTCATGCTAAGAACGCTCAATAAATTCGGTATTGATGGAACGTACCTCAAAATAATAAGAGCTATTTATGACAAACCCACAGCCAATATCATACTGAATGGGCAAAAACTGGAAAAATTCCCTTTGAAAACTGGCACAAGACAGGGATGCCCTCTCTCACCACTCCTATTCAACATAGTGTTGGAAGTCCTGGCTAGGGCAATCAGGCAAGAGAAAGAAATCAAGGGGATTCAGTTAGGAAAAGAAGAAGTCAAATTGTCCCTGTTTGCAGACGACATGATTGTATATTTAGAAAACCCCATTGTCTCATTCCAAAATCTCCTTCAGCTGATAAGCAACTTCAGCAAAGTCTCAGGATAGAAAATTAATGTGCAAAAATCACAAGCATTCTTATACACCAGTGACAGTCAAACACAGAGCCAAATCAAGAATGAACTTCCATTCACAATTGCTTCAAAGAGAATAAAATACCTAGGAATCCAATTTACAAGGGATGTAAAGGACCTCTTCAAGGAGAACTACAAACCACTGCTCAGTGAAATAAAAGAGGACACAAACAAATGGAAGAACATACCATGCTCATGGATAGGAAGAATCAATATCGTGAAAATGGCCATACTGCCCAAGGTAATTTATAGATTCAATGCCATCCCCATCAAGCTACCAATGAGCTTCTTCACAGAATTGGAAAAAACTGCTTTAAAGTTCATATGGAACCAAAAAAAGAGCCCGCGTCTCCAAGACAATCCTAAGTCAAAAGAACAAAGCTGGAGGCATCACGCTACCTGTCTTTCCAGTTTTTAACGGAAGATATTTCCCTTTTCACCGTAGCCCTCTATGGGCTTCCAAATATCACTTTCCAAATTCCATAAGAACAGTCCTAGTGAAAGGCTTCTTGAGGAGAAAGCTGTAACCCTCTGAGATGAATTAAGAGAACAAAAAGGAGTTTCTCAGAAGGCTTCTTTTCAGTTTTAAACTGAAGATATTTCCTTTTTCACCATAGCCCTCTACGGGCTTGCAAATGTCACTTTGCAAGTTAAACAAGAACAGCCTTCGCGAAAGAATTCTTGAGAGGAAAGCTGTAACTCTGTGAGATGAATTAACAGAACACAAAGCAGTTTCTCAGAAAGTTTCTTTTCAGTTTCTATCTTAGGATATTTCCTTTTTCACCATAGCCCTCTTTGGGCTTCCAAATATCTCTTTGCAAATTCCAGAAGAACAGTCTTAGCAAAAAGCTTCTTGAGGAGAAAGCTGTAACTCTGTGAGATGAACTAACAGAACACAATGCAGTTTCTTAGAAGGCTTCTTTTCAGTTTTTATCTTAGGATATTTCCTTTTTCAACATAGCCCTCTATGGGATTCCAAATATCGCTTTACAAATTCCACAAGAATAGTCTTACCGAAAGGCTTCTTGAGGGCAAAGCTGTAATTCTGTGAGAAGATTTAACAAAAGACAAAGCTGTTTCTCAGAAAGCTTTATTCCAGTTTTTAACTGAAGATGTTTCATTTTTCACCATAACCCCTTATGGGCTTCCAAATTTCACTTTGCAAATTCACAAAAACAGTTTCAGCGAATGACTTCTTGACCGGAAAGCTGTAGCTCTGTGACATGAATTAACAGAACACAAAGCAGTTTCTCAGAAAGATTCTTTCCAGTTTTTAACGGAAAATATTTACTTTTTCACCATAGCCCTCTATAGACTTCTAAATATCACTTTACAAATTCCACAAGAACAGTCTTAGCGAAAGGCTTCTGGAGGGGAAAGCTGTAATTCTGTGAGATGAATTAACAGAACACAAAGCAGTTTCTCAGAAAGCTTCTTTCCAGTTTTTTACGGAAGATATTTCCTTTTACGCCATAGCCCTCTATGGGCTTCCAAATATGACTTTGAAAATTCCACAGGAACAGTCTTACTGATAGGCTTCTTGAGGGGAAAGTTATAACTCTGTGAGATGAATTAAGAGAACACAATGCAGTTTCTGAGAAAGCTTCTTTTCGGTTTTTATCTTAGGATATTTCCTTTTTCGCCATAACCATCTATGGTCTTCCAATATCACTTTGCAAATTCCACAAGAATAGTCTCAGTGAACGGTTTCTTGAGGGGAAAGCTGTAACTATGTTAGATGAATTAACAGAACACAAAGCAGTCTCTGAGAAATCTTCTTTCCAGATTTTAACGGAAGATAATTCCTTTTTTACAATAGCCTCCTATGGGCTTCCAAATATCACTTTTCTAAATCCACAACATCAGCCTTAGCTAAAGGTTTCTTGAGGAGAAATTTGTAACATTGTGAGATGAATTAACAGAACACAAAGCAGTTTCTCAGAAAGCTTCTTTTCGGTTTTTATCTTAGGATATTTCCATTTTCAACATAGCCCTTTATGGTCTTCGAAATATCACTTTGCAAATTCCACAAGAACCGTATTAGCGAAAGGCTTCTTGAGGGGAAAGCTGTAACTCTGTAGATGAATTAACAGAACACAAAGCAGTTTCTCAGAAAGTTTCTTTTCAGTTTCTATCTTAGGATATTTCCTTTTTCACCATAGCCCTCTTTGGGCTTCCAAATATCACTTTGCAAATTCAACAAGAACAGACTTAGCGAAAGGCTTCTGGAGGGGAAAGCTGTAATTCTGTGAGATGAATTAACAGAACACAGAGCAGTTTCTCAGAAAGCTTCTTTCCAGTTTTTAACTGAAGATATTTCCTTTTTCACCATGGCCCTTTATGGGCTTCCAAATGTCACTTTGCAAATTCCACAAGAACAGTCTTAGCGAAAGGCTTCTTGAGGGGAAAGCTGTAACTCTGTGAGATGAATTAATGGAACACAAATTGTCTCTCAGAAAGCTTCTTTCCAGCTATTTAAGGAAGATATTTCCTTTTTCACCATAGCCCTCTATGGGCTTCCAAATATCACTTTGCAAATTCCACAAGAACAGTCTTAGGGAAAGGCTTCTTTAGTTGAAAGCTGTAACTCTGTGACATGAATTAACAGAACACAAGGCAGTTTCTCAGAAAGATTCTTTACATTTTTACTGGAAGATATTTTCTTTTCACCATAGAAATCTATGAGCTTCCAAATATTACTTTCCAAATTTCTCAAGAACAGTCTTAGTGAACGGCTTCCTGAAGGGAAAGCTGTAACTCTGTGAGATGAACTAAGAGAACACTAAGCAGTTCTCAGAAAGTTTCTTTTCGGTTTTTATCTTAGTATATTTCCTTTTTCACCATAGCCCCTATGAGCTTCCAAACATCACTTTGCAATTTCCACAAGAACAGTCTTAGAGAAAGACTTCTTGAGGGGAAAGCTGTACCTCTCTGAGATGAATTTACAGAACACAAAGCAGTTTCTCAGGAAGCTTCTTTTCAGTTTTTATCTTAGGATATTTCCTTTTTCACCGAAGCCCTCTATGGGCTTCCAAATATCCCTTTGAAAATTCCACAAGAACACTGTTAGCGAAAGGCTTCTTGAGGGGAAAGCTGTAACTCTGTGAGATGAATTAACAGAACACAAAGCAGTTTCTCAGAAAGCTTCTTTGCAGTTTTTAACTGAAGATATTACCTTTTTCACCATAGCCCTCCACGGGCTTACAAATGTCACTTTGCAAATTCCACAAGAACCGCCATCGCGATAGTCTTCTTGAGGGGAAAGCTGTAACTCTGTCAGATAAATTGACAGAACAGAAAGCAGTTTCTCAGAAAGCTTCTTTTCAGTTTTTATCTTAGGATATCTCCTTTTTCACCATAGCCCTCTGTGGGCTTCCACATATCACTTTGCAAATTCCACAAGGACAGTCTTAGGGAAAGGCTTCATGAGGGGAACGTTGTAAGTCTCTGAGATGAATTAACAGAACACAAAGTAGTTTCTCAGAAATCTTCTTTCCAGATTTTCATGGAAGATACTTCTTTTTACCATAGCCCCCTATGGGCTTCCAAATATCACTTTTCAAATTGCACAAGATCAGCCTTACTTAAAGGTTTCTTGAGGAGAAATTTGTAACACTGTGAGATGAATTAACATAACACAAAGCATTTTCTGAGAAAGCTTCTTTTCGGTTTTTACCTTAGGATATTTCCATTTTCACCATAGACCTCAACGGTTTTTGAAATATCACTTTGCAAATTCCACAAGAGCAGTCTTAGCGAAAGGCGTTTTGAGGGGAAAGCTGTAGTTGTGTGAGATGAATTAAGAGAATACAAAGCAGTCTCTCAGAAAGCTTCTTTGCAGTTTTTAACTGAAGATATTTCCTTTTTCACCATGGCCCTTTATGGGCTTCCAAATATCACTTTGCAAATTCCACAAGAACAGTCTTAGTGAAAGGCTTCTTGAGGGAAAAGACGTAACTCTGTGAGATTAATTAATGAAACACAAAGCTGTCTCTCAGAAAGTTTCTTTCCAGCTTTTTAAGGAAGATATTTCCTTTTTCACCATAGCTCTCTATGGGCTTCCAAATATCTCTTTGCAAATTCCACAAGAACAGTCTTAGGGAAAGACTTTTTGAGTGGAAAGCTGTAACTCTGTGACATGAATTAACACAACACAAGGCAGTTTCTCAGAAAGATTCTTTCCAGTTTTTAACAGAAGATATTTCCTTTTTCACCATGGCCCTTTATGGGCTTCCAAATATCACTTTGCAAATTCCACAAGAACAGTCTTAGTGAAAGGCTTCTTGAGGGAAAAGACGTAACTCTGTGAGATTAATTAATGAAACACAAAGCTGTCTCTCAGAAAGTTTCTTTCCAGCTTTTTAAGGAAGATATTTCCTTTTTCACCATAGCTCTCTATGGGCTTCCAAATATCTCTTTGCAAATTCCACAAGAACAGTCTTAGGGAAAGACTTTTTGAGTGGAAAGCTGTAACTCTGTGACATGAATTAACACAACACAAGGCAGTTTCTCAGAAAGATTCTTTCCAGTTTTTAACAGAAGATATTTCCTTTTTCACCATATCCTTTTATGGCTTTCCAAATATCACTTCGAAATTCCACAAGAACAGTCTTAGCGAAAGGCTTCTTGAGGGGAAAGCTGTAACTCCGTGAGATGAATTAACATTACACAAAGCAGTTTCTCAGAAAGATTCTTTCCACTTTTTAACGGAAGATATTTCCTTTTTCACCATAGCCCTGTGTGGCCCTCCAAATATCACTTTGCAAATTCCACAAGAACAGTCTTAGCGAAAGGCTTCTTGTTGGGAAAACTGTAACTCTGTGAGATGAATTAACAGAACACAAAGCAGTTTCTCAGAAAGATTCTTTTCAGTTTTTATCTTAGGATAATTCCTTTTCCACCATAACCCTCTATGGGCTTTCAAATATCACTTTGAAAATTCCACAAGAACAGTCTTAGCGAAAGGCTTCTTGAGAGGAAAGCTGTAACCCTGTGAGATGAATTAACAGAACACAGAGCAGTTTCTCAGAAAGCTTCTTTTCAGTTTTTATCTTAGGATATTTCCCGTTTCTCCATAGCCCTCTATGGGCTTCCAAACGTCACTTTGCCAATTTCACCAGAACTCTCTTAGGGAAAGGCTTCTTGTGGGGAAAGCTGTAACTCTGTGAGATGAATTAACAGAACACTAAGCAGGTTCTCAGAAGCCTTCTTTCCAGTGTTTAACGGAAGATACTTCCTTTTTAACCGTAGCCCTCCGTGGTCTTCCAAATATCACTTTGCAAATTCCACAAGAACAGTCTTAGAGAAAGGCTTCTTGAGGGGAAAGCTGTAACCCTGTGTGATGAATTAAGAGAACACAAATTAGTTTCTCAGAAAGCTTCTTTTCAGTTTTTATCTTAGGATATTTCCTTTTTCACCATAGCCCGCTGTGGGCTTCCAAATGTCACAATGCAAATTCCACAAGAACAGTCTTAGCGAAAGGCTTCTTGAGGACAAAGCTGTAACTCTGTGAGATGAATTAACAGAACACAAAGAAGTTTCTCAGAAAGCTTCTTTCAACTTTTTAACGGAAGATATTTCCTTTTTCACCATAGCCCTCTATGGGCTTCCAAATATCACTTTGCAAATTCCACAATAACAGTCTTTGGGTTAGTTTTCTTGAGGGTAAAGCTGTAACTCTGTGAGATGAATTAACAGAACACAAAACAGTTTCTCAGAAAGCTTCTTTCCAGTTTTTAAGGAAAGTTATTTCCTTTTACACCATAGCCCTCTATGGGCTTCCAAATATTTCTTTCCAAATTTCACAAGAACACTCTTAGCAGCGGCTTCTTGAGGGGAAAGCTGTAACCCTGTGAGATGAACTATCAGAACACAAAGAAGTTTCTCAGAAATCTTCTTTTCGGTTTTTACCTTAGTATATTTCCTTTTTCAACATAGCCCTCTATGAGCTTCAAAATATCACTTTGCAAACTCCACAATAACAGTGTTAGCGAAAGGCTTCTTGAGGGGAAAGCTGTAACTCTCTGTGATGAAATAACAGAACACAAAGCACTTTCTCAGAAAGCTTCTTTCCACTTTTTAACGGAAGATATTTCCTTTTTCACCGTAGCCCTCTATAGGCCTCCAAATATCACTTTGCCAATTCCACAAGAACAGTCTTAGCGAAAGGCTTCTTTAGGGGAAAGCTGTAACTCTGTTAGATGAATTAAGAGAACACAAAACAGTTTCTCAGAAAGCTTCTTTTCAGTTTTTATCTTAGGATAATTCCTTTTCCACCATAGCCCTCTATGGGCTTCCAAATATCACTTTTAAAATTCCACAACATCAGTCTTAACGAAAGGCTTCTTGATGGGAAAGCTGTAACCCTGTGAGATGAACTATCAGAACACAAAGAAGTTTCTCAGAAATCTTCTTTTCGGTTTTTATCCTAGTATATTTCCTTTTTCACCATAGCCCTTTATGGGCTTCTAAATATCACTTTGGAAATTCCACAATAACAGACTTAGCAAAAGGCTTCTTGAGGGGAAAGCTGTAACTCTCTGTGTTGAAATAACAGAACACAAAGCAGTTTCTCAGAAAGCTTCTTTCCACTTTTTAACGGAAGATATTTCCTTTTTCACCATAGCCCTCTATGGGTTTCCAAATATTACTTTCCAAATTTCACAAGAACAGTCTTAGGGAAAGGCTTCATGAGGAGAAAGCTGTAAGTCTCTGAGATGAATTAACAGAACACAAAGTACTTTCTCAGAAATCTTCTTTCCAGATTTTAACGGAAGATAATTCCTTTTTCAACATAGCCCCCTATGGGCTTCAAATATCACTTTTCAAATTCCGCAAGATCAGCCTTAGCTAAAGGTTTCTTGAAGGGAAATTTGTAACACTGTGAGATGAATTAACAGAACACTAAGCAGTTTCTCAGACAGCTTCTTTCCACTTTTTAACGGAAGATATTTCTTTTTTCACCATAGCCTTCTATGGGCTTCCAAATATCACTTTGAAAATTCCACAAGAACAGTCTTAGTGAAAGGCTTCTTGAGGGGAAAGCTGTAATTCTGTGAGATGAATTAACAGAACACAAAGCAGTTTCTCACAAAGCTTCTTTCCTGTTTTTAACAGAAGTTATTTCCTTTCACCGTAGCCCTCTATGGGCTTCCAAATATCCCTTTGCAAATTCCAGAAGAACAGTCTTAGGCAAAAGCTTCTTGAGGAGAAAGCTGTATCTCTGTGAGATGAATTAACAGAACACAATGCAGTTTCTTAGAAGGCTACTTTTCTGTTTTTATCTTAGGATATTTCCTTTTTCACCATAGCCCTCTATGGGCTTCCAAATATCACTTTGCAAATTCCACAAGAACAGCTTTAGCAAAAGGCTTCCTGAGGGGAAAGCTGTAACTCTGTGGGATGAATTAACAGAACACAAAGCAGTTTCTCAGAAAGCTTCTTTCCTGTTTTTAACAGAAGATATTTCCTTTTTCTCCATATCCTTTTATGGCTTTCCAAATACCACTTCGAAATTCCACAAGAACAGTCTTAGCGAAAGGCTTCTTGAGGGGAAAGCTGTAACTCCGTGAGATGAATTAACATTACACAAAGCAGTTTCTCAGAAAGATTCTTTCCATTTTTAACGGAAGATATTTCCTTTTTCACCATTGCCCTCTATGGGCCTCCAAATATCACTTTGTAAATTCCACAAGAACAGTCTTAGCGAAAGGCTTCTTGTTGGGAAAGCTGTAACTCTGTGAGATGAATTAACAGAACACAAAGCAGTTTCTCAGAAAGATTCTTTTCAGTTTTTATCTTAGGATAATTCCTTTTCCACCGTAACCCTCTATGGGCTTTCAAATATCACTTTGAAAATTCCACAAGAACAGTCTTAGCGAAAGGCTTCTTGAGAGGAAAGCTGTAACCCTGTGAGATGAATTAACAGAACACAAAGCAGTTTCTCAGAAAGCTTCTTTTCAGTTTTTATCTTAGGATATTTCCCTTTTCTCCATAGCCCTCTATGGGCTTCCAAACGTCACTTTGCAAATTTCACCAGAACTCTCTTAGGGAAAGGCTTCTTGAGGGGAAAGCTGTAACTCTGTGAGATGAATTAACAGATCACTAAGCAGGTTCTCAGAAGCCTTCTTTCCAGTGTTTAACGGAAGATACTTCCTTTTTAACCGTTGCCCTCCGTGGTCTTCCAAATATCACTTTGCAAATTCCACAAGAACAGTCTTAGAGAAAGGCTTCTTGAGGGGAAAGCTGTAACCCTGTGCGATGAATTAAGAGAACACAAATCAGTTTCTCAGAAAGCTACTTTTCAGTTTTTATCTTAGGATATTTCCTTTTTCACCATAGCCCGCTGTGGGCTTCCAAATGTCACAATGCAAATTCCACAAGAACAGTCTTAGCGAAAGGCTTCTTGAGGGCAAAGCTGTAACTCTGTGAGATGAATTAACAGAACACAAAGAAGTTTCTCAGAAAGCTTCTTTCAACTTTTTAACGGAAGATATTTCCCTTTTCACCATAGCCCTCTATGGGCTTCCAAATATCACTTTGCAAATTCCACAAGAACAGTCTTAGGGTTAGGTTTCTTGAGGGTAAAGCTGTAACTCTGTGAGATGAATTAACAGAACACAAAACAGTTTCTCAGAAAGCTTCTTTCCAGTTTTTAAGGAAAGTTATTTCCTTTTACACCATAGCCCTCTAAGGGCTTCCAAATATTACTTTCCAAATTTCACAAGAACACTCTTAGTGAGCGGCTTCTTGAGGGGAAAGCTGTAACCCTGTGAGATGAACTATCAGAACACAAAGAAGTTTCTCAGAAATCTTCTTTTCGGTTTTTATCTTAGTATATTTCCTTTTTCAACATAGCCCTCTATGAGTTCCAAATATCACTTTGCAAACTCCACAATAACAGTGTTAGCGAAAGGCTTCTTGAGGGGAAAGCTGTAACTCTCTGTGATGAAATTACATAACACAAAGCAGTTTCTCAGAAAGCTTCTTTCCACTTTTTAGCGGAAGATATTTCCTTTTTCACCGTAGCCCTCTATGGGCCTCCAAATATCACTTTGCAAATTCCACAAGAACAGTCTTAGCGAAAGGCTTCTTGAGGGGAAAGCTGTAACTCTGTGAGATGAATTAAGAGAACACAAAACAGTTTCTCAGAAAGCTTCTTTTCAGTTTTTATCTTAGGATAATTCCTTTTCCGCC
Organism: Chlorocebus sabaeus; assembly: GCF_047675955.1. Taxonomy (NCBI): domain Eukaryota; kingdom Metazoa; phylum Chordata; class Mammalia; order Primates; family Cercopithecidae; genus Chlorocebus; species Chlorocebus sabaeus. Next base: position 967,216 of record NW_027327837.1, read on the forward strand.
ATAGCCCTCTATGGGCTTCCAAATATCACTTTTAAAATTCCACAACATCAGTCTTAACGAAAGGCTTCTTGATGTGAAAGCTGTAACTCTGTGAGATGAATTAACAGAACACAAAGCAGTTTCTCAGAAAGCTTCTTTTCAGTTTTTATCTTTGGATATTTCCTTTTTCTCCATAGCCCTCTATGGGCTTCCAAACGTCACTTTCCAAATTTCACCAGAACACTCTTAAGGAAAGGCTTCTTGAGAGGAAAGCTTTAACTCTGTGAGATGAATTAACAGTACACAAAGCAGGTTCTCAGAAAGCTTCCTTCCAGTTTTTAACGGAAGATATTTCCTTTTTCTCCGTAGACCTCTATGGGCTTCCGAATATCACTTTGCAAATTCCACAAGAACAGTCTTAGCGAAAGGCTTCTTGAGGGGAAAGCTGTAACTCTGCGCGATGAGTTAACAGAACACAAATTAGTTTCTCAGAAAGCTTCTTTTCAGTTTTTATCTTAGGATATTTCCTCTTTCACCATAGCCCACTGTGGGCTTCCAAATGTCACTTTGCAAATTCCACAAGAACAGTCTTAGCGAAAGGCTTCTTGAGGGGAAAGCTGTAACTCTGTGAGATGAATTAACAGAACACAAAGAAGTTTCTCAGGAAGCTTCTTTCCACTTTTTAACGGAAGATATTTCCTTTTTCACCATAGCCCTGTATGGGCTTCCAAATATCCCTTTGCAAATTCCACAAGAACAGTCTTAGGGAAAGGCTTCTTGAGGGTAAAGCTGTAACTCTGTGAGATGAATTAACAGAACACAAAACAGTTTCTCAGAAAGGTTCTTTCCAGTTTTTAAGGAATGTTATTTCCTTTTTCACCCTAGCCCTCTATGGGCTTCCAAATATTACTTTCTAAATTTCACAAGAACAGTCTTAGTGAACGGCTTCTTGAGGGGAAAGCTGTAACTCTGTGAGATGAACTATCAGAACACAAAGCAGTTTCTCAGAAATCTTCTTTTCGGTTTTTATCTTAGTATGTTTCCTTTTTCACCATAACCCTCTATGGGCTTCCAAATATCACTTTGCAAATTCCTCAAGAACAGTCTTAGCGAAAGGCTTCTTGAGGGGAAAGCTGCAACTCTATGAGATGAATTAACAGAACACAAAGCAGTTTCTCAGAAAGCTTCTTTTCGCTTTTGTTTTTAATATTACATGCTTAATTTCTTTTTTATTTATATAATTTTGTGTAACAATCACTCATGAAATATCAGAATTCTTATTACTTAGTACATAAAGAATATTCAACAGATATTGTTGCAGTAGAAAGCTAGTCAAGTATGAGCAGGGCAGGAGAGGGCTCCCCACTTCCACACACCAAATGTGTTGGGAGACCCTCAGGTGATGATCAAGGGGTTGTTAACTGTTTCTCTAAAGTAGTAATTGGTCATATCTGGTGTCAAGGAAAGGCAGGCTTCTAATAGAAAACACCTGAAACTGATCAGCATCTTCCCAAAGAGATCTCAGGAGTGAGGAGAAGTAAGGCAAGATCCCGGAAGTTTGCCAATATATAAAACCCCAAGTCAAGAAGTCAAGCTGTGTACTTGGCTTCTCAAGTCTCCCACTTGGCCCTCTTCGAGGTTGTACTTCCCTTCTTTTCCTTTCTGTTTTAAAGCCTTTTAATAATCCTTCACTCCTGCTCTGAGAATTACCTCTGTCTCACTTTCTGCCTTATGCCCCTTAGTGGAATTCCTTCTGAGGAATCAAGAATGGAGGGTGCTGCAAACCTATACAGATTCGCCGCCAATGTCTCCAGAACTCGGATGTCTTCCACAGGTAATAACATTGCTTTCAATATTTTTCATAATTATATCATGCTAAAAAACTAAGTATAACAGTGTCAAATACAAATACAATTAAAGCTTTTTGAATTCTATTTTACTTTACAAGTTTTTTTAAATCAAGTATGATTTTTCCTGGTGCCATTAAATTATAATTCTTTTCATATTTATATTTAATCATTTTATATAGAATTATTTTATATTTCTAGTACTTATTATTCTAGTATATCTCTTTTAGGCTTACTTTATGTCTCACTTTTATAAAAATAAGTAAAATATATATTTGACACATTACAATAACTTTGCAAAATGCTCAGGTATAATGCTATTTAAAAATTAATATACCATATTTATATAATAATGCTATAATTTTCTCATAAAATAATAAATCTTTTTTGTTTGAAATTATAGGATGATAAGTGGTCTTTAATTTATTCCCCTTGCTTGAATTTTCAGTAGTGAATATGTTCTTTCAAAAATATTTTTATGATAAATTCCAAATGCATACAATAGTGGATTACCTCTAGGTACTCATCATTCATTTCACCAACATCAACACTTGTCCAATTCCTCTTATTTTCACTCACTTCTCCCCATTTCCCCCAACCGCATTCCTGCCACAACTGCAGACTCAAACGGTTCAAAGGATTGTTTGGTCAATCCTTTTGTAACAATTTAGTTATGTGCTTTTCCTAAAAAATAAGTGGAAGATTATTTTTTATTGTTTATTTTTTAAAATTATTTATTTCAATTTTGTGGGTATATAGTAGATGTATGTATTTATGGGGTGCATGAGATGTTCTGATTCAGGCATGCAATGAATAATAATCACATCATGTAATATGGGGTATCCATTCTCTCAAGCATTTATCCTTTGTGTTACAAGCAATCCAATTAGACTCTTTTAGTTATTTTTAAATGCACAGTTAAATTATTACTGACTATAGTCGCCTTGTTGTGCTATCAAATACTAGATCTTATTTATTCTTTCTGTTTTTTTGTACCCATTAACCATCTCCAGCTTTGCCTCAAACCCCCACTACCCTTCCCAGCCTCTGGTAAACATGCTTCTACTCTCTATCTCCATGAGTTCAATTGTTTTGAATTTTAGATCTCACAAATAAGTGAGAACATGAAATTAGAATTATTATTAAACAGATCTCAAAATGGGACTTAGTTGCGTATCTTCTCCTCCTCTCCCTGTATCAACCTGTTTCAGCCTGGAAGCCTCTAGTGGGAAGGAGGGTTGTGGTTGGTTGCTTCTTTTTTTTTTTTTTTTTTTAATATATTTTAAGTTCTAGGGTACATGTGCATAACGTGCAGGTTTGTTACATATGTATACTTGTGCCCTGTTGCTGTGCTGCACCCATCAACTCGTCAGCACCCATCAACTCGTCATTTACATCAGGTATAACTCCCAGTGCAATCCCTCTCCCCTCCCCCCTCCCCATGATAGGTCCCGGTGTGTGATGTTCCCCTTCCCGAGTCCAAGTGATCTCATTGTTCAGTTCCCGCCTATGAGTGAGAACATGCGGTGTTTGGTTTTCTGTTCTTGTGATAGTTTGCTAAGAATGATGGTTTCCAGCTGCATCCATGTCCCTACAAAGGACACAAACTCATCCTTTTTTATGGCTGCATAGTATTCCATGGTGTATATGTGCCACATTTTCTTAATCCAGTCTGTCCCTGATGTACATTTGCGTTGATTCCAAGTCTTTGCTATTGTGAATAGTGCCGCAATAAACATACGTGTGCATGTGTCTTTATAGCAGCATGATTTATAATCCTTTGGGTATATACCTAGTAATGGGATGGCTGGGTCATATGGTACGTCTAGTTCTAGATCCTTGAGGAATCGCCATACTGTTTTCCATAATGATTGAACTAGTTTACAATCCCACCAACAGTGTAAAAGTGTTCCTATTTCTCCACATCCTCTCCAGCACCTGTTGTTTCCTGACTTTTGAATGATCGCCATTCTAACTGGTGTGAGATGGTATCTCAGTGTGGTTTTGATTTGCATTTCTCTGATGGCCAGTGATGATGAGCATTTTTTCATGTGTCTGTTGGCTGTATGAATGTCTTCTTTTGAGAAATGTCTGTTCATATCCTTTGCCCACTTTTTGATGGGGTTGTTTGTTTTTTTCTTGTAAATTTGTTTGAGTTCTTTGTAGGTTCTGGATATTAGCCTTTGTCAGATGAGTAGATTGCAAAAATTTTCTCCCATTCTGTAGGTTGCCTGTTCACTCTGATGGTAGTTTCTTTTGCTGTGCAGAAGCTCTTTAGTTTAATGAGATCCCATTTGTCAATTTTGGCTTTTGCTGCCGTTGCTTTTGGTGTTATAGACATGAAGTCTTTGCCCATGCCTATGTCCTGAATGGTACTACCTAGGTTTTCCTCTAGGGTTTTTATGGTATTAGGTCTAACGTTTAAGTCTCTAATCCATCTTGAATTAACTTTCGTATAAGGAGTAAGGAAAGGATCCAGTTTCAGCTTTCTGCTTATGGCTAGCCAATTTTCCCAGCACCATTTATTAAATAGGGAATCCTTTCCCCATTTCTTGTTTCTCTCAGGTTTGTCAAAGATCAGATGGCTGTAGATGTGTGGTATTATTTCTGAGGACTCTGTTCTGTTACATTGGTCTATATCTCTGTTTTGGTACCAGTACCATGCTGTTTTGGTGAATGTAGCCTTGTAGTATAGTTTGAAGTCAGGTAGCGTGATGCCTCCAGCCTTGTTCTTTTGACATAGGATTGTCTTGGAAATGCGGGCTCTTTTTTGGTTCCATATGAACTTTAAAGCAGTTTTTTCCAATTCTGTGAAGAAACTCATTGGTAGCTTGATGGGGATGGCATTGAATCTATAAATTACCTTGGGCAGTATGGCCATTTTCACAATATTGATTCTTCCTATCCATGAGCATGGTGTGTTCTTCCATTTGTTTGTGTCCTCTTTTATTTCATTGAGCAGTGGATTGTAGTTCTCCTTGAAGAGGTCCTTTACATCCCTTGTAAGTTGGATTCCTAGGTGTTTTATTCTCTTTGAAGCAATTGTGAATGGAAGTTCATTCATGATTTGGCTCTCTGTTTGTCTGTTACTGGTGTATACGAATGCTTGAGATTTTTGCACATTAATTTTGTATCCTGAGACTTTGCTGAAGTTGCTTATCAGCTTAAGGAGATTTCGGGCTGAGACAATGGGATTTTCTAAATATACAATTATGTCATCTGCAAAGAGGGACAATTTGACTTCTTCTTTTCCTAACTGAATCCCCTTGATTTCTTTCTCTTGCCTGATTGCCCTAGCCAGGTCTTCCAACACTATGTTGAATAGGAGTGGTGAGAGAGGGCATCCCTGTCTTGTGCCAGTTTTCAAAGGGAATTTTTCCAGTTTTTGCCCATTCAGTATGATATTGGCTGTGGGTTTGTCATAAATAGCTCTTATTATTTTGAGGTACGTTCCATCAATACCGAATTTATTGAGCGTTTTTAGCATGAAGGGCTGTTGAATTTTGTCAAAAGCCTTTTCTGCATCGATTGAGATAATGATGTGGTTCTTGTCTTTGGTTCTGTTTATAAGCTGGATTATGTTTATTGATTTGCGAATGTTGAACCAGCCTTGCATCCCAGGGATGAAGCCCACTTGATCATGGTGGATAAGCTTTTTGATGTGCTGTTGAATACGGTTTGCCAGTATTTTATTGAGGATTCTTGCATCGATGTTCATCAGGGATATTGGTCTAAAATTCTCTTTTTTTGTTGTGTCTCTGCCAGGCTTTGGTATCAGGATGATGTTGGCCTCATAAGATGAGTTAGGGAGGATTCCCTGTTTTTCTATTGATTGGAATAGTTTCAGAAGGAATGGTACCAGCTCCTCCTTGTACCTCTGGTAGAATTCAGCTGTGAATCCCTCTGGTCCTGGACTTTTTTTGATTGGTAGGCTATTAATTATTGCCTCAATTTCAGAGCCTGCTATTGGTCTATCCAGGGATTCAACTTCCTCCTGGTTTAGTCTTGGAAGAGTGTAAGTGTCTAGGAAATTTTCCATTTCTTCTAGATTTTCTAGTTTATTTGCATAGAGGTGTTTATAGTATTCTCTGATGGTAGTTTGTATTTCTGTGGGGTCGGTGGTGATATCCTCTTTATCATTTTTTACTGTGTCTCTTTGATTCTTCTCCCTTTTCTTCTTTATTAGTCTTTCTAGCGGTCTGTCAATTTTGTTGATCTTTTCAAAAAACCAACTCCTGGATTCATTGATTTTTTGGAGGGATTTTTGTGTCTCTATCTCGTTCAGTTCTGCTCTGATCTTAGATATTTCTTGCCTTCTGCTAGCTTTTGAATGAGTTTGCTCTTGCTTCTCTAGTTCTTTTAATTGCAATGTTAGAGTGTCAATTTTAGATCTTTCCTGCTTTCTCTTGTGGGCATTTAGTGCTATAAATTTCCCTCTACACACTGCTTTAAATGTGTCCCAGAGATTCTGGTATGTTGTATCTTTGTTCTCATTGGTTTCAAAGAACATCTTTATTTCTGCCTTCATTTCGTCATGTACCCAGTAGTCATTCAGGAGCAGGTTGTTCAGTTTCCATGTAGTTGAGCGGTTTTGATTGAGTTTCTTAGTCCTGAGTTCTAGTTTGATTGCAGTGTGATCTGAGACACAGATTGTTACAATTTCTGTTCTTGTACATTTACTGACGAGTGCTTTACTTCCAACTATGTGGTCAATTTTGGAATAAGTGCGATGTGGTGCTGAGAAGAATGTATATTCTGTTGATTTGGGGTGGAGAGTTCTATAGATGCCTATTAGTTCTGCTTGCTGCAGAGATGAGTTCAATTCCTGGATATCCTTGTTAATTTTCTGTCTCGTTGATCTGTCTAATGTTGACAGTGGACTGTTGAAGTCTCCCATTATTATTGTATGGGAGTCTAAGTCTCTTTGTAAGGCTCTAAGGACTTGCTTTATGAATCTGGGTGCTCCTGTATTGGGTGCATATATATTTAGGATAGTTAGCTCTTCCTGTTGAATTGATCCTTTTACCATTATATAATGGCCTTCTTTGTCTCTTTTGATCTTTGATGGTTTAAAGTCTGTTTTATCAGAGACTAGGATTGCAACCCCTGCTTTTTTTTGTTCTCCATTTGCTTGGTAAATCTTCCTCCATCCCTTTATTTTGAGCCTATGTATGTCTCTGCGTGTGAGATGGGTCTCCTGAATACAGCAGACTGATGGGTCTTGACTCTTTATGCAGTTTGCCAGTCTGTGTCTTTTAATTGGAGCATTTAGTCCATTTACATTTAAGGTTAATATTGTTACGTGTGAACTTGATCTTACCATTATGATATTAACTGGTTATTTTGCTCGTTAGTTGATGCAGTTTCTTCCTAGCCTTGATGGTCTTTACATTTTGGCATGTTTTTGCAATGGCTGGTACCGGTTGTTCCTTTCCATGTTTAGTGCTTCCTTCAGGGTCTCTTGTAAGGCAGGCCTAGTGGTGACAAAATCTCTAAGCATGTGCTTATCTGTAAAGGATTTTATTTCTCCTTCGCTTATGAAACTTAGTTTGGCTGGATATGAAATTCTGGGTTGAAAATTCTTTTCTTTAAGAATGTTGAATATTGGCCCCCACTCTCTTCTGGCTTGTAGAGTTTCTGCCGAGAGATCTGCTGTTAGTCTGATGGGCTTCCCTTTGTGGGTAACCCGACCTTTTCTCTGGCTGCCCTTAAGATTTTTTTCTTCATGTCAACTTTGGTGAATCTGGCAATTATGGGTCTTGGAGTTGCTCTTCTCGAGGAGTATCTTTGTGGTGTTCTCTGTATTTCCTGGATTTGAATGTTGGCCTGCCCTACTAGGTTGGGGAAGTTCTCCTGGATGATATACTGAAGAGTGTTTTCCAACTTGATTCCATTTTCCCCCTCACTTTCAGGCATCCCAATCAGACGTAGATTTGGTCATTTTACATAATCCCATACTTCTTGCAGGCTTTGTCCATTTCTTTTTCTTCTTTTTTCTTTTGATTTCTCTTCTTGCTTCATTTCGTTCATTTGATCCTTAATCGCTGATACTCTTTTCCAGTTGATCGAGTCAGTTACTGAAGCTTGTGCATTTGTCACGTATTTCTCGTGTCATGGTTTTCATCTCTTTCATTTCGTTTATGACCTTCTCTGCATTAATTATTCTAGCCATCAATTCTTCCACTTTTTATTCAAGACATTTAATTTCTTTGCGCTGGGCACGTAATTACTCCTTTAGCTCTGAGAAGTTTGATGGACTGAAGCCTTCTTCTATCATCACATCAAAGTCATTCTCCGTCCAGCTTTGATCCGTTGCTGGCGATGAGTTGCGCTCCTTTGCCGGAGGAGACGCGCTCTTATTTTTTGAAATTCCAGGTTTTCTGCCCTGCTTTTTCCCCATCTTTGTGGCTTTATGTGCCTCTGGTTTTTAACAGAAAATATTTCCTTTTTCACCATAGCCCTCTATGGGCTACCAAATATCACTTTGCAAATTTCACAAGAACAGTCTTAGTGAACGGCTTCTTGAGGGGAAAGCTGTAACGCTGTGAGATGAATTAACAGAACACAAAGCACTTTCTCAGAAATCTTGTTTCCAGTTTTTAACGAAAGATATTTCCTTTTTCATCATAACCCCCCTGGGCTTCGAAATATCACTTTTCAAATTCCACAAGAACAGTCTTAGCGAAAGGCTACTTGAGGAGAAAGGTGTAACTCTGTGAGATGAATTACCAGAACACAAAGCAGTTTCTCAGAAAGCTTCTTTTCGGTTTTTATCTTAGGATATTTCCATTTTCACCGTAACCCTCTATGGGCTTCCAAATATCACTTGGCAAATTCCACAAGAACAGTCTTAGCGAAAGGCATCTTGAGGGGAAAGCTGTAAATCTGTGAGATGAATTAACAGAACACAAAGCAGTTTCTAAAAAACATTCTTTCCAGTTTTTAACGGAAGATATTTCCTTTTTCATCATAGCCCTCTATGGGCTTCCAAATATCGCCTTGAAAATTCCACAGGAACAATCTTAGTGAACGGCTTCTTGAGGGGAAAGCTATAACTCTGTGAGATGAATTAAGAGAACATAATGCAGTTTCTCAGAAAGCTTCTTTTCGGTTTTTATCTTAGAATATTTTCTTTTTGCCATAACCGTCTATGGGCTTCTAAAATCAATTTGCAAATTCCACAAGAACAGTCTTAGCGAAAGGCTTCTTGAGGAGAATGCTGTAACTCTGTGAGATGAATTAACAGGAAACAAAGCACTTTCTCAGAAAGATTATTTCCAGTTTATAACCGAAAATATTTCCTTATTCACCATAGCCCTCTATGACCTTCTAAATATCATTTTCGAAATGACACAAGAACAGTCCTAGCGAAGCAGTTTCTCAGAAAGCGTCTTTCCAGTTTATATCGGAAGATATTTCCTTTTTCACCATATCCCTCTATGGGCTTCCAAATATCCACTTGCAAATTCCACAAGAACCGCCTCAGCGAAGGGCTTCTTGAGAAAGGCTTTTTAGGGGAAAGCTGTAACTCTGTGAGTTGAATTAACAGAACACAAAGCAGTTTCTCAGAAAGCTTTTTTCCAGTTTTTAACCGAAGATATTTCCTTTTTCACCGTATCCCTCTATGGGCTTCCAAATATCACTTTGCAACTTCCACAAGAACAGTCTTAGCCAAAGGCTTCTTGAGGGGAAAGCTGTAGCTCTGTGAGATTAACTAACAGACAACAAAGCAGTTACTCAGAAAGCTTCTTTCCAGTTTTTAACGGAAGAGATTTCCTTTTTCACCTTATCCCTCTATGGGCTTTGAAATTTCTTTTTGCAAATTCCACAAGAACAGTCTTATTGAACGGATTCTTGAGGGGAAAGCTATAACTCTGTGACAAGAATTAAGAGAACACAGTGCAGTTTTTCAGAAAGCATCTTTTCAGTTTTTGTGTTACGATATTTTCTTTTTCACCATAGCTCTCTAAGGGCCTCCAAATATCACTTTGCAAATTCCACAAGAAAATCTTAGGGGAAGGCTCCTTGAAGGGAAAGTTGTAACACTGTGAGATGAATTAAGAGAACACAAAGTAGTTTCTCAGAAAGCTTCTTTCCAGTTTTTAACGGAAGTTATTTCCTTTATTACCATAGCCTTCTATGGGCTTCCATATATCAGTTTGCAAATTTCACAAGAACAGTCTTAGCAAAGGTTTCTTGAGGAGAAAGCCGTAACTCTCTGAGATGAATTAACAGAACACAAAGCAGTTTCTCAGAAAGCTTCTTTTCGGTTTTTATCTTAGGATATTTCCATATGCAACATAGCTCTATATGGCCTTCCAAATATCACGTTGCCAATTCCAAAAGAACAGTCTTTGCGAAAGGCTTCTTGAACGGCAAGCTGTAAATGTCTGAGATGAATTAACAGAACAGAAAGCAGTATTTCAGAAAGCTTCTTTTCAGTTTTTGTCTTAGGATATTTCCTTTTTCACCCTAGCACTCTAAGGGCTTCCAAATATCACTTTGCAAATTCCACAAGAGCAGTCTTAGCGAAAGGCTTCTTGAGGGGAAAGCTGTAAATCTGAGAGATGAATTAACAGAACACAAAGCAGTTTCTCAGGAAACTTCTTTACAGTTTTTAACTGAAGATATTTCCTTTTTCACCATAGACCTCTTTAGGCTTCCAAATATCACTTTGCAAATTCCAAAAGAACAGTCTTAGCAAAAGGCTTCTTGCGGAGACAGCTGAAACTCTGTGAGATGAAAGAACGGAACACAAAAAAGTTTCTCAGAAATCTTCTTTCCAGTTTTTAACTGAAGATATTTCCTTTTTCACCATAGCACACTATGGGCTTCCAAATATCACTTTGCAAATTCCACAAGACCAGTCCTAGCGAAAGGCTTCTTGAGGAGAAAGCTGTAACTCTCTGAGATGAATTAACAGAACAAAAAGCAGTTTCTCAGAAAACTTGTTTTCAGTTTTTACCTGAAGATATTTCCTATTTCACCATAGCCCTCTATGGGCTTCCAAATGTCACTTTGCAAATTTTACAAGAACAGCCTTCGCGAAAGACTTCTTGAGAGGAAAGCTGTAACTCTGTGAGATGAATTAACAGAACACAAAACAGTTTCTCAGAAAGATTATTCCCAGTTTTTACGGAGGATATTTCCTGTTTCACCATAGCCCTCTATGGATTCCAAATATCGCTTTTCAGATTCCACAATAATAGTCTTAGGGAAAGGCTTCTTGACGGGAAAAGTGTAACTCTGTGAGATGAATTAAAAGAACCCAAAGCAGTTTCTCAGAAATCTTCTTTTCATTTTTTAACGGAAAATATTACCTTTTTCACCTTAGCCCTCCATGGGCTTCCAAAGATCACTTTGAAATTCCACAAGAAGAGTCTTAGCGAAAGGCTTCTTGAGGAGATAGCTGTAACTCTGTGTGTTGAATTAACAGAACACAAAACAGTTTCCAGAAAGCTTCTTTCCAGTTTTTAACGTATGATAATTTCTTTTTCACCGTAGCCCTCTATTGGCGTCCAAATATATCTTTGCAAATTCCAGAAGAACAGTCTTAGCGAAAGGCTTCTTGAGGTGAAAGCTGTAACCCTGTGAAAAGAAATAACAGAATAAAAAGCAGTTTCTCAGAAAGCTTCTTTTCAGTTATTATCTCAGAATATTTCCTTTTTCACCGTAGCCCTCTATGGGCTTCCAAATATCAATTTGCAAATTCCACAAAAACAGTCTTATCGAAAGGCTTCTTGACGGAAAAGCTGTAACTCTGTGAGATGAATTAACAGATCTCAAAGCAGTTTCTCAGAAATATTCTTTCCAGTTTTTAACAGAATATATTCACTTTTTCACCATAACCCTCTATGGGCCTTCAAATATCTCTTTGCAAATTCCACAAGAACTGTGTTAGCGAAAGGCTTCTTGAGGGGAAAGATGTGACTGTGTGAGATGAATTAAGAGAACACAATGCAGTTTCCCGGAAATCTTCTCTCCAGTTTTTAACGGAAGATATTTCCTTTTTCACCATAGCCTTCTACGGGCTTCCAAATATCACTTTGCAAATTTCACAAGAACTGTCTTACTGAACGGCTTCTTGAGTGGAAAGCTGTAACTCTGTGAGATGAACTAACAGAAAGAAAAGTGATTTCTCAGAAAGTTTCTTTTCTTTTTTTAACTTAAGATAATTCCATTTTCACCATTGCCCTCTAGGGGAATCTAAATATCACTTTGCACATCCCACAAGAACAGTCTTAGTTAAATCCTTCTTGAGGTGAAAGCTTTAACTCGGTGAGATGTATTAACAAAACACACGGCAGGTTCTCAAAAAACTTCTTTCCAGTTTTTAACGGAAGATATTACCTTTTTCACTATAGCCGTCTATGGGTTTTGAAATATCACTTTGCAAATTTCACAAGAATAGTGTTAGTGAACAGCGTCTTGAGGGGAAAGCTGAAACACTGTGAGATGAACTAACATAACAGAAAACAGTTTCTCAGAGAGCTTCTTTTCGGTTTTTAACGGAAGACATTTCCTTTTTCACCATAGCTCTCTAAGGGCTTCCAAATTTCACTTTGCAAATTCCAAAAGAACAGTCTTAGTGAAAGGCTTCTTGAGGGGAAAGCTGTAGCTCTGTGAGATGAATAAACAGAACACAAAGCAGTTTCTCAGAAAGCTTTTTTCCAGATTTTATCTTAGGATATTCCCTTTTTCACCATAGCCCTCTATAGGCTTCAAATATCACTTTGCAAATTCCACAAAAACAGTCTTATCGAAAGGCTTCTTGAGGGAAAATCTGTAACCCTGTGAGATGAATTAACAGAACACAAAGCAGTTTCTCAGAAAGATTCTTTTCAGGTTTTATCTTAGGATATTTCCTTTTTCACCGTAGCCCTTTATGGCCTTCCAAATATCACTTTGAAAATTTCACAAGAACACTCTTAGCGAAAGGCTTCTGGAGGGGAAAGCTGTAACTCTTAGATGAATTAACAGAATACAAAGAAGTTTCTCAGAAATCTTCTTTCCAGTTTTTAATGGAAGATATTTCCTTTTTCACCGTAGCCCTCTCTGGGCTTCAAAATTTCACCTTGCAAATTCCACAAGAACAGTCTTAGCGAAAGTCTTCTTGAGGGGAAAGCTGTGACTCTGTGAGATGAATTAACAGAACACAATGCAGTTTCTCAGAAATCTTCTTTCCAGTTTTTAACGGAAGATATTCCTTTTTCACCATAGCCGATTACGGGCTTCCAAATATCACTTTGAAAATTTCACAAGAAGAGTCTTAGTGAACTGCTTCTTGAGTGGAAAGTTGTAACTCTGTGAGATGAACTAACAGAACAATAAGCGGTTTCTCAGAAAGCTTCTTTTCTTTTTTTATCTTAGGAGATTTCCATTTTCAACATTGCCCTCTATGGGCTTCCAAATATCACTTTGCAATTTCCACAACAACAGCCTTAGCGAAAGGCTTCTTTAGAGGAAAGCTCAAACTCAGTGAGTAGAATTAACAGAATACAAAGCAGTTTCTCAGAAACCTTTTTTTCATTTTTTAACTGAAGATATTTCCTTTTTCACCAAAGCCCTCTATGGGCTTACAAATATCACTTTGGAAATCCCACAAGAACATTCTTAGCGAAAGGCTTTTTTAGGGGAAAGCTGTAACTCGGTGAGATGTATTAACACAACACACGACAGTTTCTCAGAATTCTTCTTTCCAGTTTTTAACGCAAGATATTTCCTTTTTCACCATAGCCCTCTACGGGCTTCAAAATAATTCTTTGCAAATTACACAAGAACAGCCTTAGTGAACAACTTCTTGAGTGGAAAGCTGTAACTCTGTGAGATGAACTAACAGAACACAAAGCAGTTTCACAGAAAGCTACTTTTCTTTTTTTATCTTATGATATTTCCATTTTCACCATAGCCCTCTATGGGCTTCCAAATATCACTTTGCAAATTTTACAACAACAGCCTTAGTGAAAGGCTTCTTGAGGGGAAAGCTGTAACTCTGTGAGTTGTGTTAACAGAACACAGAGTAGTTTCTCAGAAAGTTTTTTCCAGTTTTTAACTGAAGATATTTCCTTTTTCACCGTTGCCCTCTATGGGCTTCCAAATATCACTTTGCAAATTCCACAAGAACAGTCTCAGCGAAAGGCTTCTTGAGGGGAAGGCTCTAACTCTGTGAGATGAATTAACAGAACACAAAAGAATTTCTCAGAAATCTTCTTTCCAGTTTTTAACGGAAGATATCCTTTTTTCACTGTAGCCCTTTAAGGGTTCCCAAATATCACTTTGGAAGTTCCACAAGAACAGTCTTAGCGACAGGCTTCTTGAGGGGCAAGCTGTAACTCTGTGAGTTGAATTAAGAGAACACAAAGTAGTTTCTCAGAAAGCTTCTTTCCAGTTTTTAACTGAAGATATTTCCTTTTTCACCATAGCCCTCTATGGGCTTCCAATATCACTTTGCAAATTTCAAAAGAACAGTCTAAGCGAAAGGCTTCTTTAGGGGAATGCTCTAACTCTTTGAGATGAATCAACAGAATACAAAGTAGTTTTTCAGAAAGCTGCTTTTCAGTTTCTATCTTAGGCTATTTTCTTTTTCACCATAGCCCTCTATGGTCTTCCAAATATCACCTTGCAAATTCCACAAGAACAGTCTTAGCGAAAGGCTTCTGGAGGGGAAAGCTCTAATTCGGTGAGATGTATTAACAGAAAACACACCAGTTTCTCAAAAAGCTTATTTCCCCTTTTTAACGGGAGATATTTCCTTTTTCACCATAGCACTCTATGGGTCTCCAAATATGAATTTGCAAATTGCACAAGAATAGTCTTAGTGAACGGCTTCTTGAGGGGAAAGCTCAAACTCTGTGAGATGAACTAACAGAACAAAAAGCAGTTTCCCAGAAAGCTTCTTTTCGGTTTTTAATGGAAGTTATTCCCTTTTTCACCATAGCCTTCTATGAGCTCCGAAATTTCACTTTGCAAATTCCACAAGAACAGTCTTAGCGAAAGGCTTCTGCAGGGACAAGCTGTAACTCGGTGAGATGAATTAACATACACAAAGCAGCTTCTCAGAATGCTTCTGCTCAGTTTTTATCTTAGGATATTTCCTTTTTCACCATAGCCTTCTAAGGGCTCCAAATATAACTTTGCAAATTCCACAAGAACAGTCTTAGCGAAAGGCTTCATGACGGGAAAGCTGTAACTCTGTGAATTGAATTAAGAGAACACAAAGTAGTTTCTCAGAAAGCTTCTTTCCAGTTTCTAACGGAAGATATTTCCTTTTTCACCATAAAACTCTATGGGCTTCCAAATATCACTTTGCAAATTTCACAAGAATAGTCTCAGTGAACGAATTCTTGAGGAGAAAGCTGTAACTCTGTGAGATGAACTAACAGAACACAAAGCAGTTTCTCAGAAAGCTTCTTTTCGGTTTTTATCTTAGGATATTTCCATTTTCATCATAGCCCTTTATGGGCTTCCAAATATCACTTTGCAAAATCAACAAGAACAGTCTTATCGAAAGGCTTCTTGAGGGGAAAGCTGTAACTCTGTGAGATGAATTGAAGAACACCAAGCAGATTCTAAGAAAGCTTCTTTCCAGTTTTTAAAGGAAGATATTTCCTTTTTCACCATTGCTCTCTATGGGCTTCCAAATATCACTTTGCAAATTACACAACAACAGCCATAGCGAAAGGCTTCTTGAGGGTAAATCTGTAACTCTATGAGTTGAATTTTCAGAATACAAAGCAGTTTCTCAGAAAGCTTCTTTTCAGTTTTTATCTCAGGATATTTCGTTTTTCACCACAGCCCTGCATCGGCTTCCAAATATCCCTTTGCAAATTCCACAAGGACAATCATAGCGAAAGGCTTCTGGAGGGCAATGCTGTAACTCGGTGAGATGAATTAACAGAACACAAAGCAGTTTCTCAGAAAGCTTCTTCCTAGTTTTCAACGGAAGATGTTTCCTTTTTCACCATGGCCCTCCATGGGATTCCAAATATCCCTTTGCAAATTCCACAAGAACAGTCTTAGCGAAAGACTTCTTGAGGGGAAAGGTGTAACTCTGTGAGATGATCTAACAGAACACAAAGCAGTTTCTCAGAAAGCTTCATTTCGGTTTTTATCTTAGGGTATTTCCATTTTCACCTTAGCCCTCTAAGGGCTTCCAAATATCACTTTGCAAATTCCAACAGAACAGTCTTAGCGAAAGGCTTCTTGAGGGGAAAGCTGTAACTCTTTGAGATTAATTAGCAGAACACAAAGAAGTTTCTAAGAAAGCTTCTTTCCAGTTTTTAACGGAAGATATTTCCTTTTTCACCATTGCCCTCTATGGGCTTCCAAATATCACTTTTCAAATTCCAAAAGAACAGTCTTACCGAAAGGCTTCTTCAGGGAAAAGCAGTAACTCTGTGAGATGAATTAACAGAACACAAAACAGTTTCTCATAAAATTTCTTTCCAGTTTTTAACGGAAGATATTTTCTTTTACACCATAGCCCTGTATGGGCTTCCAAATACAACTTTGCAATTTCCACAAGAACACTCTTAGTGAACGACTTCTTGGGGGGCTCTAAATATCTAGGAGCTTCCAAATATCACTTTGCAAAATCCACAAGAACAGTCTTAGTGAACGGTTTCTTGAGGGGAATGCTGTAAGTCTGTGAGATGAATTCAGAGAACACAAAGCAGTTTCTCAGAAATTTTCTTTTCAGTTTTTATCTTAGGATATTTTCTTTTTAACCATAGATCTCTACGATTTTCCAAGTATCTTTTTCCAAATTCCACAAAAACAGCTTTACCGAAAGTTTTCTTCAGGGGAAAGCCGTAATTCTGTGAGATGAATTACCAGAACACAAAGCAATTTCTCAGAAAGCTTCTTTCCAGTTTTTATCTGAAGATATTTCCTTTACACCGTAGTCCTCTATGGGCTTCCAAATATCACTTTGCAAATTCCACAAGAACACTCTTAGTGAACGACTTCTTGAGGGGAAAGCTGTAATTCTATAAGATGAATTAACAGAACACAAAGTCGTTTCTCAGAAAGCATCTTTTCAGTTCTTATCTTAGGAAATTTCTTTTTCACCACAGCCCTGTATGGGCTTCCAAATATCACTTTGCAAATTCCACAAGAACAGTCTTAGCGGAATGCTTCTTGAGGGGAAAGCTGTAACACTGTCACATGAAATAACAGAACACAAAGCAGTTTCTCAGAAAACTTCTTTCCAGTTTATCACTGAAGATATTTCCTTTTTCACCATAGACCCCTATGGGTTTCCAAATATCACTTTGAAAATTCCACAAGAACGGTCTTAGTGAACGGTTTCTGGAGGACAAAGCTGAAACTCCTGTGAGATGAATTAACGGAACACAAAGCAGTTTCTCAAGAAGCTTCTTTCTAGTTTTCATCTGAGGACATTTCCTTTTTCACCATAGCACTCTATGGGCTTCCAAATATCACTTTGCAAATTCCACAAGAACAGTCTTAGCGAAAGGCTTCTTGAGGGGAAAGCTGTAACTCTGTGAGATGAATTAACAGAAAACAAAGCAGTTTCTCAGAAAGCTTCTATACAGTTTCTAACTGAAGATATTCCTTTTTTCAACATAACCCTACATGGGCTTCCAAATATCACTTTGCGAATTACACAAGAACAGTCTTAGTGAAAGGCTTCCTGAGGGGAAATCTGTTACACTGTGAGGTAAATTACCAGAATATAAAGCAGTTTTTCAGAAAACTTCTTTCCAGTTTTTAATGAAGATATTTTCTTTTTACCATCGCACTCTATGGTCTTCCTGATATCACTTTGAATATTACACAAGAACAGTCTTAGTCAACGGCTTCTTGAGGGGAAATCTGTAACACTGTGAGATGAATTAATAGAACACAAAGCAGTTTCACAGAAAGCTTCTTTCAGATTTTTATCTGAGGACATTTACTTTTTCACCATAACCCTCTAGGGTCCTCCAAATATCACTTTGAAAATCCCACAAGAACAGTCGTAGTGAAAGGCTTCATGAGAGTAAGCTGAAACTCTGTGAGATGAAATAACAGAAAACAAAGCAGTTTCTCAGATAGATTCTTTCCAGTTTTTAGCTGAAGATATTTTGTTTTTCACCATAACCCTCCAAAGGCTTCCAAATATCACCTTGCAAATTCCAAAAGAACAGTCTTAGTGAACGGCCTCTTGAGGGGAAAGCTGTAACTCTGTGAAAGGAACTAGAAGAACACAAAGAAGTTTCTCAAAAAGCTTCTTTCCAGTTTTTAACCGAAGATATTTCCTTTTTCACCGTAGCCCTCTATGGTCTTCCAAATATCACTTTGCAAATTCCACAAGAACAGTCTTAGCGAAAGGCTTCTTGAGGGGAAAGCTATAACTGTGAGATGAACTAACAGTACACAAAATAGTTTGTTAGAAAGCTTCTTTCCAGTTTTTAACTTAAGATACTACCTTTTTCACCATAGCCGTCTACAGGCTTCCAAATATCACTTTGCAAATTCCACAAGAACAGTCTTAGTGAAAGATTTTTTGAGGGGAAAGCTGTAACTCTGTGAGATGAATTAACACAACAAAAAGCAGTTTCTCAGAAAGCTTCTTTGCAGTTTTTAAAGGAAGATATTTCCTTTATCATCATAGTCCTCTATGGGCTTCCAAATATTACTTTGGATATTCCACAAGAACAGTCTTAGTGAACGGCTTCGTTAGGAAAAAGCTGTATCTCTGTGAGATGAAATAAGAGAACACAAAGAAGATTCTCAGAAAGCTTCTTTTCAGTTTTTATCTTAAGACATTTCCTTTTTCACCATAGCTTTCTATGGGCTTCCTAATATCACTTTTCAAATCCCACAAAGAAGTCTTAGCGAAAGGCTTCTTGAGGGGAAAGCTGTAACCCTGTAAGTTGAATTAATAGAACACAAAACAGATTCTCAGAAAGCTTCTTTCCAGTTTTTAACGGAAGATATTTCCTATTTCACCATAGTCCTCTATGGACTTCCAAATATCACTTTGCAAATTCCACAAGAGCAGTATTCTCGAAAGGCTTCTTGAGCATAAACCTGTAACTCTGTGAAATGAATTAACAGAGGACAAAGCAGTTTCTCAGAAAGTTTCTTTCCAGTTTTT
This sequence comes from Chlorocebus sabaeus, assembly GCF_047675955.1. Taxonomy (NCBI): domain Eukaryota; kingdom Metazoa; phylum Chordata; class Mammalia; order Primates; family Cercopithecidae; genus Chlorocebus; species Chlorocebus sabaeus. The sequence continues at coordinate 986,146 of NW_027327837.1, forward strand.
AACGGAAGATATTTCCTTTTTCCCCATAGCCCACTATGGGCTTCCAAAAATCACTTTGCAAATTCCACATGAACAGACTTTGCGAAAAGCTTCTTGAAGGGAATGCTGTAACTCTGTTAGATGAGTTAACAGAACACAAAGCAGTTGCTCTGAAAGCTTCTTTCCAGTTTTTACCGGAAGATATATCCTTTTTTACCATATCCCTCTATGGACTTCCAAATATCACTTTGAAAATTCCACAAGAACAGTCTTAGCGAAAGGCTTCCTGTGGGGAACGCAGTAACTCTGTGAGATGAATTAACAGAACACAAATCAGTTTCTCAGAAAGCTTCTTTCCAGTTTTTAAAGGAAGATATTTCCTTTTTCACCATAGCCCTCTAAGGGCTTCCAAATATCACTTTGCAAATTCCACAAGAACAGTCTTAGCGAATGGCTTTTGAGGGGAAAGCTGTAACTCTGTGAGATGAACTAAGAGAGCACAAAGCAGTTTCTCAGAATGCTTCTTTCCAGTTTTTAACGGAAGATATTTCCTTTTTCACCTTAACCCTCTATGGGCTTCCAAATATCACTTTGCAAATTCCACAAGAACAGTCTTAGCGAAAGGCTTCTTGAGGGGAAAGCAGTAAGTTTGAGATGAATTAAGACAACACAAAGAAGTTTCTTAGAAAGCTTCTTTCCAGTTTGTAATGGAAGTTATATGATTTTTCACCATTGCCCTCCATGGGCTTCCAAATATCACTTTGCAAATTCCACAAGAACTGCCTTAGCGAAAGGCTTCTTGAAGGGAAAGCTGTAACTCAGAAAACTTCTTTCCCGTTTTTAACGGATGATATTTCCTTTTCCACCATAGACCACTATGGGCTTCCAAAAACCACTTTGCAAATTCCACAAGAACAACCTTAGCGAAAGGCTTCTTGAGGGGAAAGCTGTAACTCTGAGAGATGAATTAACAGAACACAAAGCAGTTTCTCAGACAGCCTCTTTCCTGTTTTAAATTGAAGATATTTTCTTTTTCACCGTAGCCCTCTATGGGCTACCAAATATCACTTTGCAAATTCCACAAGAACAGCCTTAGTGAAAGGCTTCTTGAAGGGAAAGCTGTAACTCTGTGAGATGAATTAACAGAAAACAAAGCAATTTCTCAGAAAGCTTCTTTCCAGTTTTTAACGGAAGATATTTCCTTTTTCACAACAGCCCTCTAAGGGGTCCCAAATATCACTTTGCAAATTCCACAGGAACAGTCTTAGCGAAAGGCTTCTTGAGGGGAAAGCTGTAACACTGTGAGATGAATTAACAGAAAACAAATCAGTTTCGCAGAAAGCTTCCTTCCAGTATTTAACGGAGAATATTTCCTTTTTCACCATAGCCCTCTAGGGGTTCCCAAATATCACTTTGTCAATTCCACAAGAACAGTCTTACCGAAAGGCTTCTTGAAAGGAATGCAGTAACTCTGTGAGATGAATTAACAGAGCACAAAGCAGTTTCTCAGAATGTTTCTTTTCAGTTTTTATCTTAGGATATTTCCTTTTTCACCATAGCCCACTATGTGCTTCCAAACATCACCTTGTAAATTCCACAAGAACAGTCCTACCAAAAGGTTTCAAGAGGGGAAAGCAGTAATTCCGTGAGATGAATTAACAGAACACAAAGAACTTTCTCAGACAGTTTCTTTCCAGTTTTTAACTGAAGATATTTTCTTTTTCACCATAGCCCTCTATGGGCTTCCAAATATCACTTTGCAAGTTCCGCAAGAACAACCTTAGCGAAAGGCTTCTTTAAGGAAAGCTGTAACTCTGTGAGATGAATTCACAGAACACAAAGCACTTTCTCAGAAAATTTCTTTCCAGTTTTTAACGGAGGCTATTTCCTTTTTCACCATAGCCCTCTATGGGCTTCCAAATATCACTTTGCAAATTCCACAAGAACAGTCTTAGCGAAAGGTTTATTGAGGGGAAATCTGTAACACTGTGAAATGATTTAACAGAACACAAAGCAGTTTCTCAGACAGCTTCTTTCCAGTTTTTAACTTAAGATATTTCCTTTTTCAAAATAGCCCTCTATGGGCTTAAAAGTATCACTTTCCAAATTCCACATGAACAGCCTTAGCGAAAGGCTTCTTGAGGGGAAAGCTGTACCTCTGTGAGTTGAATTAACAGAACACAAAGCACTTTCTCAGACAGCTTCTCTCCAGTTTTTACCTGAAGATATTTCCTTTCTCACCACAGCCCTCCTAGGGCTTCCAAATATCACTTTACAAATTCCGCAAGAAAAGCCTTAGCGAAAGGCTTCTTGAAGGGAAAGCTGTAATTCTGTGAGATGAAGTAACAGAACACAAAGCAGTTTCTCCGAAAGACTCTTTCCAGATTTTAACTGAAGATATTTTCTTTTTCATTCTATGGGCTTCGAAATATCACTTTGCAAATTCCACAAGAACAGCCTTAGCGAAAGGCTTCCTGAAGGGAAAGCTGTAAGTTTGTGAGATGAATTAGCAAAACACAAAGCAGTTTCTCAGAATGATTCTCTTCAGTTTTTATCTTAGGATATTTCCTTTTTCACCATAGCCCTCTATGGGCTTCAAAATATCACTTTGCAAATTCCACAAGAGCAGTCTTAGCAAAAGGCTTCTTGAGGGGAAAGCTGTATCTCTGTGAGAAGAATTGAGAGAACACAAAGAAGTTTCTCAAAAACCTTCTTTACAGGTTTTCACAGAAGATATTTCCTTTTTCACCATAGCCCTCTATGGGCTTCGAAATATCACTTTGCAAATTCCAGAAAAACAGTCTTAGCGGAAGGCTTCTTGAGGGGAAAGCTGAAACTCTGTGAGATGAATTAACAGAACACAAAGCAGTTTCTCAGAATGCTTTTTTCCAGTTTTTAACGGAAGATATTCCCTTTTTCACCGTAGCCCTCTATGGGCTTCCAAATAACACTTTGGAAATTCCACAAGAACAGTCTTAGTGAAAGGCTTCTTGAGGGCAAAGCAGTAATTCTGAGATGAATTAACAGAACACAAAACAGTTTCTCAGAAAGCTTCTTTCCAGGTTTTAAAGGAAGATATTTACTTTTTCAACATTGCCCTCTATGGGCTTACAAATATCACTTTCCAGATTCCACAAGACATCCGTGGCGAAAGGCTTCTTGAAGGGAAAGCAGTAATTCTGTGAGATTTATTAACAGAACACAAAGCAGTTTCTCAGAAAGTTTCTTTCCAGTTTTAACGGAAGATATTTTCTTTTTCACCGTAGTCCTCTATGTGCTTCCGAATATCACTTTGCAAATTCCACAAGAACAGTCTTAGCGAAAGACTTCTTGAGGGGAAAGCTGTAACTCTGTGAGATGAATTAACAGAACAGAAAGGAGTTTCTCAGACAGCTTCTTTCCAGTTTTTAACTGAAGATATTTCCTTTTTCACCGTAGCCCTCTATGGGCTTCGAAATATCACTTTGCAAATTCCACAAGAGCAGTCTTAGCAAAAGGCTTCTTGAGGGGAAAGCTGTATCTCTGTGAGAAGAATTGAGAGAACACAAAGCAGTTTCTCAAAAACCTTCTCTACAGGTTTTCACGGAAGATATTTCCTTTTTCACCGTAGCCCTCTATGGGCTTCGAAATATCACTTTGCAAATTCCACAAGAACAGACTTAGCGAAAGGCTTCTTGAAGGGAAATCTGTAACTCTGTGAGATGAATTAACAGAACACAAAGCAGTTTCTCAGAAAGCTTCTTTCCAGTTTTTAACTGAAGATATTTCTTTTTTCACCATAGCCCTCTAAGGGCTTCCAAATATCACTTTACAAATTCACAAGAACAGTCTTAGCGAAAGGCTTCTTGAAGGGAAAGCAGAAACTGTGAGAAGAATTAACAGAACACAAAGCAGTTTCTCAGAAAGCTTCTTTCCAATTTAACGGAAGATATTTCCTTTTTCATCATAGCCCTCAGTGGGCTTCCAAATACCTCTTTGCAAATTCCCCAAGAACAGTCTTAGCGAAAGTCTTCTTTAGGGGAAAGCTGTAACTCTGTGAGATGAATTAACAGAACACAAAGCAGTTTCTCAGAAAGCTTCTTTCCAGTTTTTAACGGAAGATATTTCCTTTATTACCATAGCCCTCTATGGGCTTCCAAATATCACTTTGCAAATTCCACAACAACAGTCTTAACGAAAGGCTTCTTGAGGGGAATGCTGTAACTCTGTGAGATGAATTAACAGAACACAAAGCAGTTTCTCAGAAAGCTTCATTCCAGTTTTTAACGGAAGATATTTCCTTTTTCAGCATAGCCCTCTATGCTCTTACAAATAACACATTCCAGATTCCACAAGACAGCCTTAGCGAAAGGCTTTTTGAAGGGAAAGCTGTAATTCTGTGAGATGAATTAACAGAACACAAAGCAGTTTCTCCGAAAGACTCTTTCCAGTTTTTAACGGAAGATATTTTCTTTTTCACCATAGTCCTCTATGGGCTTCGAAATATCACTTTGCAAAGTCCACAAGAACAGCCTTAGCGAAGACTTCATGAAGGGAAAGCTGTAAGTCTGTGAGATGAATTAACAGAACATAAATCAATTTCTCAGAATGCTGCTTTGAAGTTTTTAATGGAAGTTCTTTCCTTTTTCACAATAGCCCTCTATGGGCTTCCAAATATCACTTTGCCAATTCCACAAGAACAGCATTAGCGAAAGGCTTCCTGAAGGGAAAGCTGTAACTTTGTGAGAAGAATTATCAAAATACAAAGTAGTTTCTCAGAATGATTCTTTTCAGTTTTTATCTTAGGATATTTCCTTTTTCACCATAGCCCTCTATGGGCTTCAAAATATCACTTTGCAAATTCCACAAGAGCATTCTTAGCAAAAGGCTTCTTGAGGGAAAAGCTGTATCTATGTGAGAAGAATTGAGAGAACACAAAGCAGTTTCTCAGAAACCTTCTTTACAGGTATTCACGGAAGATATTTCCTTTTTCACACGGAAAATATTTCCTTTTTCACCATAGTCCTCTATGGGCTTACAAATATCACTTTGGAAATTCCACAAGAACCGTCTTAGCGAAAGGCTTCTTGAGGGGAAAGCAGTAACTCTGAGATGAATTAACAGAACACAAAACAGTTTCTCAGAATGCTTCTTTCCAGGTTTTAACGGAAGATATTTACTTTTTCAACATTGCCTTCTATGGGCTTACAAATATCACTTTCCAGATTCCAGAAGACATCCTTGGTGAAAGGCTTCTTGAAGGGAAAGATGTAATTTGTGAGATTTATTAACAGAACACAAAACAGTTTCTCAGAAAGTTTCTTTCCAGTTTTAACAGAAGATATTTTCTTTTTCACCGTAGTCCTCTATGGGCTTCCAAATATCACTTTGCAAATTCCACAAGAACAGTCTTAGCGAAAGGCTTCTTGAGGGGAAAGCTGTAACTCTGTGAGATGAATTAACAGAACAGAAAGCAGTTTCTCATACAGCTTCTTTCCAGTTTTTAACTGAAGATATTTCCTTTTTCACCGTAGCCCTCTATGGGCTTCGAAATATCGCTTTGAAAATTCCACAATAACAGTCTTAGCGAAAGGCTTCTTGAAGGGAAATCTGTAACTCTGTGAGATGAATTAACAGAACACAAAGCAGTTTCTCAGAAAGCTTCTTTCCAGTTTGTAACTGCAGATATTTCCTTTTTCACCATAGCCCTCTAAGGGCTTCCAAATATCACTTTCCAAATACACAAGAACAGTCTTAACGAAAGGCTTCTTGAGGGGAAAGCTGTAACTCTGTGAGATGAATTAACAGAGCACAAAGCACTTTCGTAGAGAGCTTTTTTCCAGTTTTTAACGGGAGATATTTCATTTTTCAGTGTAGCCCTCTCTAGGCTTACAAATATCACTTTCCAGATTCCACAAGACAGCCTTATCGAAAGGCTTCTTGAAGGGAAATGTGTAATTCTGTGAGATGAATTAAAAGAACACAAAGCAGTTTCTCAGAAAGTTTCTTTGCAGTTTTTAACGGAAGATATTTTCTTTTTCACACTAGTCCTCTATGGACTTCGAAATATCACTTTGCAAATTCCAGAAACACAGTCTTAGCGAAAGGCTTCTTGAAGGGAAAGCTGTAACTCTGTGAGATGAATTAACAGAACACAAAGGAGTTTCTCAGAAAGCTTCTTTTCTGTTTTCATTTTAGGATATTTCCTTTTTCACCAGAGCCCACTGTGAGCTTCCAAATATCACTTTGTAAATACCACAAGAATAGTATTAGCGAAAGGCTTCTGGAGGGCAAAGCTGTAAATCTGTGAGATGAATTAACATAACACAAAGTCGTTTCTCGAAAAGCTTCCTTTCAGTTTTTATCTTAGTATATTTCCTTTTTCAAAATAGCCCTCTATGGACTTCCAATTATCACTTTGCAAATTCCACAAGAACAGTCTTAGCGAAAGGTTTGTTGAGGGGAAAGCTGTAACTCTGTGAGATGAATTAACAGAACACAAAGCAGTTTCTCAGAAAGGTTCTTTTCAGATTTTATCTTAAGATATTACCTTTTTCACCGTAGCCCTCTATGGGCTTCCAAATATCACTTTAGAAATTCCACAAGAACAGTCTTAGCGAAAGACTTCTTGAGGTGGATGCTGTTACTCTCTGAGATGGATTAACAGAACACAAAGCTGTTTCTCAGAAGGCTTCTTTCCAGTTTTTAACTGCAGATATTTTCTTTATCAGCATAGCCGTCTAGGGTTCCAAATATCACTTTGCAAGTTCCACAAGAACAGTCTTAGCGAAAGACTTCTTGAGGGTAAAGCAGTAACTCTGTGAGATGAATTAACAGAACACAAAACAGTTTCTCAGAAACTTTCTTTCCAGGTTTTAATGGAAGATATTTACTTTTACACCATAGCCCTCTATGGGCATCCAAATATCACTTTGCAAATTCCACAACAACAGTCTTAGCGAATGGCTTCCTGAGAAGAAAGCTGTAACTCTGTGAGATGAATTAACAGAACACAAAACAGTTTCTCAGAAAATTTCTTTGCAGTTTTAAATGGAAGATATTTCCTTTTTCACCGTAGCCCTCTATGGACTTCCAACTATCACCTTGCGAATTACACAGGAACAGTCTTAGTGAACGGTTCTTGACGGGACAGCTCTAACTCTGTGAGATGAATTAAGAGAACACAATGCAGTTTCTCAGAAAGCTTCTTTACGGTTTTTATCTTAGGATATTTCCTTTTTCGCCATAACCCTCTATGGGATTCCAAATTTCACTTTGTAAATTCCTCAAGAACAGCCTTAGCGAAAGGCTTCTGGAGGGGAAAGCTGTAACTCTGTGAAATGAAAAAAGAGAACACAAAGCAGTTTCTCAGAAAGCTTCTTTCCAGTTTTTAACTGAAGATATTTCCTTTTTAACGAAAGCTCTCTATGGGCTTCCAAATATCAGTTTGCAAATTCCACAAGAACAGTCTTAGCGAAAGGCATCTTGAGGGGAAAGCTGTAATGCTGTGAGATGAATTAATAGAACACAAAGCAGTTTCTCAGAAAGCTTCTTTCCAGTTTTTAACAGAAGATATTTCCTTTCTCACCATAGGCCTCTGTGGGCTTCGAAATATCACTCTGCAAATTCCACAACAACAGTCTTAGGGAAAGGCTTCTTGATGTGAATGGTGTAACTCTGTGATATGAATTAACAGAACAAAAAGCCGTTTCTCTGAAAGCTTCTTTTCGGTTTTTATCTTAGGATATTTCCTTTTTCACCATAGCCCTCATTGGGCTTCCAAATATCAAATTTTAAAGTCCACTAGAACAGTCTTAGCGAAAGTCTTCTTGAGATGAAGCTGTAACACTGTGAGATGAATTAACAGAACACGAAGATGTTTCTCAAAAAGCTTCTTTTCAGTTTTTATCTTAAGATATTTCTTTTTTCACAATAGCCCTCTATGGACTTCCAAATATCACTTCGCAAATTCCACAAGAACACTGTTCGCGAAGGGTTTCTTGCGGGGAAAGCTGAAACTCTGTGAGATGAATTAACAGAACCCAAAGTAGTTTCTCAGAAAGCTTCTTTCCAGTTTTTAACTGAAGATATTTCCTTTTTCAACTTAGCCCTCTATGGACTTCCAAATATCACTTTGCAAATTCCACAAGAACAGTCTTAGCGAAAGGCTTCTTGAGGGGAAATCTGTAACTCTGTGAGATGAATTAGCACATCAAATTCAGTTTCGCAGAAAGCTTCTTTAGAGTTTTAATCCTAGGATATTTCCTTTTTCACCGTAGCCCTCTATGGGCTTCCAAATATCACTTTTTAAATTCCACAAGAACATTCTTAACGAAAGGCTTCTTGAGGGGAAAGCTGTAACCCTTTAAGATGAATTAATAAAACACAAAACAGTTTCTCAGAAATCTTCTTTTCAGTTTTTATCTTAGGATATTTCCTTTTTCTCCATAGCCCTCTATGGGCTTCCAAATATCCCTTTGCAAATTCCACAAGAACAGTCTTAACGAAAGACTTCTTGGGGGCAAAGCTGTTACTCTGTGAGATGAATCAACAGACCACAAAGCAGTTTCTCAAAAAGCGTCTTTTCAGTTTTTATCTTAGGATATTTCCTTTTTCACCATAGCCCTATAAGGGCTTCCAAATATCACTTTGCAAATTCCACAAGAACAGTCTTACCGAACGGATTACTGACGGGAAAGCTGTAACTCTGTGAGATGAATTAACGGAACACAAAGCGGTTTCTCCGAAAGCTTTTTTTCAGTTTTTATCTTAGGATATTTCCTTTTTCACCATAGCCCTCTATGGGCTTCGAAATATCACTTTGCAAATTCCACAAAAACCGTCTTAATGAAAGGCTTCTTGAGGGGAAAGCTGTAACTCTATGAGATGAATTAACAGATCAAAAAGCAGTTTCTCAGAAAATTTCTTTAAGGGTTTTAACGTAGGCTATTTCCTTTTTCACCTTTGTCATCTATGGGCTTCCAAATATCACTTTTTAAATTCCACAAGAACCGTCTTAACCAAAGGCTTTTTGAGGGGAAAGCTGTAACTCTGTGAGATGAAATGACAGAACACAAAGCAGTTTGTCAGAAAGCTTCTTTTCCGTTTTTATCTTAGGATATTTCCTTTATTACCATAGCGGTCTATGGGCTTCCAAATATCACTTTGTAAATTCCAAAAGAACAGTCTTAGCGAAAGACTTCTGGGGGGCAAAGCTCTAACTCTGTGAGATGAAACCACAGAACACAAGGCTGTTTCTCAAAAAGATTCTTTTCAGTTTTTATCTTAGGATATTTCCTTTTTCACCAAAGCCCTATATGGTCTTCCAAATATCATTTTGCAAATTCCACAAGAACAGTCTTACACAAAATCTTCTTGAGGGGAAAGCTGCAACTCTATGAGATGAATTAACAGAACACAAAGCAGTTTCTCAGAAATCTTCTTTTCAGTTTTTATATTAGGATATATTCTTTTTCACCGTAGCCCTCTATGGGCTTCCAAATACCACTTTGCAAATTTCACAAGAACAGTCTCAGCCAAAGCGTTCTTGACGGCAAAGCTATAACTCTGTAAAATGAATTAACAGAATACATAGCAGTTTCTCAAAAAGCTTCTTTTCAGTTTTTATCTTAGGATATTTCCTTTTTCACCGTAGTCCTCTATGGGCTTCCAAATATCACTTTGCAAATTCCACAAGAACAGTCTTAGGGAAAGGCTTCAAGAGGTGTATGCTGTAACTCTGTGAGACGAATTAACAGAACACAAAGCAGATTCTCAGAAAGCTTCTTTCCAATTTTTCACTGAAGATATTTCCTTTTTCACCATAGCCCTGTATGGGCTTCCAAATATCCCTTTGCAATTTCCACAAGAACAGTCTTAGCGAAAGACTTCTTAAGGGGGATACTGTAAATCCCCGAGATGGATTAACAGAATACAAAACATTTTCTCAGAAAGTTTCTTTTTGGTTTTATCTTAGGATATTTCCTTTTTCACCATAGACCTCTTTGGGCTTTCAAATATCACTTTGCAAATTCCATAAGAACAGTCTTAAAGAAAGGTTTCTTGAGGGGAAAGCTGTAACTCTGTGAGATGAATTAACAGATGAAAAAACAGTTTCTCAGAAAACTTCTTTTCAGTTTTTATCTAGGATATTTCCTTTTTTGCCATAGCCCTCTATGGGCTTCCAAATATCACTTTGCAAATTCCACAAGAACAGTATAAGCGACAGACTTCTGGAGGGGAAACATGTAATTCTGGGAGATGAATCAACATAACAAAAAGCAGTTTCTCAAAAAGCTTCTTTCCAGTTTTTAACTGAAGATATTTCCTTTTTCACCATTGCCCTCTATGGGCTTCCAAATATCACTTTGCAAATTCCACAAGAACAGTCTTACTGAAAGGCTTCCTGAGGGGAAAGGTGTAACTCTGTGAGATGAGTTAACAAAACTCAACGTAGTTTGTCAAAAAGCTTCTTTTCAGTTTTTATCTTAGTATATTTCCTTTTTCACAGTAGCCCTCGATGGGCTTCCAAATAACACTTTGCAAATTCCACAAGAACAGTCTTAGCGAAAGGCTTCTTGAAGGAAAAGCTATAACTCTCTGAAATGAATTAAGAGAACAAAAAGCAGTTTCAAAAAAAGATTCTTTGGCCGGGCGCGGTGGCTCAAGCCTGTAATCCCAGCACTTTGGGAGGCCGAGACGGGCGGATCACGAGGTCAGGAGATCGAGACCATCCTGGCTAACACAGTGAAACCCCGTCTCTACTAAAAACACAAAAAACTAGCCGGGCGAGGTGGCTAGCGCCTGTAGTCCCCGCTACTCGGGAGGCAGAGGCAGGAGAATGGCGTGAACCCGGGAGGCGGAGCTTGCAGTGAGCCGAGATTGCGCCACTGCACTCCAGCCCGGGCGACAGAGCAAGACTCCGTCTCAAAAAAAAAAAAAAAAAAAAAAAAAAAAAAAAAAAAAAATTCTTTTCAGTTTTTATCTTAGGATATTTCCTTTTTCACGATAGCCCTATATGGTCTCCCAAATATCACTTTCAAAATTCCACAAGAACAGTCTTACACAAAATCTTCTTGAGGGGAAAGCTGCAACTCTATGAGATGAATTAACAGAACACAAAGCAGTTTCTCAGAAATCTTCTTTTCAGTTTTTATATTAGGATATATTCTTTTTCACCGTAGCCCTCTATGGGCTTCCAAATACCACTTTGCAAATTTCACAAGAACAGTCTCAGCCAAAGCGTTCTTGACGGCAAAGCTATAACTCTGTAAAATGAATTAACAGAATACATAGCAGTTTCTCAAAAAGCTTCTTTTCAGTTTTTATCTTAGGATATTTCCTTTTTCACCGTAGTCCTCTATGGGCTTCCAAATATCACTTTGCAAATTCCACAAGAACAGTCTTAGGGAAAGGCTTCAAGAGGTGTATGCTGTAACTCTGTGAGACGAATTAACAGAACACAAAGCAGATTCTCAGAAAGCTTCTTTCCAATTTTTCACTGAAGATATTTCCTTTTTCACCATAGCCCTGTATGGGCTTCCAAATATCCCTTTGCAATTTCCACAAGAACAGTCTTAGCGAAAGACTTCTTAAGGGGGATACTGTAAATCCCCGAGATGGATTAACAGAATACAAAACATTTTCTCAGAAAGTTTCTTTTTGGTTTTATCTTAGGATATTTCCTTTTTCACCATAGACCTCTTTGGGCTTTCAAATATCACTTTGCAAATTCCATAAGAACAGTCTTAAAGAAAGGTTTCTTGAGGGGAAAGCTGTAACTCTGTGAGATGAATTAACAGATGAAAAAACAGTTTCTCAGAAAACTTCTTTTCAGTTTTTATCTAGGATATTTCCTTTTTTGCCATAGCCCTCTATGGGCTTCCAAATATCACTTTGCAAATTCCACAAGAACAGTATAAGCGACAGACTTCTGGAGGGGAAACATGTAATTCTGGGAGATGAATCAACATAACAAAAAGCAGTTTCTCAAAAAGCTTCTTTCCAGTTTTTAACTGAAGATATTTCCTTTTTCACCATTGCCCTCTATGGGCTTCCAAATATCACTTTGCAAATTCCACAAGAACAGTCTTACTGAAAGGCTTCCTGAGGGGAAAGGTGTAACTCTGTGAGATGAGTTAACAAAACTCAACGTAGTTTGTCAAAAAGCTTCTTTTCAGTTTTTATCTTAGTATATTTCCTTTTTCACAGTAGCCCTCGATGGGCTTCCAAATAACACTTTGCAAATTCCACAAGAACAGTCTTAGCGAAAGGCTTCTTGAAGGAAAAGCTATAACTCTCTGAAATGAATTAAGAGAACAAAAAGCAGTTTCAAAAAAAGATTCTTTGGCCGGGCGCGGTGGCTCAAGCCTGTAATCCCAGCACTTTGGGAGGCCGAGACGGGCGGATCACGAGGTCAGGAGATCGAGACCATCCTGGCTAACACAGTGAAACCCCGTCTCTACTAAAAACACAAAAAACTAGCCGGGCGAGGTGGCTAGCGCCTGTAGTCCCCGCTACTCGGGAGGCAGAGGCAGGAGAATGGCGTGAACCCGGGAGGCGGAGCTTGCAGTGAGCCGAGATTGCGCCACTGCACTCCAGCCCGGGCGACAGAGCAAGACTCCGTCTCAAAAAAAAAAAAAAAAAAAAAAAAAAAAAAAAAAAAAATTCTTTTCAGTTTTTATCTTAGGATATTTCCTTTTTCACGATAGCCCTATATGGTCTCCCAAATATCACTTTCAAAATTCCGCAAGAACAGTCTTAGGGAAAGGATTCTTGAGGGGAATGCTGTAACTCTGTGACATGAATTTACAGAACCCAAAGCAGTTTCTCAGAAAGCTTCTTTCCAGTTTTTAACTGAAGATATTTCCAGTTTCACCATAGCCCTCTGTGAACTTCCATTTATCACCTTGCAAATTACACAAAAACAATCTTAGCGAAAGGCTTCTTGAAAGGAAAGCTGTAACTCTGTGAGATGAATTAACAGAACACAATGTAGTTTTTCTGAAAGCTTCCTTTCAGTTTTTATCTTAGGATATTTCCTTATTCACCAAAGCCCTCTATTGGCTTCCAAATATCACTTTGCAATTTCCACAAGAACAGTCTTAGTGAAAGGCTTCTTGATGGGAAAGCTGAAAATCTGTGAGAAGAATTAGCAGAACAGAAAGCAGTTTCTCAGAAAGCTTCTTTTCAGTTTTTATCTTAGGATATTTCCTTGTTCACCATAACCCTCTCTGGGCTTCCAAATATCACTTTGCAAATTCCAGAAGAACAGTCTTAGCGAACGGCTTCTTGAGGAGAAAGCTTTAATTCTGTGAGATGAATTAACAGAACACAAAGCAGTTTCTAAGAAAACTTCTTCTCAGTTTTTCTTTTAAGATATTTCCTTTTTCACCATAGCCCTCTATGGGCTTCCAAATATCCCTTTCTAAATTCCACAAGAACCGTCTTAGCGAAAGGCTTCTTGAGGGGAAAGCTGTAACTCTGTGAGATGAATTAAGAGAACATAAAGCAGTTTCTCAGAAAGCTTCTTTCCAGTTTTTAACGGAAGATATTTCCTTTTTCACCATAGCCCTATGTGGGCTTCCAAATATCACTTTGCAAATTCCACAGGAACAATATTAGAGAAAGGCTTCTTGAGGGGAAAGCTGTAACTCTGTGAGATGAATTAACTAAACACAAAGCAGTTGCTAAGAAAGCTTCTTTTCAGTTTTTATCTTAGGATATTTCCTTTTTTACCTTTGCCCTCAATGGGCTTCCAAATATCACCTTGCAAATTCCACAAGAACAGTCTCAAGGAAAGGCTTCGTGAGGGGAAGCCTGTAACTCTGTAAGATGAATTTGCAGAACCCAAAGCAAATCTTCAGAAAGCTTCTTTCCAGTTTTTAACTGAAGATATTTCCTTTTTCACCATAGCCCTCTAAGGGCTTCCAATTATCACTTTGCAAATTCCACAAAAACAGTCTTAGCGAAAGGCTTCTTGAAGGGAAACCTGTAATACTGTGAGACGAATTAACAGAACACAAAGCAGTTTCTCAGAAAGCTTCTTTTCAGTTTTTATCTTAGGCTATTTCCTTTTTCACCAAAGCCCTCCAGGAGCTTCCAAATATCACTTTGCAAATTCCACAAGAACAGTCTTAGTGAACGGCTTCTTCAGGGGAATGCTAAACTCTGTGAGCTGAATTAACAGAACACAAAACAGTTTCTCAGAAAGCTTCTTTTCAGTTTTTATCTTAGGATATTTCCTTGTTCACCATAACCCTCTCTGGGCTTCCAAATATCACTTTGCAAATTCCAGAAGAACAGTCTTAGCGAACGGCTTCTTGAGGAGAAAGCTTTAATTCTGTGAGATGAATTAACAGAACACAAAGCAGTTTCTAAGAAAACTTCTTCTCAGTTTTTCTCTTAAGATATTTCCTTTTTCACCATAGCCCTCTATGGGCTTCCAAATATCCCTTTCTAAATTCCACAAGAACCGTCTTAGCGAAAGGCTTCTTGAGGGGAAAGCTGTAACTCTGTGAGATGAATTAAGAGAACATAAAGCAGTTTCTCAGAAAGCTTCTTTCCAGTTTCTAACGGAAGATATTTCTTTTTTCACCATAGCCCTATGTGGGCTTCCAAATATCACTTTGCAAATTCCACAGGAACAGTATTAGAGAAAGGCTTCTTGAGGGGAAAGCTGTAACTCTGTGAGATAAATTAACTAAACACAAAGCAGTTGCTAAGAAAGCTTCTTTTCAGTTTTTATCTTAGGATATTTCCTTTTTTACCTTTGCCCTCAATGGGCTTCCAAATATCACCTTGCAAATTCCACAAGAACAGTCTCAGGGAAAGGCTTCGTGAGGGGAAGCCTGTAACTCTGTAAGATGAATTAGCAGAACCCAAAGCAAATCCTCAGAAAGCTTCTTTCCAGTTTTTAACTGAAGATATTTCCTTTTTCACCATAGCCCTCTAAGGGCTTCCAATTATCACTTTGCAAATTCCACAAAAACAGTCTTAGCGAAAGGCTTCTTGAAGGGAAACCTGTAATACTGTGAGACGAATTAACAGAACACAAAGCAGTTTCTCAGAAAGCTTCTTTTCAGTTTTTATCTTAGGCTATTTCGTTTTTCACCAAAGCCCCCCAGGAGCTTCCAAATATCACTTTGCAAATTCCACAAGAACAGTCTTAGTGAACGGCTTCTTCAGGGGGAATGCTAAACTCTGTGAGCTGAATTAACAGAACACAAAACAGTTTCTCAGAAAGCTTCTTTTTAGTTTTATCTTAGGATATTTCCTTTTTCACCATAGACCCCTTTGGGCTTTCAAATATCACTTTGCAAATTCCACAAGAACAGTCTTAAAGAAAGGTTTCTTGAGGGGAAAGCTGTAACTCTGTGAGATGAATTAACAGATGAAAAAACAGTTTCTCAGAAAACTTCTTTTCAGTTTTTATCTAGGATATTTCCTTTTACGCCATAGCCCTCTATGGGCTTCAAATATCACTTTGCAAATTCCACAAGAACAGTATAAGCGACAGACTTCTGGAGGGCAAACATGTAATTCTGGGAGATGAATCAACATAACAAAAAGCAGTTTCTCAAAAAGCTTCCTTCCAGTTTTTAACTGAAGATATTTCCTTTTTCACCATTTCCCTCTATGGGCTTCCAAATAACACTTTGCAAATTCCACAGGAACAGCCTTAGCGGAAGGTTTTTTGAGGGAAAAGCTGTAACTCTGTTAGATGAATTAACAGATCAAAAAGCAGTTTCTCAGAAAGCTTCTTTTTAGTTTTTATCCTAAGATATTTCCTTTTTCACCATAGCCCTCTATGGGCTTCAAAATATCACTTTGCAAATTCCACAGGAAAGACTTAACGAAAGGCTTCTTGATGGGAAAGCTGTAACTCTGTGAGATAAGTTTACAGAACACAAAACAGTTTCTCAGAAAGCTTCTTTTCAGTTTTTAACTTAGGATATTTCCTTTTTCACCATAGCCCTCAATGGGCTTCCAAATATCACTTTGGAAATTCCACAAGAACAGTCTTAGTGAAAGGCTTCTTGAGTGGAAGCTGTAACTCTGTGAGGTGAATTAACAGAACACAAAGATGTTTTTTAGAAAGCTTCTTTTCAGTTTCTATCTCAGGATATTTCCTTTGCACCAGAGCTCCCTAAGGACTTCCAAATAACACTTTTCAAATTCCACAAGAATAATTTTAGCGAAAGGCTTCTCGAGGGCTAAGCTGTAACTCTGTGAGATGATTTAACAGAACCAAAAGTAGTTTCTCAGAAACCTTCTTTCCAGTTTTTAACTGAATATATTTCCTTTTTCACCATAACCCTTCAGGGGCTTCCAAATATCACTGTGCAAATTCCACCAGAACAGTCTCAGAGAAAGGCCTCTTGAGGGGAAAGCTGTAAATCTGTGAGATGAATAAACAGAACACAAAGCAGTTTCTCAGAAAGCTTCTTTTCAGTTTTTATCTTAGGATATTTCCTTTTTCACCATAGCCCTCTATGGGCTTCCAAATATCACTTTGCAAATTCCGCAAGAACAGTCTCACTGAAAGGCTTTTTGAGAGGAATGTTGTAACTCTGTGAGATGAATTAACAGAACACAAAACAGTTTTTCAGTAAGCTTCTTTTCAGTTTTTATCGTAGGATATTTCCTTCTTCACCATAGCCCTCTATGGGCTTCCAAATATCACTGTGCAAATTAAACAAGAACAGTCTTAGAGAAAGGCTTCTTGAAGGGAAAGCTGTAACTCTGTGACATGGATTAGCAGAACACAAAGCAGTTTCTCAGAAAGCTTCTTTCCAATTTTTAACGGAAGATATTTACTTTTTCACCATAGACTTCTAAAAGCTTCCAAATATCACTTTGTAAATTTCCCAAGAACATTCTTAGCGAAAGTGTTCTTGAGGCGAAAGCTGTAACTCTGTGAGATGAACTAACAGAACACAAAACAGTTTCTCTGAAAGCTTCTTTCCAGTTTTTAACGGAACATATTTCCTTTTTCACCATAGCCCTTTATGGGCTTTTAAATATCATTTGAAAATTCCACAAGAACAGTCTTAGCGAAAGGCTTCTTGAGCTGAAAGCTGTAACTCTGTGAGACGAATTAACAAAACAGAAAGCAGTTTCTCAGAAAGCTTATTTCCAGATTTTAACGGAAGATATTACCTTGTTCACCATAGACGTTTATGGGCTTCCAAATATCACCTTGAAAATTCCAAAATTGCAGTCTAACCGAAAGGCTTCTTGAGGGGAAAGCTGTAACTCTGTGAGATTAATTAACAGAACACGAAGTAGTTTCTCAGAAAGCTTCTTTTCAGTTTTTATCGTAGGATATTTCCTTTTTCACCTTAGCCCTCTATGCGCTTCCAAATATCACTTTGCAAATTCCACAAGAATAGTCTTAGCGAAAGGCTTCTTGAGGGGAAAGCTGTAACACTGTGAGATGGATTAACAGAACACAAAGCAGTTTCTCAGAAAGCTTCTTTCCAATTTTTAACGGAAGATATTTCCTATTTCACCATAGCCCTCTAAAAGCTTCCAAATATCACTTTGCAAATTTCCGAAGAACATTCTTAGCGAAAGTGTTTTTGAGGCGAAAGCTGTAACTCTGTGAGATGAACTAACAGAACACAAAACAGTTTCTCTGAAAGCTTCTTTCCAGATTTTAACGGAACATATTTCCTTTTTCACCATAGACCTCTATGGGTTTTTAAATATCACTTTGCAAATTCCATAAGAACAGTCTTTGCGAAAGGTTTCTTGAGGGGAAAGCTGTAACTCTGTGAGACGAATTAACAGAACAGAAAGCAGTTTCTCAGAAAGCTTATTTCCAGTTTTTAACGGAAGATATTACCTTGTTCACCATAGACCTTTATGGGCTTCCAAATATCACCTTGCAAATTCCTCAAGAGCAGTCTTACCGAAAGGCTTCTTGAGGGGAAAGCTGTAATTCTGTGAGAAGATTCACCAGAACACAAAGCAGTTTTTCAGAAAGCTTCTTTTCAGTTTTTATCTTAGGATATTTCGTTTTTCACCATAGCCCTCTATGGGCTTCGAAATGTCACTGTGCAAATTCCACAAGAACAGTCTTAGTGAAAGTCTTCTTCAGGGAAAAGCTGTAACTCTGTGAGAAGAATTAACAGAACACAAAGAAGTTCCTCAGAAAGTTTCTTTTCAGTTTTTTACTTAGGATATTTCCTTTTTAACCATAGCCATCTATGGGCTTCCAAATATCACTTTCCAAATTCCACATGAACAGTCTTAGCGAAAGGCTGCTTGAGAGGAAAGCTGTAACTCTGTGAGTTGAATTACCAGAACACAAAGCAGTTTCTCAGAAAGCTTCTTTTCAGTTTTTATCTTAGGATATTTCCTTTTACACGAGAGCCCTCTATGAACTTCCAAATATCACTTTGCAAATTCCACAAGAACAGTCTTAGCGAAAGATTCTTGAGGGGGAAGTTGTAACTCTTTGAGCTGAATTAACAGAACACAAAGCAGTTTCTCAGAAAACTTCTTTCCAAATATTTCTTAGGATATTTCCTTTTTCACCATATCCCCATATGGGCTTCCAAATATCACTTTGCAAATTACAGAAGAACAGTCTTAGGAAAAATTTTCTTGAGGGGGGAGCTGTACCACAGTGAGAAGAATTAACAGAACACAAAGCAGTTTCTCAGACAGCTTCTTTCCAGTTTTTAACCGAAGATATTTCCTTTTTCACAATAGCCCTCTATGGGCTTCCGACTATCACTTTGCAAATTACACAAGAACAGACTTAGCGAAAGGCTTTATGAAGGGAAAGCTGTAACTCTGTGAGATGAATTAACAGAACACAAAGCAGTTTCTCAGAAGGCTTCTTTCCAGTTTTTAACGCAAGATATTTCCTATTCACCATAGCCCTACATGGGCTTCCAAATATCACTTTGCAAATTCCACAGGAACAGTCTTAGCGAAAGGCTTCTTGAGGGAAAAGCTGTAACTCTGTGAGATGAATTAACAGAACACAAAGCAGTTTCTCAGAAAGATTCTTTCCAGGTTTTAACGGAAGATATTTCCTTTTTCACCATAGCCCTCTATGGGCTTCCTAATATCACTTTTGAAATTCCCCAAGAACAGTCTTAGGGAAAGGCTTCTTGAGGGGAAAGCTGTAACTCTGAGATGAATTAACAGAACACAAGCCAGTTTCTCAGACAGATTCTTTCCAGTGTTTAAAGGAAGATATTTACTTTTTCACCATAGCCCTCTATGGGCTTCCAAATATCACTTTGCAAATTCACAAGAACAGTCTTAGCGAAAGGCTTCTTGAGGGAAAAGCTGTAACTCGGAGAGATGAATTAACAGAACACAAAGCAGTTTCTCAGAAAGCTTCTTTCCAGTTTTTAACGGAAGATATTTCCTGGCTCACAATAGCCCTCTATGGGCTTCCAAATATCACTTTGCAAATACTTCAAGAAATGTCTTAGCGAAAGGCTTCTTGAGGGGAAAGCTGTAACTCTGTGAGATGAATTAACAGAACAGAAAGCAGTTTCTCAGAACGCTTCTTTCCAGTTTTTAACGGAACATATTTCCTTTTTCGCCATAGCCCTCTCTGGGCTTCCAAATATCACTTTGTATATTCCACAAGAACCGTCTTAGCGAAAGGCTTCTTGAGGGGAAAGCTGTAACTCTGTGAGATGAATTTACAGACACGAAGCAGTTTCTCAGAAAGCTTCTATTCAGTTTTTACCTTAGGATATTTCCTTTTTCACCATAGCCATCTAAGGGCTTCCTAATATCACTCTGCAAATACCACAAGAACAATCTTAGCGAAGGGCTTCTTGAGGGGAAATCTGTAACTCTGTGAGAAGAATTAACAGAACAAAAAGCAGTTTCTCAGAAAGCTTCTTTCCAGTTTTTAACGGAAGATATTTCCTTTTTCACCATAGCCCTGTAGGGGCTTCCAAATATCACTTTGCAAATTTCACAAAAACAGTCTTAGCGAAAGACAACTTGAGGGGAAAGCTGTAACTATGTGAGATGAATAAACAGAATACAAAGCTGTTTCTCAGAAAGATTCTTTTCACTTTTTAATGGAAAATATTTCCTTGTTCACCATTGCCCTCTATGGACTTCCAAATATCACTTTGCGCATTCCACAACAGCAGTCTTAGCGAAAGTCTTCTTGAGGGGAAAGCTGTAGCACTTTGAAATGAATTAACAGAACACTAAACAGCTTCTCAGAAAGCTTCTTTTCAGTTTTTATCTTAGGATATTTCCTTTTTCTCCATAGACCTCTAAGGGATTCCAAATATCACTTTGCAAATTCCAGAAGAACAGTTTTAACAAAAGGCTTCTTGAGGGGAAAGCTGTAATTCTGTGAGAAGAATCACCAGGACACAAAGCAGTTTCTCAGAAAGCTTCTTTCCAGTTTTTAAGGGAAGATATTCACTTTTTCACATTAGCCCTCATTGGGCTTCCAAATATCACTTTACAAATTGCACATGAAGAGCCTTATCAAAAAGCTTCTTGAAGGGAAAGCTGTAACTCTGTGAGATAAATTAACAGAACACGAAGCAGTTTCTCAGAAAGCTTCTTTCCAGTTTTTAAGGGAAGATATTCACTTTTTCACATTAGCCCTCTATGGGCTTCCAAACATCACTTTGCAAATTCCACAAGAACAGTCTTAACGAAGGGCTTTTGGAGGGAAAGCTGTAAGTCTGTGAGATAAATTAACAGAACAGAAAGCAGTTTCTCAGAAAGCTTCTTTGCAGTTTTTAACTGAAGATATTTCCTTTTCAACCATAGCCCTCTAGGGGTTCCAAATATCACTTTGAAAATTCCACAAGAATAGTCTTAGGGAAAGGATTCTGGAGGGGAAAGCTGTAACTCTGTGAGACGAATTAACAGAACACAAAACAGTTTCTCAGAAACGTTCTTTCCAGTTTTTAACTGAAGAAATTTCCTTTTTCACCATAGTGCTCTATGGGCTTCCAAATATCACTTTGCAAATCACAAAAGAACAGTCTTAGCGAAAGGCTTCTTGAGGGGAAAGCTGTAACTCTGTGAGATGAATTAACAGAACACAAGGCAGTTTCTCAGAAAGCTTCCTTTCAGTTTTTATCTTAGGTAATTTCCTTTATCACCGTAGCCCTTTAAGGTCCTCCAAATATCACTTTGCAAATTCCATAAGAAGAGTCTTTGTGGAGGGCTTCTGGAGGGAAAAGTTGTAACTCGGTGAGATGAATTAACAGAACACAAAGCAGTTTCTCAGAAATCTTCTTTCCAGTTTTTAACGGAAGATATTTCCGTTTTCACCATAGCCCTCTATGGGCTTCCAAATATCACTTTGCAAATTCCACAAGAACAGTCTTAGCGAAAGGCTTCTTGACGAGAAAGCTGTAATTCTGTGAGATGAATTAACAGAACACAAAGCAGCTTCTTAGAAAGCTTCTTTCCAGTTTTTAACTTAAGAAATTTCCTTTTTCAGTATAGCCCTATAGGGTCTTCCAAATACCACTTTGCAAATCCCACAAGAACACTCTTAGCGAAAGGCTTCTTGAGGGGAAGGCTGTAACTCTGTGAGATGAATTAACAGAACAGAAAGCAGTTTCTCAGAATGTTTCTATCCACAGTTTAACTGAAGATATTTCCCTTTTCACCGTAGCGCTCTATGGGCTTCCAAATATCACTTTGCAAATCCCACAAGAGCAGTCTTAGCGAAAGGCTTCTTGAGGGGAAAGCTGTAACTCCGTGAGGTGTATTAACAGAACACATGGCAGTTTCTCAGAAAGTTTCTTTCCAGTTTTTAACGGAAGACATTGCCTTTTTCACCGTAGCCTCCTATGGGTTTCCAAATATCACTTTGCAAATTTCACAAGAGCAGTCTTAGTGAACGACTTCTTGAGAGGAAAGCTCTAACTCTGTGAGATGAATTACGAGAACCCAAAGCCGTTTCTCAGAAAGATTCTTTTCAATTTTTATCTTAGGATATTTCCTTTTTCACCATAGGCCTCTATGGGCTTCCAAATATCACATTCCAAATTCCACAAGAACAGTCTTAGTGAAAGGCTTCTTGAGGGGAAAGGTGTAACTCGGTGAGATGTATTACACCAACACACGGCAGTTTCTCAGAAAGCTTCTTTTCAGTTTTTAACTGAAGATATTTCCTTTTTCACCATAGCCCTCTATGGGCTTCCAACTATCACTTTGCAAGTTCCCCTAGAACAGCCTTAGTGAACGGCTTGTTGAGGGGAAAGCTGTAACTCGATGGATGTATTAACAGAACACACGACAGTTCTTCTGAAAGCTTCTTTCCCGTTTTTAACGGAAGATATTTCCTTTTCACCGTAGCCCTCTATGGATTGCAAATATCAATTTGTAAATTTCACAAGAATAGTCTTAGTGGCGCACCTTGAGGGCAAAACTGAAACTCTGTGAGATGAACTAACAGAACACCAAGCAGTTTCGCAGAAAGATTCTTTTCGATTTTATCTTAGGATATTTCCATTTTCACCATAGCCCTCTATGGGCATCGAAATATCACTTGTAAATTCCACAAGAACAGTCTTAACGAAAGGCTTCATGAGGGAAAACCTGTAACTCTTTGAGATGAATTAACAGAACACAATGCAGTTTCTCAGAAAGCTTCTTTTCAGTTTTTAACGGAAGATATTTCCTTTTACACCATAGCCCTCTATGGGCTTACAAATATCACTCTGCAAATTCCACAACAACAGCCTTAGCGAAAGGCTTCTTGAGGGGAAAGCTGTAACTTTGTGAGATGAATTAACAGAACACAAAGCAGCTTCTCAGAAGGCTTCTTTCCAGTTTTTAACGGAAGATATTTCCTTTTTCACCATAGCCCTCTATGGGCTTCCAAATATCACCTTGCAAATTCCACAAGAACAGTCTTAGCGAAAGTATTCTGGAGGGGAAATCTGTAACTCTGTTAGGTGAATTAACAGAACACAAAGCAGGTTCTCAGAAAGCTTCTTTTCCGTTTTTAACTGAAGTAATTTCCTTTTTCACCGTAGTCCTCTATAAGCTTCCAAATATCACTTTGAAATCCCAGAAGAACAGTCTTAGCGAAAGGCTTCCTTAAGGGAAAGGTGTAACTCGGTGAGGTGTATTAACAGAACACACGACATTTTCTCAGAAAGCTTCTTTCCAGTTTTTAACGCAGGATTTTTTTTTTATCACCATTGCCCCCTACCGGATTCCAAATATCACTTTGCAAATTCCACAAGAGCAGTCTTAGCGAAAGGCTTCTGCAGGGCAAAGCTATAACTCTGTGAGATAAACTACCAGAACACAAAACAGTTACTCAGAAAGCTCCTTTATGGTTTTTAACTGACGATATTTCCTTTTCCACCATAGCCCTCTATGGGATTCCAAATTTCATTTTTCAAATTCAACAAGAACAGTCATATTGAACGGCTTCTTGAGGGGAAAGCTGTAACTCTGTGAGATGAATTAACAGAACACAAAGCAGTTTCTCAGAAAGCTTCTCTTCGGTTTTTATCTTAGGATATTTCCATTGTCACCATAGCCCTCTATGGGCTTCGAAATATCATTTTGTAAATTCCGCAACAACAGTGTTATCGAAAGTCTTCTGTAGAGGAAAGCTGTATCTCTTTGAGATATGTTAACAGAACACCAGGCAGTTTCTCAGAAAGCTTCTTTCAAGTTTTTAACGGAAGATATTTCCTTTTTCACCATAGCCTTCTATGTGGTTGAAAATATTAATCTGCAAATTTCACAAGAATAGTCTTTGTGAACGGCTTCTTGAGGGAAAGCTGAAACTCTCTGAGATTAACTCACAGAACACAAAGCAGTTTTTGAGAAAGATTGTTTTCGGTTTTTAACGGAAGATATTTCCTTTTTCACCATAGCCCTCTATGGGCTTCCAAATATCATTTTGCAAATTCCAAAGAACAGTCTCAGCGAAAGACTTCTTGAGGGAAAGCTGTAACACTGTGAGATGAATTAACAGAACACAAAGTAGTTTCTCAGAAATCTTCTTTCCAGTTTTAAACGGAAGATATTTCCTTTTTCACCATAGCCTTCTATGGGCTTCTAAATATCACTTTGCAAATTACACAAGAACAGTCTTAGCGAAAGTCTTCTTGATGTTAAAGGTGTAACTCTGTGAGATGAATTAACAGAACACAAAGAAGTGTCTCGGAAACCTTCTTTCCAGTTTTCAACTGAGGATATTTCCTTTTTCACCATAGCCCTCTACGGGCTTCCAAATATCACCATGCAAATTCCACAAGAACAGTCTTAGCGATTCGCTTCTAGAGGGAAAAGCTGTAACTGTGAGATGAATTAACAGAACACAAAGCAGTTTCTCAGAAAGCTTCTTTTCAGTTTTTATCTTAGAATATTTCCTTTTTCAAGATAGCTTTTTATGGGCTACCAAATATCAATTTGCAAATTCACAAGAACAGTCTTAGCGAAAGGCTTCTGGAGGGGAAAGCTGTAATTCTGTGAGATGAATTAACAGAATACAGAGCAGTTTCTCAGAAAGCTTCTTTCCAGTTTTTACCTGAAGATATTTCCTTTTTCACCACAGCCCTCTATGGGCTTCCAAATATCACTTTGCAAATCCCACAAGAACAGACTTAGAGAAAGTCTTCTTGTGGGAAAAGCTGTAACTCGGTGAGATGCATTAACAGAACACACGGCAGTATCTCAGAAAGCTTCTTTCCAGTTTTTAACTTAGGATATTTCCTTTTTCAACATAGCCCTCTATGGGCTTCAAAATATCACTTTTGAAATTCCACAAGAATAGCCTTAGTGAACGGCCTCTTGAGCGGAAAGCTGAAACTCTGTGAGATGAACCAACAGAACACAATGCAGTTTCTCAGAAAGCTTCTTTTCTGTTTTTAACGGAAGATATTTCCTTTTTCACCATAGCCCTCTAGGGTCTTCCAAATATCACTTTGCGAATTCCACAAGAACAGACTTAGCGAAAGGCTTCTTGAGGGAAAGCTGTAACTCTGTGAGATGAATTAACAGAATACAAAGCAGTTTCTCAGAAAGCTTCTTTCCAGTTTTTATTTGAAGATATTTCTTTTTTCACCGTAGCCTTCTATGGGCTTCCAAATATCACTTAGCAAATTGCACAAGAAGAGTCTTAGCGAAAGGCTTCTTGACGGAAAGCTGTAACTCTGTGAGATGAATTAACAGAACACAAAGCAGTTTGTCAGAAATCTTCTTTCCAGTTTTTAACGGAAGATATTTCCTTTTTCAGCATAGCCCTCTATGGGCTTCCAAATATCACTTTGCAAATTCCACAAGAACAGTCTTAGCGAAAGACTTCTTGAGGCGAAAGCTGTAACTCTGTGAGATGAATTAACAGAACACAAACAATTTCTCAGAAAGCTTCTTTCCAGATTTTAACTGTAGATATTTCCTTTTTCACCATAGCCCTCTATGGGCTTCCGAATATCACTTTGCAAATTTCACAAGAACAGTCTTAGCGAAAGGCTTCTTGAGGAGAAAGCTGTAACTCGTTGAGATGTATTAACAGAACACACGGAAATTTCTCAGAATGCTTCTTTCCAGTTTTTAACGAAAGCTATTTGCTTTTTCACTGTAGCCCACTCTGGGGTTCCCA
The DNA here is from genome assembly GCF_047675955.1 of Chlorocebus sabaeus. Lineage (NCBI taxonomy): Eukaryota > Metazoa > Chordata > Mammalia > Primates > Cercopithecidae > Chlorocebus > Chlorocebus sabaeus. The sequence continues at coordinate 1,011,698 of NW_027327837.1, forward strand.
ACATCACTTTTCAAATTTCACAAGAACAGTCTCAGCGAAAGGCTTCTTGAGGGGAAAGCTGTAACTCTGTGAGTTGATTTAACAGGACACAAAGCAGATTCTCCGAAAGTTTCTTTTCAGTTTTTAACTTAGAATATTTCCTTTTTCACCATAGCCCTCTATGGGCTTCCAAATATCACTTTGCAAATTCCTCAAGAAAAGTCTTAATGAAAAGCTTCTTGAGGGGAAGCTGTAAGTCTCTGAGATGAATTAATAGAACACAGAACAGTTTCTCAGAAAGCTTCTTTCCAGTTTTTAACCGAAGATATTTCCTTTTTCACCCTAGCCCTCTATGGGCTTCCAAATATGACTTTTAATATCCCACAAGAACATTCTTAGCGAAGGCTTCTTGTGGGGAAAGCTGTTACTCGGTCAGATGTATAATTAACAGAACACACGGCAGTTTTTCAGAAAGCTTCTTTTCAGTTTTTAACTGAAGATATTTCCTTTTTCATCATAGCCCTCTATGAGTTTTCAAATATCACTTTGCAAATTCTACAGGAACAGTCTTAGCGAAAGTCTTCTGGAAGGTAAAGATGTAACTCTGTGAGATGAATTAACAGAACACAAAGCAGTTTCTATGAAAGCTTCTTTTCAGTTTTTATCTTAGGATATTTCCTTTTTCACCATAGCCCTGAATGGGTTTCGAAATATCACTTTGCAAATTCCAAAACAACAGTCTTAGTGAAAGGCTTCTGGAGGGGAAAGCTGTAACTCTCTGAGATTAATTAGCAGAACACAAAGCAGTTTCTCAGAAATCTTCTTTCCAGTTTTTAACAGAAGATGTTCCCTTTTTCACCTTAGCCCTCTATGGTCTTCCAAATATCACTTTGCAAATTCCACGAAAACAGTCTTAGCGAAAGTCTTCTTGAGGGGAGAGCTGTAACTCTCTGAGATGAATTAACAGAACACAAAGCAGTTTCTCAGAAAGATTCTTTTCAGTTTTTAACGGAAGATATTTCATGTTTCACCATAGCCCTCTATGGGCTTCCAAATATCACTTTGGAAATGCCACAAGAACACTCTTAGCAAAAGACTTCTTGAGGTGAAACCTGTAACTCTGTGAGATAAATTAAAAGAACACAAAGCAGTTTCTCAGAAAACTTCTTAACAGTTTTTAACGGAAGATATTTCCTTTTTCACCATTGTCCTCAATGGGCTTCCAAATATCAGTTTGCACAACCCACAAGAACAGTCATAGCAAAAGGCTTCTAGAGGGGAAAACTGCAACTCTGTGAGATGAATTAACAGAACACAAAGCAGTTTCTCAGAAAGCTTCTTTCCAGTTTTTAACGGAAGATGTTTCCTTTTTCACCAGAGCCCTGTATGGACTTCCAAATATCACTTAGCAAATTCCAAAACAACAGCCTTAGCGAAAGGATTCTTGAGGGGAAAGCTGTAACTCTGTGAATTGAGTTGACAGAACACAAAGCAGTTTTTCAGAAAGCTTCTTTTCAGTTTTTATCTTAGGCTATTTCCTTTTTCACCATAGCCCTCTAGGGGTTTCCAAATATCACTTTGCAAATTCCACAAGAACAATCTTAGTTAACGGCTTCTTGAGGGGAAAGCTGTAACTCTGTGTGATGAATTAACAGAACACAAAGCAGTTTCTCAGAAAGCTTCTTTTCAGTTTTTATCTTAGGATATTTCCTTTTTCATCATAGCCCTCTATAAGCTTCCAAATATCACTTTGCAAATTCCACAAGAACAGTCTTAGCGAAAGGCTTCTGGAGGGGAAAGCTGTAATTCTGTGAGATGAATTAAGAGAACACAAAGCAGTTTCTATGAAAGCTTCTTTTCAGTTTTTATCTTAGGATATTTCCTTTTTCACCATAGCCCTGTATGGGCTTCCAAATATCACTTTGAAAATTACAAAACAACAGTCTTAGCAAAAGGTTTCTGGAGGCGAAAGCAGTAACTCTCTGAGATGAATTAACAGAACACAAAGCAGTTTCTCAGAAATCTTCTTTCCAGTTTATAACAGCAGATGATTCCTTTTTCACCTTAGCCCTCTATGGAATTCCAAATATCACTTTGCAACTCCGACAAGAACAGTCTTAGCGAAAGGCTTCTTGTGGGGAAATCTGCAACTCGGTCAGATATATTATCAGAACACACGGCAGTTTCTCAAAAGCTTCTTTCCAGTTTTTAACTGAAGATATTTCCTTTTTCACCATAGCCCTTTATGGGCCTCCAAATATCACTTTGCAAATTTCACAATAGCAGTCTTAGTGAACGACTTCTTGAGGGGAAAGCTGTAACTCTGTGAGATAAACTCACAGAACACAAAGCGGTTTCTCAGAAAGCTTCTTTTAGGTTTTTATCTCGGGATATTTCCATTTTCACCGGAGCCCTCTATGGGCTTCCAAATATCACTTTGCAAATTCCACAAGAACAGTCTTAGCGAAAGGCTTCTTCAAGGGAAAGATGTAACTCTGGGAGATGAATTAACAGAACACAAAGCAGTTTCTCAGAAAATTTCTTTTCAGTTTTTATGTTAGGATATTTCATTTTCACCATAGTCCTCTATAGGCTTCGAATTATCACTTTGCAAATTCCACAAGAAAACTCTTAGCGAAAGGCTTCTGGATTGGAAGCTGTAACTCTGTGAGATGTATTAACAGAACACACGGCAGTATCTCAGAAAGCTTCTTCCCAGTTTTTAACGGAAGATATTTCCTTTATCACCTTAGTCCTCTATGGGTTTCCAAATATCATTTTGCAAATTTCACAAGAATAGTCTTAGTGAACGGCTTCTTCAGGGGAAAGCTGAAACTCTGTGAGATGAACTAAAAGAACTCAAAGCATTTTCTCAGAAAGCTTCTTTCCAGTTTTTAACGGAGGATATTTCCTTTTTCACCATAGCCCTCTATGGGCTTCCAAATATCACTTTGCATATTCCACTTGAAAAGTCTTAGCGGAAGGCTTCTTGAGGGGAAAGCTGTAACTCTCTGAGATGAATTCACAGAACACAAAGCAGTTTCTCAGAAAGCTTCTTTACAGATTTTAACTGAAGATATTTCCTTTTTCACCATAGCCCTCTGTGTGCTTACAAATATCACTTTGCAAATTCCACAACAACATCCTTAGCGAAAGAGTACTTGAGGAGAAAGCTGTACCTCTGTGAGTTGAATTAACACAACCAAAACAGTTTCTCAGAAAGCTTCTTTTCAGTTTTTATCTTAAGATATTTCGTTTTTCACCATAGCCCTCTATGGGCTTCCAAATATCACTTTGCAAATCCCACAAGAACAGTCTTAGCGAAAGGTTTCTTGAGCGCAAAGCTGTAACGCGGTGAGATGTCTTACACGAACACACGGCAGTTTCTCAGAAAGCATCTTTCAAGTTTTTAACGGTAGATATTTGCTTTTTCACCGTAGCCCTCTCTGGGCTTCCAAATATCACTTTGCAAATTTCACAAGAACAGTCGTAGCGAAAAGCTTGTTGAGGGGAAAGCTGTAAGTCAGTGAGATATATTAACACAACACACGGCAATTTCTCAAATGCTTCTTTCCAGTTTCTAATGGAAGATATTTTCTTTTTCACCATAGCCCTCTATGGGCTTCCAAATGTCACCTTGCAAATTTCACAAGAACAGCCTTACTGAACGGATTCTTGAGGGTAAAGCTGTAAATCAGTGAGATGAACTAAAAGAACACAAAGCAGTTTCTCAGAAAGCTTCTTTTCAGTTTTTATCTTAGGCTATTTCCATTTTCACCATAGCCCTCTACGGGCTTACAAATATCACTTTGCAAATTCCACAAGAACAGTCTTAGCGGAAGGCTTGTGGAGGAGAAAGATCTATCTCTGTGAGATGAATTAACAGAACACAAAGCAGTTTCTAAGAAATCTTCTTTCCAGTTTTTAACGGAAGATATTTCCTTTTACACCATAGCCCCCTAGGGGCTTCAAAACATCACTTTGCAAATTCCACAAGAACAGTCCTAGCGAAAGGGTTCTTTAGGAGAGAGTTGTAACTCTCAGAGATGAATTAACAGAACACAAAGCAGTTTCTCAGAAAGCCTCTTTCCAGGTTTTAACTGAAGGTATTTCCTATTTCAACATAACCCTCTATGGGCTTCCAAATATCACTTTGCAAATCCCACAGGAACAGTCTTAGCGAAAGGCTTCCGGAAGGGAAAGCTGTAACCATGTGAGATGAAATAACAAAACACAAAGTAGTTTCTCAGAAAGCTTCTTTCCAGTTTTAAACAGAAGATATTTCCTTTTTCACCATAGCGCTCTATGGGTTTCCAAATATCAGTTTGCAAATTCCACAAGAACAGTCTTAGCGAAAGGCTTCTGGAGGAGAAAGCTGTAACGCTGTGAGATGAATTTACAGAACACAAAGCAGTATCTCAGAAACCTTCTTTCCAGTTTTTAACAGAAGATATTTCCTTATTCACCATAGTCCCCTATGGGCTTCCAAATATCTCTCTGCAAATCCCACAAGAACAGACTTAGCGAAAGGCTTCTTGAAGGGAAAGCTGTAACTCGGTGAGGTGTATTAACAGAACACACGGCAGTTTCTCAAAAAGTTTCTTTCCACTTTTTAACGGAAGATATTTCCTTTTTCACCATAGCCCTCTAGGGGCTTCCAAATATCACTTTGAAATTTCCAATAGAACAGTCTTAGCGAAAGGCTGCTTGAGGGGAAAGCTGTAATTTGGTGAGATGTATTCTCAGAACACACGGTAGTTTCTGATAAAGTTTCTTTCCAGTTTTTAACGGAAGATAATTCCTTTTTCACCAAAGCCCTCTATGGGCTTCCAAATATCACTTTGCAAATTTCACAAGAACAGTCTTAGTGAACGGCTTCTTGAGGGGAAAGCTGTAACTCTGTGAGACGAACTAACAGATCACAAAGCAGTTTCTCAGAGAGCTTCTTTTCGGTTTTTAATGGAAGATATTTCCTTTTTCACCATAGCCCTCTACGGGCTTCCAATTATCACATTGCAAATTCCACAAGAACAGTCTTAGCGAAAGACTTCTTGAGGGAAAGCTGTAACACTTTCAGATGATTTAACAGAACACAAAGCAGTTTCCCAGAAAGCTTCTTTCCAGTTTTAACTGAAGATAATTCCTTTTTCACCATAGCCCTCAATGGGCTTCCAAATATCAGTTTGCAAATATCACAAGAACAGTCTTAGCCAAAGGCTTCTTGAGGGGAATCCTGTAAGTCGGTGAGATGTATTAACACAACACACGGTAATTTCTCAGAATGCTTCTTTCCAGTTTTTAACGGAAGATATTTCCTATTTTACCATAGTCCCCTATGGGCTTCCAAATATCATTTTGCAATATTCACAAGAACAGTCTTAGTAAACGGATTCTTGAGGGGAAAGCTGTAACTCTGTGAAATGAACTAACAAAACACAAAGCAGTTTCTCATAAAGCTTCTTTTTGGTTTTTATCTTAGGATATTTCCATTTTCACCACAGCCCTCTATGGGCTTCCAAATATCACTTCACAATTTCAACAAGAACAGTCTTAGCGAATGTCTTCTTGACGGAAAAGCTGAAACTCTGTGAGATGAATTAACAGAACACAAAGCAGTTTCTCAGAAATCTTCTTTCCAGTTTTTAACGGAAGATATTTCCTTTTACACCATAGCTCCATATGGGCTTCAAAATATCACAATGCAAATTCCACAAGAACAGTCTTAGCGAAGGGCTTCTTGAGGAGACAGCTGTAACTCTCAGAGATGAATTAACAGAACACTAAGCAGTTTCTCAGAAAGCCTCTTTCCAGTTTTTAATTGAAGATATTTCCTTTTTCACCATAGCCCTCTATGGGCTTCCAAATATCACTTCGCAAATCCCACAAGAACCGTCTTAGCCAAAGGCTTCTGGTGGGGAAAGCTGTAACCCTGTGAGATGAATTAGCAGAACACAAATCAGTTTCTCAGAAAGCTTCTTTCAAGTTTTTAACGGAAGATATTTCCTTTTTCACCGTAGCCCTCCATGGGCTTCCAAATATCTCTCTGCAAATCGCACAAGAACAGTCTTAGAGAAAGGCTTCTTGAGGGGAGAGCTGAAACTCTGTGAGGTGTATTAACAGAACACAAATCAGTTTCTCAGAAAGCTTCTTTCAAGTTTTTAACGGAAGATATTTCCTTTTTCACCGTAGCCCTCTATGGGCTTCCAAATATCTCTCTGCAAATCGCACAAGAACAGTCTTAGAGAAAGGCTTCTTGAGGGGAGAGCTGAAACTCTGTGAGGTGTATTAACAGAACACACAGCAGTTTCTCAGAAAGCTTCTTTCCACTTTTTAACGGAAGATATTTCCTTTTTCACCATAGCCCTCTAGGGGCTTCCAAATATCAATTTGAAAATTCCACTAGAACAGTCTTAGCGAAAGGCTTCTTAAGGGGAAAGCTGTAATTTGGTGAGATGTATTAACAGAACACACGGCAGTATCTCAGAGAGCTTCTTTCCAGTGTTTAACTGAAGATATTTCCTTTTTCACCATAGCCCAATATTGGTTTGCAAATATCACTTTGCAAATTTCACAAGAATAGTCTTAGTGAACGGCTTCTTGAGGGGATAGCTGTAACACTGTGAGATGAACTAACAGAACACAAAGCACTTTCTCAGAAAGCTTCTTTACGGTTTTTAATGGAAGATATGGCGTTTTTCACCATTGCAAACTATGGGCTTCCAAATTTCACTTTGCAAATTCAAAAAGAAAAGTCTTAGTGAAAGGCTTCTTGAGGGTAAAACTGTAACTCTGTGAGATGAATTAGCAGAACACAAAGCAGTTTCACAGAAAGCTTCTTTCCGGTTTTTAACTGAAGATATTTCATTTTTCCCCATTGCCCCCTATGGGCTTCTAAATATCACTTTGCAAATTTCACAAGAAGAGTCTTAGCGAAAGGCTTCTTGAGAAAAAAGCTGTAACTCTGTGAGATGAATTAACAGAATACTAAGCAGTTTCTCAGAAAGCTTCTTTTCAGTTTTTATCTTAGGCAATTTCCTTTTTCACCATAGCCGTCTAAGGGCTTCCAAATATCACTTTGCAATTTAAACAAGAACAGTCTTAGCGAAGGGCTTCTGGAGGAGAACGCTGTAACTCTGTGAAACGACTTAACAGGACACAAAGCAGTTTCTCAGAAATCTTCTTTCCAGTTTTTAACGGAAGATATTTCCTTTTTCACCATAGCCCTCTATGGGCTTCCAAATATCACTTTGCAAATTCCACAAGAATAGTCTTAGCGAAAGGCTTCTTGAGGGGAAAGCTGTAACTCTGTGAGATGAATTAACAAAATACAAATCAGTTTCTCAGAAAGCTTCTTTTCAGATTAATGGAAGATATTGCTTTTTCACCGTACCCCTCTATGGGCTTCAAATTTCACTTTGCAAAATCCACAAGAACATTCTTAGCTAAAGGCTTCTTGAGGGTAAAGCTGTTACTCTGTAAGATGAATTAACAGAACACTAAGCAGTTTCTGAGAAAGCTTCTTTTCAGTTTTTATCTTAGGATATTTCCTTTCTCACCGTAGCCCTCTATATGCTTCCAAATATCACTTTGCAAATTTCACAAGAACAGTCTTAGCGAAAGGCTTCTTGAGGGGAAAGCTGTAATTCTGTGAGATGAATTAACAGAACACAAAGCAGATTCTCAGAAAGCTTCTTTCCTGATTTTAACTGAAGATATTTCGTTTTTCAGCATAGCCCTCTCTGGGCTTACAAATGTCACTTTGCAAATCCCACAATAGCAGACTTAGTGAAAGGCTTCTTGAGGGAAAAGCTGTAACCCTGTGAGATGAATTAACAGAACACAAAGCAGTTTCTCAGAAAGCTTCTTTCCAGTTTTTCACTGAAGATATTTTCTTTTTAACCATAGCCCTCTATGGGCTTCCAAATGTCACTTTGCAAATCCCACAAGAACAGTCTTAGCCAAAGACTTCTTTTGGGGAAAGCTGTAACTTGGTGAGATGCATTAACAGAACACACGGCAGTATCTCAGAAAGCTTCTTTCCAGTTTTTAACTTAGGATATTTCCTTTTTCAACATAGCCCTCTATGGGCTTCCAAATATCACTTTGTAAATTCCACAAGAACAGTCTTAGCGAAAGGCTTCTTGAGGGGAAAGCTGTAACTCTGTGATATGCATTAAGAGGACAAAAAGAAGTTTCTCAGAAAGCTTCTTTCCAGTTTTTAACTGAAGATATTTCCTTTTTCGTATAGCCCTCTAAGAGCTTCCAAATATCATTTTGCTAATTACCCAAGAACAGTCTTAGCAAAGGGCTTCTTGAGTTAAAACCTGTAACGCTGTGAGATGAATTAACAGAACACAAAGCAGTTTCTCAGAAAGCTTCTTTCCATTTTTTAATTGAAGATATTTCCTTTTTCACCGAAGCCCTCTAAGGGCTTCCAAATATCACTTTGCAAATTCCACAAGAACACTCTTAGCGAAATACGTCTTGAAAGAAAAGCTGTAACTCTGTGAGATGAATTAACAGAACCCGAAACAGTTTCTCAGAAAGCTTCTTTGCAGTTTTTATCTTATTATATTTCCTTTTTCACCATAGCCCTCTATGGGCTTCCAAATATCTCTTTGCAAATTCCACAACAACAGTCTTAGCGAAAGGATTATGGAGGGGAAAGCTGTAACTCTGTGACATGAATTAAAAAAACACAAAGCAGTTTTTCAGAAATCTTTCTTCCAGTATTTAACGGAAGATATTTCCTTTTTCACCATAGGCCTCTATGGGCTTCCAAATATCACTTTGCAAATTCCACAAGAAGAGCCTTACAGAAAGGCTTCTTGAGAGGAAAGCTGTAACTCGGTGAGATGTATTAACAGAAAACACGGCAGTTTCTCAGAAAGTTTCTTTCCAGTTATTAAAGGAAGATATTTTCTTTTTCACCATAGCCTTCTGTGGGTTTAAAAATATCACTTTGAAAATTTCACAAGAATAATCCAAGAGAACGGCTTCTTGAGGTGAAAGCTGTAACTCTGTGAGATGAATTAACAGAACACAAAGTAGTTTCTCAGAAAGCTTCTTTCAAGTTTCTAAACGAAGAAATTTCCTTTTTCACCATCGCCTTCTACTGGCTTCCAAATATCACTTAGCAAACTAAACAGTAACAGTATTAGAGAAAGGATTCTGGAGAGGAAATAAGTAACTCCGTGAGATGAATTAACAGAACACAAAGCAGTTTCTCAGAATGCTTCTTTTCTGTTTTTATCTTAGGATATTTCCTTTTTCACCATAGTCTTCTATGGGCTTTTAAATATCTCTTTGCAAATTCCACAAGAACAGTCTTAGTGAACGGCTTCTTGAGGAGAAAGCTGTAACTCTGTGAGATGAATTAACAGAACAAAAAGCAGTTTCGCAGAAAGCTTCTTTCCAGTTTTTAACGAAAGATTTTAATTGTTCAACATAGCTCTCTATGGGCTTCAAAATATCACTTTGCAATTTGCACTAGAACAGTCTTAGCGAAAGGCATCTTGAAGTAAAAGCAGTAACTCTGTGAGATGAATTAACAGAACACAAAACAGTTTCTCAGAAAGTTTCTTTTCTGTTTTTATCTTAGGATATTTCCTTTTTCACCATAGCCTTCTAAGGGCTTCCAAATATTACTCTGCAAATTCCACAAGAAAACTCTTAGCGAAAGGCTTCTGTACGGGACAGCTGTAACTCTGTTAGATGAATTAACAGAACACGAAGCAGTTTCTCAGAAAGCTTCCTTCCAGTTTCTAACGGAAGATATTTCCTTTTTCTGCTTATCCCACTATGGGCTTCCAAATATCACTTTGCAAATTCCACAAAACAGACTTACCGAAAAGCTTCTTGAGAAGAAAGTTGTAACTCTGTGAGATGAATTACTACAACGCAAAGCAGTTTCTCAGAAAGTTTCTTTCCAGGTTTTAATTGAAGATATATCCTTTTTTATCATGGCCCTCTATGGGCTTCCAAATATCACTTTGCAAATTGCACAAGAACAGTCTTAGCGAATGGCGTCTTGAGGGAAAATTTGTAACTCTGTGATACGAATTAAGAGAACACAAAGCAGTTCGTCAGAAAGCTTCTTTTCAGTTTTTATCTTAGGATATTTCCTTTTTCACCATAGCTCTCTTTGGGCTTCCAAATATCATTTTGCAAATTCCACAAGAACAGTCTAAGCGAAAGACTTCTGGAGGGGAAAGTTTTAACTCTTTGAGATGAATTAACAGAACACAAAGCAGTTTCTCAGAAAGCGACTTTCCAGTTTTTAACTGAAGATATTTCCTTTTTCACCAAAGCCCTCTATGGGCTTCCAAATATCACTTTTCAAATTACACAACAACAGCCTTAGTGAAAGGCTTCTTGAGGGGAAAGGTGTAACTCTGTGAGTTGAGTTAACAGAACACAGAGTAGTTTCTCAGAAAGTTTCTTCCAGTTTTTAACTGAAGATATTTCCTTTTTCACGGTAGCTTTCTATGGGCTTCCAAATATCACTTTGCAAATTCCACAAGAACACTCTTAGCGAAAGGCTTCTTGCGGGGAAAGCTGTAACTCTGTGAGATGAATTAACAGAACAGAAAGAAGTTTCTCAGAAATCTTCTTTCCAGTTTTTAACAGAAGATATTCCTTTTTCACCATAGCCCTCTAAGGGCTTCCAAATATCACTTTGGAAGTTCCACAGGAACAGTCTTAGCGACAGGCTTCTTGAGGGGAAAGCTGTAACACTCTGAGATGAATTAACAGAACACAAAGCAGTTTCTCAGAAAGCTTCTTTCTAGTTTTAAATTGAAGGTATTTCCTTTTTCACCATAGCCCTCTATGGGCTTCCAAATATCACTTTGAAAATTTCACAAGAACAGTCTTAGTGAACGGCTTCTTGAGGCTAAAGCTGTAACTCAATGAGATGAACTATCAGAACACAAGGCAGTTTCTCAGAAAGCTTCTTTTCCGTTTTTATCTTGGGATATTTCCATTTTCACTATAGCACTCTATGGGCTTCCGAATATCACTTTCCAAATTCCACAAGAACAGTCTTAGCGAGAGACTTCTTAAGGGGAAATCTCTAACTCTTTGAGATGAATCAACAGAACACAAAGCAGTTTTTCAGGAAGCTTCTTTTCAGTTTCTATCTTAGGCTATTTCCTTTTTCACCATAGACCTCTATGGTCTTCCAAATATCACCTTGCAAATTCCACAAGAACAGTCTTAGCAAAAGGCTTCTTGAGGGGAAAGCTCTAATTCGGTGAGATGTATTAACAGAAAACACGCCAGTTTCTCAGAAAGCTTCTTTCCGCTTTTTAACGGGAGATATTTACTTTTTCACCATAGCCCTCTATGAGTTACCAAATATGAATTTGCAAATTGCAAAAGAAGAGTCTTAGTCAACGGCTTCTTGAGGGGAAAGCTCAAACTCTGTGAGATGAACTAACAGAACACAAAGCAGTTTCTCAGAAAGTTTCTTTTTGGTTTTTAAAGGAAGATATTCCCTTTTTCACCATAGCCCTCTATGGGCTTCGAAATTTCTCTTTGCAAATTCCACAAGAACAGTCTTAGCGAAAGGATTCTGCGGTGACAAGCTGTAACTCTGTGAGATGAATTAACCTTACACAAAGCAGTTTCTCAGAAAGCTTATGTTCAGTTTTTATATTAGGATATTTCCTTTTTCACCACAGCCTTCTAAGGGCTCCAAATATCACTTTGCAAATTCCACAAGAACAGTCTTAGTGAAAGGCTTCTTTAAGAGAAAGCTGTTACTCTGTGAGTTGAATTAAGAGAACACAAAGTAGTTTCTCAGATAGATTCTTTCCAGTTTTAAACTGAAGATATTTCCTTTTTCACCATAGCCTTCTTCGGGCTTCCAATATCACTTTGCAAATTTCACAAGAACAGTCTCAGTGAACGGTTTCTTGAGGGTAAAGCTGTAACTCTGTGAGATGAACTAAGAGAACACAAGGCAGTTTCTCAGAAAGCTTCTTTTCGATTTTTATCTTAGGATATTTCCATTTTCACCTTAGCCATCTATGGGCTTCCAAATATCACTTTGCAAATTCCACAAAAACAGCCTTAGCAATAGGCTTGTTGAGGGGAAAGCTGTAACTCTGTGAGTTGATTTAAAAGAAAACAAAGCAGTTGCTCAGAAAGATTCTTTTCAGTTTTTATCTTAGGGTATTTCCTTTTTCACCATAGCCCTCTATGGGCTTCGAAATATCACTTTGCAAATTGCACAAGAACAGTCTTAGCCAAAGATTTCTGGAGGGGAAAGCTGTAACGCTGTGAGATGAATTAACAGAACACAAAGCAGTTTCTCAGAAATCTTCTTTCCAGTTTTTAACGGAAGATATTTCCTTTTTCACCGTAGCCCCCTCTGGGCTTCCAAATATCACTTTGCAAATTCCACAAGAACAGGCTTAGTGAACGGCTTCTTGAGGGGAAAGCTGTAAATCGGTGAGATGAATAAACAGAACACAAAGCAGTTTCTCATAAAGTTCTTTCCAGTTTTTAACTAAAGATATTTCCTTTTTCACCATAGCCCTCTATAGGCTTCCAAGATCACTTTGCAAATTCCACAAAAATAGTCTTAGCGAAAGGCTTCTGGAGAGCAAAGCTGTAATTCTGTGAGATGAATTAACAGAACACATAGCAGTTTCTCAGAAATCTTCTTTCCACTTTTTATTTAGGTATTTCCTTTTTCATCATAGCCCTCTATGGGCTTCCAAATATCATTATGCAAATCCCAGAGGAACAGTCTTAGCGAAAGGCTTCTTGTGGAGAAAGCTGTAACTCGGTGAGATGTATTAACAGAACACGCAGCAGTTTCTCAGAGTGCTTCTTTCTAGTTTTTAAGGGAAGATATTTCCTTTTTCACCATAGCCCTCTATGGGCATCCAAATATCACTTTGCCAATTCCACAAGAACAGCCTTAGCGAAAGGAATCTTGAAGGGAAAGCTGTAACCCTGTGAGATGAATTAACAAAACATAAAAGAGTTTCTCAGAATGCTTCCTTTCAGTATTTATCTTAGGATATTTCCTTTTTCACTATCGCCCTCTATGGGCTTCCAAATATCACTTTGCAAATTTCACAAGAACAGTCTTAGTGAACGACTTCTTGAGGGGAAAGCTGTAACTCTGTGAGATGAATTAACACAACACAAAACAGTTTCTCAGAAAGCTTCTTTTCAGTTTTTATCTTAGGATTTTCCTTTTTCACCTTAGCCCTCTATGGGCTTCCAAATATCACTTTGCAAATTCCACAAGAACAGTCTTAGTGAACGGCTTCATGAGAGGAAAGCTGTAACTCTGTGAGGTTAACTAACAGAACACAACGTGGTTTCTCAGAAAGCTTCTTTTCAGTTTTTAACTGAAGGTATTTCCTTTTTCACCATAGCCCTCTATGGGCTTCAAAATATCACTTTGTAAATTCCACAACAACAGCCTGAGCGAAAGGCTTCCTGAGGTAAAAGAGTAACTCTGTGACTTGAATTAACAGAACACAAAGCAGTTTCTCAGAAAGCTTCTTTTCAGTTTTTATCTTAGGATGTTTCCTTTTTCACCATTACCCTCTATGTGCCTCCAAATATCACTTTGCAATTCCACAAGAACAGTCTCAGTGAACGGCTTCCTGAGGGGAAAGCTGTAGCTCGGTGATATGTACTAACAGAACACACCGCATTTTCTCAGAATGGTTCTTTCCAGTTTTTAACGGAAGATATTTCCTTTTTCACCTTAGCCCTCTATGGGCTTCCAAATATCACTTTGCAAATTTCACAAAACAGTCTTAGTGAACGGCTTCTTGAGGGAAAAGCTGTAGCTCTGTGAGATGAACTAACAGAACACAAAGCAATTTTTCAGACAGCTTCTTTTCGGTAAGTATTTTACGATATTTCCATTTTCACCATAGCCCTCTATGGGCTTCCACATATCACTTTGGAAATTCCTCAAAAACAGTCTTAGCGGAAGGCTTCTTGAGGGGAAAGCTGTAACTCTTTGAGATGAATTAACAGAACACAAAGCAGTTTCTCGGAAAGCTTCTTTTCATTTTTTAACTGAAGTTATTTCCATTTTCACCATAGCCCTCTATGGGGTTCCAAATATCACTATGCAAATTCCATAAGAACAGTGGAAGCGAAAGACTTCTGTAGGGAAAAACTGTAACTCTGTGAGATGAATTAACAGAACACAAAGCAGTTTCTCAGATATCATCTTTCCAGATTTTAACTTAAGATATTTCCTTTTTCACCATAGCCCTCTATGGGCTTCCAAATATCCCTTTGGAAATCCGACAAGAACAGTCTTAGCGAAAGCCTTCTTGAGGGGAAAGCTGTAACTCGGTGAGATGCTTTAACAGAACACACGGCAGTTTCTCAAAAAGCTTCTTTCAAGTTTTTAACGGAAGATATTTCCTTTTTCACCATAGTCCTCCTGAAATTTTCTAATATCACTTTGCAAATTTCACAAGAATAGTCTCAGTGAACTGCTTCTTGAAGGGAAAGCTGGAACTCTGTGAGATGAACTAACAGAACACAAAGCAGTTTATCAGAAAGCTTCTTTACAGTTTTTATCGGAAAATATTTCCTTTTTCACCATAGCCCTCTATGAGATTCTAAATATCCCTTTCCAAATTTCAGAAGAACAGTCTTAGTGAACGGCCTCATGAGGGGAAATCTGTGACACTTTGAGATGAATTAACAGAACACAAAGCAGTTTCTCAGAAAGCTTCTTTTCGGATTTTATCTTACTATATTTCCTTTTTCAACATAGCCCTCTATGGTCTTCCAAATATCACTTTGCAAATTACACAAGAACAGTATTTGTGAAAGACTTCCTGAGGGGACAGCTGTAACTCTCTGAGATGAATTAACAGAACACAAAGCAGTTTCTCAGAAAGCTTCTTTTCAGTTTTCATCTTAGGATACTTCCTTTTTCAGCATAGCCCTCTATGGGCTTCCAAAAACATTTTGCAAATTCCACAAGAACAGTCTTAGCGAAAGGATTCTGGAGATAAATGCTGTAAATCTGTAAGATGAATTAAAAGAATTCAAAGCAGTTTCTCAGAAACCTTCTTTTCATTTTCTGTCTTACGATATTTCCATTTTAACCATAGGGCTATAGGGTTTCCAATTATCACTTTGCAAATTCCAGAAGAAAAGTCTTAGCGAAAGGCTTCTTGAGGGTAAAGCTGTAACTCTGTAAGATTAATCAACAGAACACAAAACATTTTCTCAGAAACCTACTTTTCATTTTTTACCTTAGGATATTTCCTTTTTCACCATAGCCCTCTATGGGATTCCAATTATCACTTTGAAAATTCCACATGAACAGTCTTAGCGAAAGTCTTCTTGAGGGGAAAGCTGTAACTCTGTGAGAGGAACTAACTGAACACAAAGCAGTTTCTCAGAAAGCTTCTTTCCAGTTTTTAACTGAGGATATTTCCTTTTTCACCATAGCCCTTTTGGGCTTCCAAATATCACTTTGCAAATTCCACAAGAACAGTCTTAGCGAAAGGCTTCTTGAGGGGAAAGCGCTAAAACTGTAAGATGAATTAACAGAACACAAAGCATTTTCTCACAAATCTTCTTTCCAGTTTTTAACGGAAGATATTTCCTTTTTCACCATAGTCCTCTATGGGTTTCCAAATATCACTTTCCAAATTTCACAAAACAGTCTTAATGAACGGCTTCTTGAGGGAAAAGCTGTATCTCTGTGAGATGAACTAACAGAACACAAAGCAGTTTTTCAGACAGCTTCTCTTCGGTAAGTATCTTAGGATATTTCCATTTTCACCATAGCCCTCTATGGGCTTCCACATGTCACTTTGGAAATTCCTCAAAAACAGTCTTAGCGGAAGGCTTCTTGAGGGGAAAGCTGTAATTCTTTGAGATGAATTAACAGAACACAAAGCAGTTTCTCGGAAAGCTTCTCTTCATTTTTTAATTGAAGTTATTTCCATTTTCACCATATCCCTCTATGGGGTTCCAAATATCACTATGCAAATTCCACAAGAACAGTGGAAGCGAAAGACTTCGGGAGGGGAAAACTGTAACGCTGTGAGATGAATTAACGGAACACAAAGCAGTTTCTCAGATATCTTCTTTCCAGTTTTTAACGGAAGATATTTCCTTTTTCAACATAACCATGTATGGGCTTCCAAATATCACTTTGAAATTCCACAAGAACAGTCTTAGCGAAAGTCTTTTAGAGGGAAATGTTGTAACTATGTGAGATGAATTAACAGAACACAAAGCAATTTCTCAGAAAGCTTCTTTTCAGTTTTTATCTTACGATACTTCCTTTTTCACCATAGACCTCTATGGGCTTCCAAATCTCACTTTGCAAATTCCACAAGAACAGTCTTAGCGAAAGAATTATTGAGTGGAAAGCTGTAACTCTTTGAGGGGAATTAACAGAACAAAGAGGAGTTTCTCAGAAAGCTTCTTTCCGCTTTTTAACAGAAGATATTTCCTTTTTCACCATAGCGCTCTATGGGCTTCCAAATATCATTTTGCAAATCCCACAACAACAGTCTTAGCGAAAGGCTTCTTGAAGGGAAAGCTGTAACTGGGTGAGGTCTATTATCAGAACACATGACAGTTTCTCAGAAAGCCTCTTTCCAGTTTTTAACTGAAGATATTTCCTTTTTCACCATAGCCCTCTATGGGCTTCCAAATATCACTTTGCAAATTCGACAACAACAGCCTTAGCGAAAGGATTTAGAGGGAAATGTAACTCTGTGAGATGAATTAACAGAACACAAAGCAGTTTCTCAGAAAGCTTCTTTCCAGTTTTTAACGGAAAATAATTCCTTTTTCACCATAGCCCTCTATGGGATTCTAAATATCACTTTCCAAATTTCAGAAGAACAGTCTTAGTGAACGGCCTCTTGAAGGGAAATCTGTGACACTTTGAGATGAATTAACAGAACACAAAGCAGTTTCTCAGAAAGCTTCTTTTCGGATTTTATCTTACTATATTTCCTTTTTCAACATAGCCCTCTATGGTCTTCCAAATATCACTTTGCAAATTACACAAGAACAGTCTTACCGAAAGGCTACTTGAGAAGAAAGCTGTAACTCTGTGAGATGAATTAACAGAAAACAAAGCAGTTTCTCAGAAAATTTCTTTCCAGTTTTTAATGGAAGATATGTCCTTTTTCACCATAGCCCTCTATGGACTTCCAAATATCACTTTGCAAATTCCACAAGAACAGTCTAAGCGAAAGGCTTCTGGAGGGGAAACCTGTAACACTGTGAGATGAATTAGCAGAACACAAAGCAGTTTCTCAGAAAGCTTCTTTCCAGTTTTTAACTGAAGATATTTCCTTTTTCACCATAGTCCTCTATGGGCTTCCAAATATCACATTGCAAATGCCACAGGAACATTCTTAGCGAAAGGCTTCTAGAGGGGAAAGCTGTAACTCGGTTAGATGTATTAACAGAACACACGGCAGTATCTCAGAATGCTTCTTTCCAGTTTTTAACGGAAGACAGTTCCTTTTTCACCATAGCCCTCTAAGGGCTTCCAAATATCACTTTGAAAATTCCAAAAGAGCAGTCTTAGCGAAAGACTTCTGGAGCGGAAAGCTGTAACTCTCTAAAATGAATTAACAGAACACAGAGCTGTTTCTCAGAAAGCTTCTTTCCAGATTTCAACCGAAGATATTTTCTTTTTCCCACAGCCCTCTATGGGCTTCCAAATATCACTTTGCAATTTAAACAAGAACAGTCTTAGCGAAGGGCTTCTGGAGGAGAACGCTGTAACTCTGTGAAACGACTTAACAGGACACAAAGCAGTTTCTCAGAAATCTTCTTTCCAGTTTTTAACGGAAGATATTTCCTTTTTCACCATAGCCCTCTATGGGCTTCCAAATATCACTTTGCAAATTCCACAAGAATAGTCTTAGCGAAAGGCTTCTTGAGGGGAAAGCTGTAACTCTGTGAGATGAATTAACAGAACACAAATCAGTTTCTCAGAAAGCTTCTTTTTGGATTAATGGAAGATATTGCTTTCTCACCGTACCCCTCTATGGGCTTCAAATTTCACTTTGCAAAATCCACAAGAACATTCTTAGCTAAAGGCTTCTTGAGGGTAAAGCTGTTACTCTGTAAGATGAATTAACAGAACACTAAGCAGTTTCTGAGAAAGCTTCTTTTCAGTTTTTATCTTAGGATATTTCCTTTCTCACCGTAGCCCTCTATATGCTTCCAAATATCACTTTGCAAATTTCACAAGAACAGTCTTAGCGAAAGGCTTCTTGAGGGGAAAGCTGTAATTCTGTGAGATGAATTAACAGAACACAAAGCAGATTCTCAGAAAGCTTCTTTCCTGATTTTAACTGAAGATATTTCGTTTTTCAGCATAGCCCTCTCTGGGCTTACAAATGTCACTTTGCAAATCCCACAATAGCAGACTTAGTGAAAGGCTTCTTGAGGGAAAAGCTGTAACCCTGTGAGATGAATTAACAGAACACAAAGCAGTTTCTCAGAAAGCTTCTTTCCAGTTTTTCACTGAAGATATTTTCTTTTTAACCATAGCCCTCTATGGGCTTCCAAATATCACTTTGCAAATCCCACAAGAACAGTCTTAGCCAAAGACTTCTTTTGGGGAAAGCTGTAACTTGGTGAGATGCATTAACAGAACACACGGCAGTATCTCAGAAAGCTTCTTTCCAGTTTTTAACTTAGGATATTTCCTTTTTCAACATAGCCCTCTATGGGCTTCCAAATATCACTTTGTAAATTCCACAAGAACAGTCTTAGCGAAAGGCTTCTTGAGGGGAAAGCTGTAACTCTGTGATATGCATTAAGAGGACAAAAAGAAGTTTCTCAGAAAGCTTCTTTCCAGTTTTTAACTGAAGATATTTCCTTTTTCGTATAGCCCTCTAAGAGCTTCCAAATATCATTTTGCTAATTACCCAAGAACAGTCTTAGCAAAGGGCTTCTTGAGTTAAAACCTGTAACGCTGTGAGATGAATTAACAGAACACAAAGCAGTTTCTCAGAAAGCTTCTTTCCATTTTTTAATTGAAGATATTTCCCTTTTCACCGAAGCCCTCTAAGGGCTTCCAAATATCACTTTGCAAATTCCACAAGAACACTCTTAGCGAAATACGTCTTGAAAGAAAAGCTGTAACTCTGTGAGATGAATTAACAGAACCCGAAACAGTTTCTCAGAAAGCTTCTTTGCAGTTTTTATCTTATTATATTTCCTTTTTCACCATAGCCCTCTATGGGCTTCCAAATATCTCTTTGCAAATTCCACAACAACAGTCTTAGCGAAAGGATTATGGAGGGGAAAGCTGTAACTCTGTGACATGAATTAAAAAAACACAAAGCAGTTTTTCAGAAATCTTTCTTCCAGTATTTAACGGAAGATATTTCCTTTTTCACCATAGGCCTCTATGGGCTTCCAAATATCACTTTGCAAATTCCACAAGAAGAGCCTTACAGAAAGGCTTCTTGAGAGGAAAGCTGTAACTCGGTGAGATGTATTAACAGAAAACACGGCAGTTTCTCAGAAAGTTTCTTTCCAGTTATTAAAGGAAGATATTTTCTTTTTCACCATAGCCTTCTGTGGGTTTAAAAATATCACTTTGAAAATTTCACAAGAATAATCCAAGAGAACGGCTTCTTGAGGTGAAAGCTGTAACTCTGTGAGATGAATTAACAGAACACAAAGTAGTCTCTCAGAAAGCTTCTTTCAAGTTTCTAAACGAAGAAATTTCCTTTTTCACCATCGCCTTCTACTGGCTTCCAAATATCACTTAGCAAACTAAACAGTAACAGTATTAGAGAAAGGATTCTGGAGAGGAAATAAGTAACTCCGTGAGATGAATTAACAGAACACAAAGCAGTTTCTCAGAATGCTTCTTTTCTGTTTTTATCTTAGGATATTTCCTTTTTCACCATAGTCTTCTATGGGCTTTTAAATATCTCTTTGCAAATTCCACAAGAACAGTCTTAGTGAACGGCTTCTTGAGGAGAAAGCTGTAACTCTGTGAGATGAATTAACAGAACAAAAAGCAGTTTCGCAGAAAGCTTCTTTCCAGTTTTTAACGAAAGATTTTAATTGTTCAACATAGCTCTCTATGGGCTTCAAAATATCACTTTGCAATTTGCACTAGAACAGTCTTAGCGAAAGGCATCTTGAAGTAAAAGCAGTAACTCTGTGAGATGAATTAACAGAACACAAAACAGTTTCTCAGAAAGTTTCTTTTCTGTTTTTATCTTAGGATATTTCCTTTTTCACCATAGCCTTCTAAGGGCTTCCAAATATTACTCTGCAAATTCCACAAGAAAACTCTTAGCGAAAGGCTTCTGTACGGGACAGCTGTAACTCTGTTAGATGAATTAACAGAACACGAAGCAGTTTCTCAGAAAGCTTCCTTCCAGTTTCTAACGGAAGATATTTCCTTTTTCTGCTTATCCCACTATGGGCTTCCAAATATCACTTTGCAAATTCCACAAAACAGACTTACCGAAAAGCTTCTTGAGAAGAAAGTTGTAACTCTGTGAGATGAATTACTACAACGCAAAGCAGTTTCTCAGAAAGTTTCTTTCCAGGTTTTAATTGAAGATATATCCTTTTTTATCATGGCCCTCTATGGGCTTCCAAATATCACTTTGCAAATTGCACAAGAACAGTCTTAGCGAATGGCGTCTTGAGGGAAAATTTGTAACTCTGTGATACGAATTAAGAGAACACAAAGCAGTTCGTCAGAAAGCTTCTTTTCAGTTTTTATCTTAGGATATTTCCTTTTTCACCATAGCTCTCTTTGGGCTTCCAAGTATCATTTTGCAAATTCCACAAGAACAGTCTAAGCGAAAGACTTCTGGAGGGGAAAGTTTTAACTCTTTGAGATGAATTAACAGAACACAAAGCAGTTTCTCAGAAAGCGACTTTCCAGTTTTTAACTGAAGATATTTCCTTTTTCACCAAAGCCCTCTATGGGCTTCCAAATATCACTTTTCAAATTACACAACAACAGCCTTAGTGAAAGGCTTCTTGAGGGGAAAGGTGTAACTCTGTGAGTTGAGTTAACAGAACACAGAGTAGTTTCTCAGAAAGTTTCTTCCAGTTTTTAACTGAAGATATTTCCTTTTTCACGGTAGCTTTCTATGGGCTTCCAAATATCACTTTGCAAATTCCACAAGAACACTCTTAGCGAAAGGCTTCTTGCGGGGAAAGCTGTAACTCTGTGAGATGAATTAACAGAACAGAAAGAAGTTTCTCAGAAATCTTCTTTCCAGTTTTTAACAGAAGATATTCCTTTTTCACCATAGCCCTCTAAGGGCTTCCAAATATCACTTTGGAAGTTCCACAGGAACAGTCTTAGCGACAGGCTTCTTGAGGGGAAAGCTGTAACACTCTGAGATGAATTAACAGAACACAAAGCAGTTTCTCAGAAAGCTTCTTTCTAGTTTTAAATTGAAGGTATTTCCTTTTTCACCATAGCCCTCTATGGGCTTCCAAATATCACTTTGAAAATTTCACAAGAACAGTCTTAGTGAACGGCTTCTTGAGGCTAAAGCTGTAACTCAATGAGATGAACTATCAGAACACAAGGCAGTTTCTCAGAAAGCTTCTTTTCCGTTTTTATCTTGGGATATTTCCATTTTCACTATAGCACTCTATGGGCTTCCGAATATCACTTTCCAAATTCCACAAGAACAGTCTTAGCGAGAGACTTCTTAAGGGGAAATCTCTAACTCTTTGAGATGAATCAACAGAACACAAAGCAGTTTTTCAGGAAGCTTCTTTTCAGTTTCTATCTTAGGCTATTTCCTTTTTCACCATAGACCTCTATGGTCTTCCAAATATCACCTTGCAAATTCCACAAGAACAGTCTTAGCAAAAGGCTTCTTGAGGGGAAAGCTCTAATTCGGTGAGATGTATTAACAGAAAACACGCCAGTTTCTCAGAAAGCTTCTTTCCGCTTTTTAACGGGAGATATTTACTTTTTCACCATAGCCCTCTATGAGTTACCAAATATGAATTTGCAAATTGCAAAAGAAGAGTCTTAGTCAACGGCTTCTTGAGGGGAAAGCTCAAACTCTGTGAGATGAACTAACAGAACACAAAGCAGTTTCTCAGAAAGTTTCTTTTCGGTTTTTAAAGGAAGATATTCCCTTTTTCACCATAGCCCTCTATGGGCTTCGAAATTTCTCTTTGCAAATTCCACAAGAACAGTCTTAGCGAAAGGATTCTGCGGGGACAAGCTGTAACTCTGTGAGATGAATTAACCTTACACAAAGCAGTTTCTCAGAAAGCTTATGTTCAGTTTTTATATTAGGATATTTCCTTTTTCACCACAGCCTTCTAAGGGCTCCAAATATCACTTTGCAAATTCCACAAGAACAGTCTTAGTGAAAGGCTTCTTTAAGAGAAAGCTGTTACTCTGTGAGTTGAATTAAGAGAACACAAAGTAGTTTCTCAGATAGATTCTTTCCAGTTTTAAACTGAAGATATTTCCTTTTTCACCATAGCCTTCTTCGGGCTTCCAATATCACTTTGCAAATTTCACAAGAACAGTCTCAGTGAACGGTTTCTTGAGGGTAAAGCTGTAACTCTGTGAGATGAACTAAGAGAACACAAGGCAGTTTCTCAGAAAGCTTCTTTTCGATTTTTATCTTAGGATATTTCCATTTTCACCTTAGCCATCTATGGGCTTCCAAATATCACTTTGCAAATTCCACAAAAACAGCCTTAGCAATAGGCTTGTTGAGGGGAAAGCTGTAACTCTGTGAGTTGATTTAAAAGAAAACAAAGCAGTTGCTCAGAAAGATTCTTTTCAGTTTTTATCTTAGGGTATTTCCTTTTTCACCATAGCCCTCTATGGGCTTCGAAATATCACTTTGCAAATTGCACAAGAACAGTCTTAGCCAAAGATTTCTGGAGGGGAAAGCTGTAACGCTGTGAGATGAATTAACAGAACACAAAGCAGTTTCTCAGAAATCTTCTTTCCAGTTTTTAACGGAAGATATTTCCTTTTTCACCGTAGCCCTCTCTGGGCTTCCAAATATCACTTTGCAAATTCCACAAGAACAGTCTTAGTGAACGGCTTCTTGAGGGGAAAGCTGTAAATCGGTGAGATGAATAAACAGAACACAAAGCAGTTTCTCATAAAGCTTCTTTCCAGTTTTTAACTAAAGATATTTCCTTTTTCATCATAGCCCTCTATAGGCTTCCAAGATCACTTTGCAAATTCCACAAGAAGAGCCTTACAGAAAGGCTTCTTGAGAGGAAAGCTGTAACTCGGTGAGATGAATTAACAGAACACATAGCAGTTTCTCAGAAATCTTCTTTCCACTTTTTATTTAGGTATTTCCTTTTTCATCATAGCCCTCTATGGGCTTCCAAATATCATTATGCAAATCCCACAGGAACAGTCTTAGCGAAAGGCTTCTTGTGGAGAAAGCTGTAACTCGGTGAGATGTATTAACAGAACACGCAGCAGTTTCTCAGAGTGCTTCTTTCTAGTTTTTAAGGGAAGATATTTCCTTTTTCACCATAGCCCTCTATGGGCATCCAAATATCACTTTGCCAATTCCACAAGAACAGCCTTAGCGAAAGGAATCTTGAAGGGAAAGCTGTAACCCTGTGAGATGAATTAACAAAACATAAAAGAGTTTCTCAGAATGCTTCCTTTCAGTATTTATCTTAGGATATTTCCTTTTTCACTATCGCCCTCTATGGGCTTCCAAATATCACTTTGCAAATTTCACAAGAACAGTCTTAGTGAACGACTTCTTGAGGGGAAAGCTGTAACTCTGTGAGATGAATTAACACAACACAAAACAGTTTCTCAGAAAGCTTCTTTTCAGTTTTTATCTTAGGATTTTCCTTTTTCACCTTAGCCCTCTATGGGCTTCCAAATATCACTTTGCAAATTCCACAAGAACAGTCTTAGTGAACGGCTTCATGAGAGGAAAGCTGTAACTCTGTGAGGTTAACTAACAGAACACAACGTGGTTTCTCAGAAAGCTTCTTTTCAGTTTTTAACTGAAGGTATTTCCTTTTTCACCATAGCCCTCTATGGGCTTCAAAATATCACTTTGTAAATTCCACAACAACAGCCTGAGCGAAAGGCTTCCTGAGGTAAAAGAGTAACTCTGTGACTTGAATTAACAGAACACAAAGCAGTTTCTCAGAAAGCTTCTTTTCAGTTTTTATCTTAGGATGTTTCCTTTTTCACCATTACCCTCTATGTGCCTCCAAATATCACTTTGCAATTCCACAAGAACAGTCTCAGTGAACGGCTTCCTGAGGGGAAAGCTGTAGCTCGGTGATATGTACTAACAGAACACACCGCATTTTCTCAGAATGGTTCTTTCCAGTTTTTAACGGAAGATATTTCCTTTTTCACCTTAGCCCTCTATGGGCTTCCAAATATCACTTTGCAAATTTCACAAAACAGTCTTAGTGAACGGCTTCTTGAGGGAAAAGCTGTAGCTCTGTGAGATGAACTAACAGAACACAAAGCAATTTTTCAGACAGCTTCTTTTCGGTAAGTATTTTACGATATTTCCATTTTCACCATAGCCTTCTATGGGCTTCCACATATCACTTTGGAAATTCCTCAAAAACAGTCTTAGCGGAAGGCTTCTTGAGGGGAAAGCTGTAACTCTTTGAGATGAATTAACAGAACACAAAGCAGTTTCTCGGAAAGCTTCTTTTCATTTTTTAACTGAAGTTATTTCCATTTTCACCATAGCCCTCTATGGGGTTCCAAATATCACTATGCAAATTCCATAAGAACAGTGGAAGCGAAAGACTTCTGTAGGGAAAAACTGTAACTCTGTGAGATGAATTAACAGAACACAAAGCAGTTTCTCAGATATCATCTTTCCAGATTTTAACTTAAGATATTTCCTTTTTCACCATAGCCCTCTATGGGCTTCCAAATATCCCTTTGGAAATCCGACAAGAACAGTCTTAGCGAAAGCCTTCTTGAGGGGAAAGCTGTAACTCGGTGAGATGCTTTAACAGAACACACGGCAGTTTCTCAAAAAGCTTCTTTCAAGTTTTTAACGGAAGATATTTCCTTTTTCACCATAGTCCTCCTGAAATTTTCTAATATCACTTTGCAAATTTCACAAGAATAGTCTCAGTGAACTGCTTCTTGAAGGGAAAGCTGGAACTCTGTGAGATGAACTAACAGAACACAAAGCAGTTTATCAGAAAGCTTCTTTACAGTTTTTATCGGAAAATATTTCCTTTTTCACCATAGCCCTCTATGAGATTCTAAATATCCCTTTCCAAATTTCAGAAGAACAGTCTTAGTGAACGGCCTCATGAGGGGAAATCTGTGACACTTTGAGATGAATTAACAGAACACAAAGCAGTTTCTCAGAAAGCTTCTTTTCGGATTTTATCTTACTATATTTCCTTTTTCAACATAGCCCTCTATGGTCTTCCAAATATCACTTTGCAAATTACACAAGAACAGTATTTGTGAAAGACTTCCTGAGGGGACAGCTGTAACTCTCTGAGATGAATTAACAGAACACAAAGCAGTTTCTCAGAAAGCTTCTTTTCAGTTTTCATCTTAGGATACTTCCTTTTTCAGCATAGCCCTCTATGGGCTTCCAAAAACATTTTGCAAATTCCACAAGAACAGTCTTAGCGAAAGGATTCTGGAGATAAATGCTGTAAATCTGTAAGATGAATTAAAAGAATTCAAAGCAGTTTCTCAGAAACCTTCTTTTCATTTTCTGTCTTACGATATTTCCATTTTAACCATAGGGCTATAGGGTTTCCAATTATCACTTTGCAAATTCCAGAAGAAAAGTCTTAGCGAAAGGCTTCTTGAGGGTAAAGCTGTAACTCTGTAAGATTAATCAACAGAACACAAAACATTTTCTCAGAAACCTACTTTTCATTTTTTACCTTAGGATATTTCCTTTTTCACCATAGCCCTCTATGGGATTCCAATTATCACTTTGAAAATTCCACATGAACAGTCTTAGCGAAAGTCTTCTTGAGGGGAAAGCTGTAACTCTGTGAGAGGAACTAACTGAACACAAAGCAGTTTCTCAGAAAGCTTCTTTCCAGTTTTTAACTGAGGATATTTCCTTTTTCACCATAGCCCTTTTGGGCTTCCAAATATCACTTTGCAAATTCCACAAGAACAGTCTTAGCGAAAGGCTTCTTGAGGGGAAAGCGCTAAAACTGTAAGATGAATTAACAGAACATAAAGCATTTTCTCACAAATCTTCTTTCCAGTTTTTAACGGAAGATATTTCCTTTTTCACCATAGTCCTCTATGGGTTTCCAAATATCACTTTCCAAATTTCACAAAACAGTCTTAATGAACGGCTTCTTGAGGGAAAAGCTGTATCTCTGTGAGATGAACTAACAGAACACAAAGCAGTTTTTCAGACAGCTTCTCTTCGGTAAGTATCTTAGGATATTTCCATTTTCACCATAGCCCTCTATGGGCTTCCACATGTCACTTTGGAAATTCCTCAAAAACAGTCTTAGCGGAAGGCTTCTTGAGGGGAAAGCTGTAATTCTTTGAGATGAATTAACAGAACACAAAGCAGTTTCTCGGAAAGCTTCTCTTCATTTTTTAATTGAAGTTATTTCCATTTTCACCATATCCCTCTATGGGGTTCCAAATATCACTATGCAAATTCCACAAGAACAGTGGAAGCGAAAGACTTCGGGAGGGGAAAACTGTAACGCTGTGAGATGAATTAACGGAACACAAAGCAGTTTCTCAGATATCTTCTTTCCAGTTTTTAACGGAAGATATTTCCTTTTTCAACATAACCATGTATGGGCTTCCAAATATCACTTTGAAATTCCACAAGAACAGTCTTAGCGAAAGTCTTTTAGAGGGAAATGTTGTAACTATGTGAGATGAATTAACAGAACACAAAGCAATTTCTCAGAAAGCTTCTTTTCAGTTTTTATCTTACGATACTTCCTTTTTCACCATAGACCTCTATGGGCTTCCAAATCTCACTTTGCAAATTCCACAAGAACAGTCTTAGCGAAAGAATTATTGAGTGGAAAGCTGTAACTCTTTGAGGGGAATTAACAGAACAAAGAGGAGTTTCTCAGAAAGCTTCTTTCCGCTTTTTAACAGAAGATATTTCCTTTTTCACCATAGCGCTCTATGGGCTTCCAAATATCATTTTGCAAATCCCACAACAACAGTCTTAGCGAAAGGCTTCTTGAAGGGAAAGCTGTAACTGGGTGAGGTCTATTATCAGAACACATGACAGTTTCTCAGAAAGCCTCTTTCCAGTTTTTAACTGAAGATATTTCCTTTTTCACCATAGCCCTCTATGGGCTTCCAAATATCACTTTGCAAATTCGACAACAACAGCCTTAGCGAAAGGATTTAGAGGGAAATGTAACTCTGTGAGATGAATTAACAGAACACAAAGCAGTTTCTCAGAAAGCTTCTTTCCAGTTTTTAACGGAAAATAATTCCTTTTTCACCATAGCCCTCTATGGGATTCTAAATATCACTTTCCAAATTTCAGAAGAACAGTCTTAGTGAACGGCCTCTTGAAGGGAAATCTGTGACACTTTGAGATGAATTAACAGAACACAAAGCAGTTTCTCAGAAAGCTTCTTTTCGGATTTTATCTTACTATATTTCCTTTTTCAACATAGCCCTCTATGGTCTTCCAAATATCACTTTGCAAATTACACAAGAACAGTCTTACCGAAAGGCTACTTGAGAAGAAAGCTGTAACTCTGTGAGATGAATTAACAGAAAACAAAGCAGTTTCTCAGAAAATTTCTTTCCAGTTTTTAATGGAAGATATGTCCTTTTTCACCATAGCCCTCTATGGACTTCCAAATATCACTTTGCAAATTCCACAAGAACAGTCTAAGCGAAAGGCTTCTGGAGGGGAAACCTGTAACACTGTGAGATGAATTAGCAGAACACAAAGCAGTTTCTCAGAAAGCTTCTTTCCAGTTTTTAACTGAAGATATTTCCTTTTTCACCATAGCCCTCTATGGGATTCTAAATATCACTTTCCAAATTTCAGAAGAACAGTCTTAGTGAACGGCCTCTTGAAGGGAAATCTGTGACACTTTGAGATTAATTAACAGAACACAAAGCAGTTTTTCAGAAATCTTCTTTAAAGTTTTTAACTGAAGATATTTCCATTTTCACCATAGCCCTCTATGGGCTTCCAAATATCACTTTGCAAATTACACAAGAGCAGCCTTACAGAAAGGCTTATTGAGGCGTAAGCTTTAACTCTGTAAGATAAATTAACAGTACACAAAGCAGTTTCTCAGAGAGCCTCTTTCCAGTTTTTAACGGAAGATGTTTCTTCTTTCAACATAGCCCTCTACGGCCTTCCAAATACCACTTAGCAAATTCCACAAGAACAGTCTTAGCGAAAGTTTTCTTGAGGGGAAAGCTGTAACTCTGTGAGATGACTTAACACAACACAAAGCAGTTTCTCAGAAAGGTACTTTCCACTTTTTAATGGAAGGTATTTCCTTTTTCACCAAAGCCCTCTTTGGGCTTCCAATTATCACTTTGCAAATTCCACAAGAACAGTCTTATCGAAAGGCTTCTTAAGAGGAAAGAGGTAACTCTGTGAGATAAATTACCAGAACACCACGCAGTTTCTCAGAGTGCTTCCTTTCAGTTTTTCACTGAAGATATTTCCTTTTTCACCATAGCCCTCTATGGGCTTCCAAATATCACTTTCCAAATTCCCCAAGAAGAGTCTTAGCGACAGGCTTCTTGACGGGAAAGCTGTAAGTCTGTGAGGTCAATTAACAGAACACAAAGCAGTTTCTCAGAAAGCTTCTTTCCAATTTTTATCGGAAGATACTTCCTTTTTCACCATAGCCCTCAATGGACTTCCAAATATCACTTTGCAAATTCCACATCAACAGTCTTATCCAATGGCTTCCTGAGGCGAAAGAAGTAACACTGTGAGATGAATTAACAGAACACAACGCAGTTTCTCAGAAAGCTTCTTTCCAGTTTTTAACTAAAGGTATTTCCTTTTTCAGCATAGCCCTTTAAGGGCTTCGAAATCTCACTTTGCAAATTCCAATAGAACAGTTTTAGCAAAAGGCTTCTTGAGGGGAAAGCTGTAAATCTGTGAGATGAATTAACAGAACAAAAAGCAGCTCCTCAGAAGGCTCCTTTCTAGTTGTTAACGGAAGACATTTCCTTTTTCACCATAGCCCTCTATGGGCTTCCAAATATCACTTTGCAAATTCCACAAGAACAGTCTTATCGAAAGGCTTTTTGAGGGGAAAGCTGTAACTCTGTGAGATAAATTAAGAGAACACAACGCAGTTTTTCAGAAAGCTTCTTTCCCGTTTTTTAGTGAAGATACTTCCTTTTTCACAATAACCCGCTATGGGCTTCCAAATATCACTTTGCAAATTCCACAAGAACAGTCTTAGCGAAAGGCTTCTTGAGGGGAAAGCTGTAAGTTTGTGAGATCAATTAACAGAACACAAAGCAGTTTCTCAGAAAGCTTCTTTCCAGTTTTTAAAGGAAGATATTTCCTTTTTCACCATAGCCCTCTATGGGCTTCCAAATATCACTTTCCAAATTCCACAAGAACAGTCTTAGAAAAAGGCTTCTTCAGGGGAAATTTGTAACTCTGTGAGATGAATTAACAAAACACAAAGCAGTTTCTCAGAATGCTTCCTTCCAGTTCTTCAATTCAGATATTCCCTTTTTCACCACAGGCCTCTTAGGGCTTCCAAATATCCCTTTGCAAATTCCACAAGAACAGTCTTATCGAAAGGCTTCTTGAGTGGAAAGCTGTAACTCTGTGAGATGAATTAGCAGAACACAATGCAGTTTCTCAGAAAGCTTCTTTCCAGTTTTAAACGGAAGATATTTCTCCTCTCACCATAGCCTTCTGTGGGCTTCCAAATATCACTTTGCAATCTCCACAAGAACAGTCGTAGCGAAAGGCTTCTTGAAGGGAAAGCTGTAATTCTGTGAGATGAATTAACAGAACACAAAGCAGTTTCTCAGAAAGCTTCTTTCCCGTTATAAACGGAAGATATTTCCTTTTCACCGGAGCCCTCTATGGGCTTCCAAATATCACTTTGCAAATTTCACAAGAACAGTCTTAGCGAAAGGCTTCTGGAGGGGAAAGCTGTAACTCTGTGAGATGAATTAACGGAACACAAAGCCGTTTCTCAGAAAGCTTCTTTCCAGTTTTTAACTGAAGAGATTTCCTTTTTCACCATAGCCCACTATGGGCTTCCAAATATCACGTTGCAAATTACACAAGAACAGTCTTAGCAAAAGGCTTCTTCAGGGGAAAGCTGTAACTCTGCGAGGTGAATTAACAGAACACAAAGCAGTTTCGCAGAAAGCTTCTTTCCAGTTTTTAACGGAAGATATTTCCTTTCTCACCATAGCCCTATATGGGCTTCCAAATATCACTTTGCAAATTCCACAAGAACAGTCTTAGCGAAAGGCTTCTTCAGGGGAAAGCTGTAACTCTTTGAGATGAATTAACAGAACACAATGCAGTTTCTCAAAAAGCTTCTTTCCAGTTTTTAACTGAAGATATTTCCTTTTTCAAAATAGCCCTCTATGGGCTTCCAAATATCACTTTGCAAATTCCACAGGAACAGTCTTAGCGTAAGGATTCTTGAGGGGAAAGCTGTAACTCTGTGAGATGAATTAACAGGACACAAAGGAGTCTCTCAAAAAGCTTCTTTTCAGTTTTTATCTTAGGATATTTCCTTTTTCACCACATCTCTCTATGGGCTTCCAAATATCACTTTTTAAATTCCACAAGAACACTCTTAGAAAAAGGCTTCCAGAGGGGAATGCTGTAAATCTGTGAGATGAATTAACTGAACACAAAGCAGTTTCTCAGAAAGCTTCTTTCCAGTTTTTAACTGAAGATACTTTCCTTTTCACCATAGCCCTCTGTGGGCTTTCAAATGTCACTTTGCAAGTACCTCAAGAACAGTCTTAGCGAAAGTCTTCTTCAGGAGAAAGCTGTAATTCTCTGAGGTGAATGAACAGAACACAAAGCAGTTTCTCAAAAAGCTTCCTTCCAGTTTTTAACTGAAGATGTTTCCTTTTTCACTGTAGCCCTCTTTGG